>NC_135958.1:7494629-7810756 GCF_053455715.1 Rhinoraja longicauda | reverse complement strand
CAAGAAGCAGTGACTGCGGCCTTTGATCAGTGAAGCGGTCCTTTCAGTGGGCTTTGGAGTCAGAGATGGTTCCCTTTCATCACATGGGCTTGGGTGGGACGACGTGTTTGATGAGGAACACAGATGGCGACGGCCTGCTGGTTTTGGGGGGGAGGGGGAGGGAAATTAAACGTGACAATCGCCACACGGTTGGGACGGGAGCTGAGAAAACAACAGCGGGGCCCACAGCAAGAGAGCCAGGGCGTTTTATTGTCGTGTGTCCCAGATATATATATGTGTGTGTGTATGTATAAATATACATAGACGAAAAAATAAAAACAAACGGTAGTGCAGAAAGGCAGACCCCAAGTCTGTGTAGTTCCAAGCTTATTTGGGGGTTGTACCGTTTCCTCCCACACTCCAAAGACGTGCAGGCTTGTAATTTAATTGGCTAGGTATAAAATGTAAAATTGTCCCTCGTGTGCGTAGGGTAGTGTTAGTGTGCGGGGAGATCACTGGTTGGCGCGGACCAGATGGGCCGAAGGGCATGTTTCCGCGCTGTATCTCTAAACTATACTAAACTAAAATGCAATCATGTCAAGTTCAAATACAAAATGTCGAAACAAGGAACTGCAGGTGCTGGTATATTCAAGTACAATAGATAGGATAAAGATGCTTTCTTACTTAAATTCTTGCAACTAGACCAAGTGTGTAAAATTCTTGTCAGAAACCGCAAGTTGCAACCTAGTGAATTGCTGAACCTTGAGTTTCCTTGTTCAGATACATGCATATTCCAAATTGCTTTGAAATTCTCTCCGTTAGCAACAGTAAAAGCTGATGATCCTTGCTGTTAACCTCCATGCGGGTTCCAGCTCGCTACAATAAGTAATGAGTTTTGGCATTGATTTTTAAACTTTTTTTCTACATTCCAGCTGTTTTGAAGTCAACTTTGCATTCTGTCTGCCTTAGTTATAAGGTCATAAGTGATAAGGAGCAGATTTGGGCCATTTGGCTCACAAAGCCTACTCTGCCATTCAATCATGGCTGATCTATCTCTCCCTCCTAACCCCATTCTCCTGCCTTATCCTCACCACTACTAATCAAGAATCTATCGATCTCTGCCGTCAAAATATCCACTGACTTGGCCTCCACAGCCTTATAATACGTGTCTGCCATATAATACGGATCAGGCTTCTGCATGGTCCTACCATAAGCTAGTGTCTGGGTCCTACCATAAGCTAGTGTTCTGTCCGATTCACCTCCACCTCATTGCACATATTGAATAGATTGGACAAATGTACAAAGGCTTTTACCCAGAGTAGGGGAATCAAGAACCAATGGTCAGAGGTGTAGACTCGATGGGCCGAATGGCCTAATCCTTATGACCAACCTGAAAAAAGTTACCTATCCAAATTCTCTAGAGATGCTACCTACCTGTTACTTTGTGCCTTCCTGTCCAGTATGTTTAGTTCTAGTTTAGTTTTAGTTTATTGTCACGTGTACCGAGGTACAGTGAAAAGCTTTATTGTTGCCTGCTTTTCAGTCAGCGGAAAGACTGTACACGATTACAATCGAGCTGCCCACAGTATACAGATACGGGATAAAGGGAGTAACGTTTAGTGCAAGGTAAAGTCCGACTGCACCTGGCCTGCGGGTCTCCAATTTAGTTGGTAGCTGAAGACTGATGATGGGTCAGGTATGTTTTGGGTTTATACTTTATTGGGCTGTTTAACAGCTGCTGAGGCTTTGCGTAGATTCTAGATTGATACTAATCTGGACCTGCATTGACAGTTCTACCCAGCGCACATCTGCAATTGATAACTTTGGGACAAATACGAGGTTAGGAATTCATCCTGCACTGAGGTATAACATGGTGGTGATTAAGCTGTGCGCTGTTGTGTAGGAAAATAACTGCAGATGCTGGTACAAATCGAAGGGTATCACAAATTGCTGGAGTAACTCAGCGGGTCAGGCAGCATCTCTGCAGAAAAGGAATGGGTGACATTTCGGGTCGAGACCCTTCTTCAGACTGATGAATGCTGGAGTAACTCAGAGGGTCAGGCAGCATCTCAGGAGAGAAGGAATGGATGACGTTTCGGGTCGAGACCCTTCTTCACACTGATGTCTGGGGAGGGGGCGGGACAAATATTGACTTCTCTAACTTCAAGTATCCCTTGCTTTCCCTCTCTCTCTCCCCATCCCTCCCCTTCCCTCTTCTCTGACCAGTCTGACTGTCCCCAATTACATCTCATCTCTGTTTGCTTCGTTGTCACCTTCTCCTAGCTAACAATGATCTATTCCACATCTTCCTTGATCTCCACCCCCTCTCTCTCTCGTTTTCACACCCTACACTTCCTTACACTGTCTCTGCAACTCCCTCTACCCTGACATCAGTCTGAAGAAGGGTCTCGACCCGAAAACGTCACCCATTCCTTCTCCTGAGATGCTGCCTGGCCCGCTGAGTTACTCCAGCACTTTGTGATACCTTCCAGCTGTGCTGCTGAAGTTGTACGATCGAATTTCAGAGGTGGAACGCAGGACACAAGTGCTCCTGCTTTGTGTGTTCCGCAACTGAAAGTGATTGCCTGCCCCGTGATTTTTACGCAAAACAAAATCGTGAACTTTTACATTTGATAATTGGTAAAGCATGGTTCTTTTGGCTCTGATGCTGCCCAGCAGTATAGTGGAGGCAAAGTCTAAAACCCAGCAGGATCTTGCACGCAGAAACAAACAACTGTGGATGCTGGTTTATGCCAACGATAGACACACAGCGCTGGAGTAACTCAGCGGGTCAGGCAGCATCTGTGGAGGGGTGATTTTCACGCCTTGTCCATCCATATCTCTTCGCCTCCCTCTCCCCCTGACTCTCAGTCTGAAGAAGGGTCCCGACCCGATGTCTCACCCATCCCCTTTTTCACCAGAGATGCTGCCTGAGCCGCCGGAGTTACTCCAGCTCTTTGTGAGGATCTTGCTTGTGACTTACCCAGGACATTAAGCAGACAGTCGACGTAAAATTACTCACAGCCCGAGTCCACGCCTCCAGACAAGTTGAATAATTCACACAGGTTACAAGTTCACAAGTTGTAGGAGTAGATTTAGGCCATTCGGCCCATCTGGGGGAGTCCAGAACAAGGGGCCACAGTTTAAGAATAAGGGGTAGGCCATTTAGAACAGAGATGAGGAAGAACTTTTTCAGTCAGAGAGTGGTGAAGGTGTGGAATTCTCTGCCTCAGAAGGCAGTGGAGGCCAGTTCGTTGGATGCTTTCAAGAGAGAGCTGGATAGAGCTCTTAAGGATAGCGGAGTGAGGGGGTATGGGGAGAAGGCAGGAACGGGGTACTGATTGAGAGTGATCAGCCATGATCGCATTGAATGGCGGTGCTGGCTCGAAGGGCTGAATGGCCTACTCCTGCACCTATTGTCTATTGTCTATTGTCTATTGTCTATTGTCTATCAAGTCTACTCCGCCATTCAATCACGGCTGATCTCTGTCTCCTAATCCCATTTTCCTGCCTTCTCCCCATAACCTTTGACACCCGTCCTATTCAGTAATCTCAGCAGGCTGGTACAAAAGGTACAGAAGTGTGAAAACGCACATCTCCAGATCCAGGGATAGTTTCTTCCCAGCTGTTATCAGGCAACTGAACCATCCTACCGTAACCAGAGAGCAGTTCTGAACTACTATCTACCTCTCCGGACGGAGACCCTCGCACTATCTTTGATCATGGGGAGGGATGGGGAGAGAGAGGGAAAGCAAGGATTACTTGAAGTTAGAGAAGTCAATATTCATACCACTGGAGACGAGAGTAGATGTGTTTCCTTACCACCATGGGCAAGTTGGGCTGAAGGACCTGTTTCCCTGCTGTGTGACTCCATGACTTTCCATCTTCCAGTCAACCATAGGGCCACTTGATTGATTGATTATAGACAATAGGTGCAGGAGTAGGCCATTCGGCCCTTCGAGCCAGCACCGCCATTCAATGTGATCATGGCTGATCATTCACAATCAGTACCCCGTTCCGGCCTTCTCCCCGTACCCCCTGACTCCGCTATCTTTAAGAGCTCTATCTAGCTCTCTCTTGAAAGCATCCAGAGAATTGGCCTCCACTGCCTTCTGAGGCAGAGAATTCCACAGATTCACAACTCTCTGACTGAAAGGCACAGCATGGAAACAGGCCCTTCGGCCCACCGAGTCCACGCCGACCATCGATCGCCCGTTCACACCAGTTCTATGTTTTCCCACTTAAGCATTAGGGGCAATTAACCCATAAGCTCGCACGTCTTTGGAAAGTGTGGGGGGAAACCAGAGCGCCAGGAGGAAACCCACGTGGTCACGGGGAGGACGTGCAAACTCCGCACGGACAGCGCCCGCAGTCAGGGTCGAACTAGGGTCTCTGGCGCTGTGAGGCAGCAGCTGAACCGCTGTGCCTCCGTGACCAGCTTGTTGTGTTTGCGTGTGGCGTGACTGCCACTCGTTTGACTGCTCTGTGCAGCGTAGTGTGGGTGAGACAAAATGAAAGGGTTTCACACTGTGTAGAACTGAGGCTAATGAGGCCTGTTTACTGTGTATGTTGTTTTTCAGAAACACACGAATGTTTATTTCAAATGACAGCCTGTAACTATTAAAGTGCATGTGACAACATAATTTTCATTGATATGCCAATATATACATATCAAAGCATACCAGGCAGTCAGCACTTCATAATTAGGCACGTTTCCAACAAGGCCCACTCTTGCATTGGCTTCTCTTCATTGATTTATTTTTAGTTCCCGTGCACGTTAAATTTGACTCTCTGATTGGAAAGTGAGAAAGGGGCAACATGTGGCGGCACGGTGGCGCAGCGGTAGAGTTGCTGCCCCGCAGCGCCGGAGGCCCGGGTTCGATCCCGACTACGGGCGCTGTCTGTAGGGAGTTTGTACGTTCTCCCCGTGACCTGCGCGGGTTTTCTCCCCGTGCGCCGGTTTCCTCCCACTTTCAAATGACGTGCAGGTTTGTAGGTTAATTGGCTTCGGGGAAAAATTGTAAACGGTCCCGTGTGTGTGTAGGATAGCGCTAGGTGGTCGGCGCAGACACGATGGGCCGAAGGGCCTGTTACCGTGCTGCATCTCTTGAGTCTAAAGTCTAAACCAGAGGACGTAGGTTTAAGATGAGAGGGGAAAGACTTAAAAGGAACCTGAGGGGTAACCTTTGTACACAGGGGGTGTTGGGTGTATGGAAGAAGCTGCCAGAGGTAGCAGTTGATGGACTGAAGGGCCTGTTTCCGCACTGTATCTCCAGTCTGTATCTCTCAGCCATGATCACATTGAATGGGGGTGCTGGCTCGTAGGGCTGAATGGCCTACTCCTGCACCTATTGTCTATTGTACCTCTCAAGTCTGAAGTCCATTAATATTTATGAATCGCACTGCGTTGCAACTCAAACACGATTCCTCCCCCAGAAATGTACTTGTTTCCATTTACTGTTTCCATACATTTAGTTTAGATTCATTTAGTTTAGACATACAGTGCAGCAACAGGCCCTTCGGCCCACCGAGTCCGTGCCGACCAGTGATCCCCGCACACTAACACTTAACCTACACACACACACACGTAGGGGACAATTTATATTTAGTTAACCTTCAAACCTGCATGTCATCTGAGTGTGGGAGGAAACTGCTAAGATCTCGAAGATCATGGGGAGAACGTACAAACTCCGTACAGGCAGCACAGGATCGAACCCGAGTCTCTGGTGCTGTGAGGCAGCAACTCTACTGCTGCGCCACCGTGCTGCCCCTGGTCTTGTCTCTCGGCTGTGTGAATTTTATGTTTCTTTCATTGGAGTGGGTTGGGAGTTACTTTTGTCTGGTATGCGCACTGCCTTGTGAATATGAAGCAATCCCTAATTGATAAGGATGAGAGGGGATCTTATAGGATCTTATAGAAACATATAACATTCTAAAGGAATTGGACAGACTGGATGCAGGAAAAATGTCCCCGATGTTGGGGGAGTCCAGAACCAGGTGGGTCACAGTTTAAGAATAAGGGGCAGGCCATTTTGGACTGAGATGAGGAAAAACTTTTTCACCCAGAGAGTTGTGAATCTGCGGAATTCTCTGCCGCAGAAGGCAGTGGAGGCCGATTCATTGGATGTTTTCAAGAGAGAGTTAGATATAGCTCTTAAGGCGAAAGGAATCAAGGGACATGGGGAGAAAGCAGGAACGGGGTACTGATTTTGGATGATCAGCCATGATCATATTGAATGGCGGTGCTGGCTCGAAGGGCCGAATGGCCTACTCCTGCACCTATTTGCTATGTTTCTATGATATGTGTTGTTTGGCTGGTTTACTATATTTTGAAAGGCAATTGCGGATTTTGGGGAAATACAGCTACAATCTTCTCTTTTTACTTTGGTGCGCTACATTTTAATCGGCGAGCTTTCCTGGTTGCAGTCAGAGATATAGTGAGGAAACAACTCCTCATCACACACCCAGACCGACCTCATATCTGTCTTGCTCCTTCCAATTCCAATTTAAGAACAAAGGCTATAGATGTAAAAGGGACAAAGGGGTATCGGATTTAGACTTCACAGCACAGAAACAGGACCTTTGGCCCACCGAGTCCGCGCCGACCTGAGATTGCCCCGTACACTAGCACCATCCTCAAGAGGGTCAGGTGTTTCATTGTCGTCTGTCCCAGATAGAACAATGCGCAACAGAATGTGTAAACATAGTCCACTGTAAACGATATAATCATATCATCATATCATATCATATACATACAGCCGGAAACAGGCCTTTTCGGCCCTCCAAGTCCGTGCCGCCCAGTGATCCCCGCACATTAACACTATCCTACACCCACTAGGGACAATTTAAAAAAAAAATATTTACCCAGCCAATTAACCTACATACCTGTACGTCTTTGGAGTGTGGGAGGAAACCGAAGATCTCGGAGTAAACCCACGCAGGTCACGGGGAGAACGTACAAACTCCTTACAGTGCAGCACCCGTAGTCAGGATCGAACCTGAGTCTCCGGCGCTGCATTCGCTGTAAAGCAGCAACTCTACCGCTGCGCTACCGTGCCGCCCTATAATAAACGAGAAAAAAACGTTCAGTGTGTGTGTGTATACACATGTGCACGCACACACACACGCGCACACACACACACATACGTACACACACGTAAACAAACAAACAAACAATAATGGGCCATCTTTCTTATTATTGCACTGTGTAGTTCAGAGCTTATTTGGCGTTGTGGTGTTTAACAGCCTGATGGCTGAAGGGAAGAAGCTGTTCCTGAACCTGGACGTTACAGTTTTCAGGCGCCTGTACCTTCTTCACGATGGCAGGGGTGCAATGAGAGCGTGGCCAGGGCGGTGTGGGTGACCGAGGGACAATTTACAATTTTACCGAAGCCAATTAACCTACAACCCTGTACCCACAGCTCTTCGGAGTGTGGGGGGAAACCGGAGCACCCGGAGAAAACCCACGGGGTGAACGTACAAACTCTGGAACAGACAGCTCCCGTGGTCAGGATCGAACCTGGGTCTCTGGCGCTGTAAGGCAGCAACTCTACCGCTGCAACACCCTCATAGACAATAGGTGCAGGAGGAGGCCATTCGGCCCTTCGAGCCAGCACCGCCATTCAATGTGATCATGGCTGATCATTCTCAATCAGTACCCCGTTCCTGCCTTCTCCTCATGATGGAAGAGACGGCATTGGGAAACTATGAGACCTGGGGCAGGAAATTTACTTCCCATATCTGAGGAAGGATGTGCTGGCCCCTGGAGAGGGTCCAGAGGAGGTTTACAAGAACGATCCCAGGAATGAGTGGGTTAACCTACGATGAGCGTTTGTTGGCACTGGGCCTGTACTCGCTGGAGTTTAGACGAATGAGGGGGGACCTCATTGAAACGTGCAGCATAGTGAAAGGCTTGGACAGAGTGGATGTGGAAAGGATGTTTCCACTAGTGGGAGAGTCTAGGACTAGAGGTCACAGCCTCTGAATTAAAGGACGACCTTTTAGGAAGGAGATGAGGAGAAATTTCTTTAGTCAGAGGGTTGTGAATCTGTGGAATTCTTTGCCAATGAAGGCTGTGGTCAGTGGATATATTTAAGGCAGAGACAGATAGACTTTTGATTAGTACGGGTGTCAGAGGTTATGGGGAGAAGGCAGGAGAATGGGGTTAGGAGGGAGAGATAGATCAGCCATGATTGAATGGCGGCGTAGGCTTGATGGGCCGAATGGCCTAATTCTGCTCCGGTCACTTATGATGCTTCCGCGGAGGATTTTGGGCTTGCTGGCACATATCGTGTCAAACTGTTCAGGAGATACTCCGAGCCCTGGCAGGAATCTCCACCAAATGTGGAATAATCTTGGAAAAATGAGCACATCTGGCTGCCTGATCACATCCATACCAGATATCATCTATTTTTTTAAAATCCTTGTAGCTGGAGCAGTGAAGAATCCAAATGTACATTGCCGAAGATACACAAAAGGCTTTCGTAACTCAGCGGGACAGGCAGCATCTCTGGAGAGAAGGAACAGGGGACATTTCGGGTCGAGACCCTTCTTCAGACTGGTTGGTGTTTCACCAGTCTGAAGAAGGGTCCCGAAGAAGGGTCCCGACCCAAAACGTCACCCATTCCTTCTCTTCACAGAGAAGGTGCGGTGCCTGTCCTTTAATTCTGAGACAATGACCTCTGGTCCTAGATGCTCCCATCCTCTGGAATGCTCCCATGCTCCCTAGATGCTCCCACTGCTGGAAACATCCTCTCCACATCCACTCTTTTTTTATAATTCTATTTTTATTTTGATTTTCCAGTTCCATACATTCCACAATGATACACATTCTCATTCACCTTAAACCCTCCGTAGTTAACAAATACTGCATATTCCAAATTAAATCATACCACAGGTATTGGAAGCACTACAAGGATGGGTAATGACTTACTGGACATTTGATCATATCCAAAACTTAACTACATACAAAAACAAAAACAAAAACAACTCAAACCAACATTTGGGGTATACCTCTATAATATTTCATCACTACTTCTGGAGCGGTATGAAATCAAGGAAAATGAGATAGGACACGGAAGTAGGATACAAAGATCCGCTTTAAACAAATGATGGCCGTACGGGCATAATGTACAACATCCATTTTTCCCACCTTTTCAAAAATATTCCCTGTTGCAATCTTAAAGCAAAAATTATCCTTTCCATTATAAAAATATCATATACAATGTTAATCCAGCCATCCACATTAGGTTTTCCAGGTTTCAACCACTTCCTAGTAATAGCTTTCCACATCCACTCTATCCAGGCTTTTCACTATTCGGTAAGTTTCAATGAGTCCCGTCCCCCCTTCATTTTTCTAAACTCCAGCGAGTACAGGCCTAGTGTCATCAAAGGTTAACCCACTCATTCCTGGGATCATTCTTGTAAACCTCCTCTGGACCCTCTCCAGAGCCAGCATGTCCTTCCTCAGATATGGGGCCCAAAATTGCTCACTTTGGTCCAAATGCGGCCTTACCAGCGCCTCACGGAGCCTCGGCATTAAGCTCCTGTTTTCGTATTCTAGCCATCTCGGAATAATTGCTAGAGTGATAGATATTATTAAAGCCAGGGGCATGGATGGGGCTAGAAGAACCTCATCTTGGGCCAACTTTCCACCCCACCTCAGACTTAAAATCCAGGTCAGAGGATTGTGACCTGTCTTCGTTAGTGGGGCATAAAGGCTCCTAACATACTTGGAGGAATTATAGAAACAATGTCATGAATAAAAGCCATTGAACGTTGAAATGCACCGTCTCCCTCATCGTTTTAACCGTGTAATCCACTTAAATCTCAGCGCTTGATGTTTCAATGTGTGGCGCATGGTCAAATTTTAATGGTGGCTTTAAGGCCTCATGGCTTTGCATGCCGATCAGAAACCTTTATTTAAACCTTGCCGTGCCACATCTGTTAACTTTTAGGGATCGGGGAACAAAACAGTGAGATTAGTTACAGGCTAAAGTTATTCACCGAGCTTGAAACGATCAAAAAAAAGATGATAAACCTTCACCTTTGTTTCCATTTAAGGAAATGTTCTCTGGCGTAGGCTTGTCCAACAGAACATTGGACCTTTCCCCCAGGTTCTCTTGTGCAATGTTGAAGTTACAGAGCTGAGGGACACGAAGAATTTGTTTCTTTTTGCGCAGATTTCGTTGTGTACATTCGCATGAGGGAATTCAATGGCCCATATCACTCTAAAGCTTTCCTCTAAAGTTGTGTCATCAAGGTCTGAAGAAGGGTCTCGACCCGGAAACGTCACCCATTCCTTCTCTCCAGAGATGCTGCCTGTCCCGCTGAGTTACTCCAACTTTTTGTGTCTATCTTCAGCATAATCAAGGACCAGTCCCCCCCAAGGTCGGTCACTCCCTCTTCTCCCCTCTCCCATCAGGCAAGAGGTGCAGAAGTGTGCAAACGCACGCCTCCAGATTTTGGGACAGTTGTGTAGGAAGGAACTGCAGGTGCTGGTTTACACCGAAGATAGACACAGATTGCTGGAGTAACTCAGTGGGTCGGGCAGCATCTCCGGAGAGAAGGAATGGGTGACGTTTTGGGTCGAGACCCTTCTTCAGACTGAGTCAAGGACAGTGTTTTACCCAGCTGCAACTGAACGGTAGCGGCACGGTAGAGTTGCTGCTTTACAGCGAATGCAGCGCCGGAGACTCAGGTTCGATCCTGACTACGGGTGCTGCACTGTAAGGAGTTTGTACGTTCTCCTCGTGACCCGCGTGGGTTTTCTCCGAGATCTTCGGTTTCCTCCCACACTCCAAAGACGTACAGGTATGTAGGTTAATTGGCTGGGTAAATGTAAAAATTGTCCCTAGTGGGTGTAGGATAGTGTTAATGTGCGGGGATCACTGGGCGGCACGGACTTGGAGGGCCGAAAAGGCCTGTTTCCGGCTGTATATATATGATATGATATGATATGAACCATCCTATCACCAACTAGAGAGCAGTTTTACCTTTTACCTGCCACCTCACTGGATACCCTTGGTCCCTCGTTAATGGAACTTTACTGGACTCTACATTGCACTAAACGTTACACCCTTTATCCTGTATCTGTACACTGTGGACAGCCTGATTATAATCATGTGTAATCTTTCCGCTGACTGGACTGCACGCAACAAGAAAGCTTTTTGCTGTACCTCAGCACACGCGACAAACTAGACTAAACTAAACTACAGTGAGATAGACACACAATGCTGGATGGAGCAACTCAGCGGGACAGGCAGCATCTCTGGAGAGAAGGCAAGGGTGACGTTTCGGGTCGAGACCCTTCTTCAGACCAGAAGGGTTTTGACCCGAAACGTCACCCAATTCCTTCTCTCCAGAGATGCTGCCTGTCGCGCTGTCATTCCAGCATTTTGTGACTATCTTCGGTGTAAACCGGCATCTGCAGTTCCTTGTCTATAAAGGAGCTGCAGATGCTGGTTTAAACCCGAGATGGGCACGAACCGCTGGAGTAACTCAGCGGGACAGGCAGCATCTGTGGAGAGGTGATTTTCACACCTTGCCCTTCCGTATCTCTTAGCCTCCCCCTCCCCTGACTCTCAGCCTGAAGACGGGTGGAGACCCCGAAATGCCACCTGTGCCTTCTCTCCAGAGACGTTGCCCGTCCCGCTGAGTTACTCCAGCATTTTGCGTCTATCTGCAGTTCCTTCCTGCACATGAAGAAGAGTGTGAATTCTGCACGTCGGTCATGTTATGAAACCTTGTTGGAATGTGCACAGAACAGATACACCGAGTGAGCTGTGCTGTGCTGTCCAGTGCTTGCATGTAGCCGAGATGGATTTAACTGTTGTAACTCCAACCTTCACAAAGAGAGCCCTTGAGTCACAGTATCCTCACTGCGTGCTACTTGGACCGTCTCAGAAATGAAATGTATACACAGTGTCACTCGTTTTTCCATGATCCTATTAATAAACACCGACTATTGATTTAAATGGCAGCCACGTGCAGTTCAAACGCTGCAGGAATCCAGGTCCAATCGCCAACTTGCACATTTGAGCTCGGGCCACCCAGGGAGAGGAGGCTGAGAGTCCCAGCAGAAGCAACTGCACTGAAAGTCCTCGTAATCTTATCAGTGGAGATGTATCTGTGGGTTTCAATGTATCTCTCCAGGCGTGCTTTACGCACTGAGTTTCTGGTCCTTTATCACTGGGCCTGGAGTTTTAGAAGGATGAGCTAAAGACAAAAATTGGCCCTAGTGGGGGGGGGGGGGGGGGGGTTCCTCCTTGAAACTTACCGAATAGTGAAAGGCTTGGATAGAGTGGATGTGGAGAGGATGTGGAGGGTGGGTGGAGAGTCTTAAGACCAGAGGGTATAGGACATCAGAATTAAAGTACGTTCCTTTAGGAAGGAGATGAGGAGGAATCTCTTTAGTCAGAGGGTGGTGGAATTCATTGCCACAGACGCCTGTGGAGGCCGAGTCAGTGGATATATCTTAAAGGGAGAGGTTGATAGATTCTTGATTAGCAAGGGTGTCAGGGGTGATGTGAAGAAGGCAGGAGAATGGGGGTAGGAGGGCGAGATAGATCAGCCGTGATTGAATGGCAGAGTAGACTTGATGGGCCGAATGGCTTAGTTCTGCTCCTATCACTTAAGAACTGTGTGGAATTCTCCCTTGTGGAATTTGTGGAATTCTCTGCCACAGAGGGCAGTGGAGGCCAATTCACTGGATGAGTTTAAAAGAGAGTTAGATAGAGCTCTTGGGGCTAGCGGAATCAAGGGGTAAGGGGAGAAGGCAGGAACGTTTTACTGATTGTGGATGATCAGCCATGATCATGTTGAATGGCGGTGCTGGCTCGAAGGGTACAGAGATACAGCGCGGAAACAGGCCCTTTCGGCCCACTGGATCTGTGCCGACCCGCGATCCCCCCACATTAACACTATCCTACACACACTAGGGACAATTTTTACATTTACACCAAGCCAATTAACCTACATACCTGTACGTCTTTGGAGTGTGGGAGGAAACCAAAGATCTCGGAGAAAACCCATGCAGGTCGCGGGGAGAACGTACAAACTCCGTACAGATGGCACCCGTAGTCGGGATCGAACCCGGGTCTCCGGCGCTGCATTCGCTGTAAGGCAGCAACTCTACCACAGCCCCACCGTGCCCACGCCCAGACACAAAAGAGGGGTTAGGGGTGATGTTATAGAAGTGTACAAAATCATGAAGGGAATAGGTAGTGTGAATGCCCAGAGTCTTTTAACCCAGAGAAGGGGAATCAAGAACCAGAGGTTGACGGTCAGAGGGGTAAGATCAGTCTGAAGAAGGGCGGCACGGTAGCGCACGGTAGAGTTGCTGCTTTACAGCGAATGCAGCGCCGGAGACTCAGGTTCGATCCTGACTACGGGTGCTGCACTGTAAGGAGTTTGTATGTTCTCCCCGTGACCTGCGTGGGTTTTCTCCGAGATCTTCGGTTTCCTCCCACACTCCAAAGACGTACAGGTATATAGGTTAATTGGCTGGGTAAAATGTAAAAATTGTCCCTAGTGGGTGTAGGATAGTGTTAATGTGCGGGGATCGCTGGGCGGCACGGACTTGGTGGGCCGAAAAGGCCTGTTTCCGGCTGTATATATATGATATGATATGATATGATAATGTGCAGGTGGATGAGATTAGTTTACTTTGGCATCGTGTTCAGCACAGGCGTTGTGGGCCACAGGGCCTGCCCCTGTGCTGTCCTGTTCTGTGGTCTATGTTTTGTAGATTTGCTTACTTCTACTATTAAAGTAGTTCTGTTGTGAGAAAGTGGAGCCTGTGTATTTTACGTACAGGAAATATCCTCATTTAAGACGATGCTTAATTATTTCTGTGCTTTACATTGACAGTAAAATAACTCTGGATATTCTGTTACAGGGGTCGGCTGGTGAATTTGGCAGGGAAGGATACAGTGAAGAACAATATCCTTTAGAAGGTAACGATCAATAGTTAGTAAGGAGCAATAAATAGGTTTAATTTCCTATTTTTGTTTTATTGCAAATCCCTTTTGTACCACGGTTTCCCGTTGATTCATGTGCTCTGAGCTTGTGGTTCACAAAATAACTGTCAGAGTGGGCAAGAGGAATTAATTTTTCTGTTTGTTTATTTGCAAACTTTGCAGAAAAATTAAATTTTAGAAGAATTAGAGTTGCTGCCATACAGCGCTTACAGCGCCAGAGACCCGGGTTCAATCCCGACTACAGGTGCATTATGTATGGAGTTTGTACGTTCTCCCTGTGACTGCGTGGGTTTTCTCCGGGTGCTCCGGTTTCCTCCCACACTCCAAAGACATGCAGGCTTGTAGGTTAATTGGCTTGGTATAAATGGAAATTGTCCCTAGTGTGTGTAGGGTAGTGTTAATGCGCGAGGATCGCTGGTCAGCGCGGACTCGGTGGGCCGAAGGGCCTGTTTCCGCGCTGTGTCTCTAAACTAAACTGAACTAAAATAAGCAGCATTGGGGTTGAATTTACCAATGAATTGGCAAATATCCTGTCTTCAGCTGTGTTCTTTGTGGAGGTTGCAGGCTCTCCCCTACTTATGCAGTAGGCGGCGTGTGCAAACTCGCGCTTATGTACACAGTTCTGTGAGCGGTCCCCAGTGTGTGTAGGCTGGTGTTAATGCGTGGGGATCTCTGGTCGGTGCGGACTCGGTAGGCCGAAGGGCATGCTTCCATTCTATATTTCTAAACCAAACTAATAAACATTGAATGTCAAGTTGGTTTATAATTTCCACAACACTGTACAATCACTCACTTTTACATCAGAAACAAGCCGGCAATGGCGGCTGTGCTTACCCAGAAGGCCGTGCGGCGCTGCAGAAAGTGCCCTGGACGCCGCTGGGACAGTTCATACTCTCAGTGAGGTATGGGGGATTGGGTTGGAGGTTCCGACTTACATAAGGGTTCACGGAACCCACCCTTACGTAAATCGGGGAGTGCCTGTATCATTCGGCGTGGAAACAGGCCCTTCGGCCTACCGAGTCCGCGCCGACCAGCGATCCCCGCACGTTAACATTGCCCTTCACACACTGGGGACAGTGTACAATGACACCAAGCCAACTAACCTACAAACCTGCACGTCTTTGGAGCGTGGGAGGAAACCGAAGATCTCGGAGAAAACCCATGCAGGTCACGGGGAGAAGGTACAAACTCCGTACAGACGGCGCCCGTAGTCAGGATGGAACCCGGGTCTATGGCGCTGTGAGGCGGTGATTCTACCGCTGCACCCATGGTGCTTCATTTGTCTTGCAAGTGTCATGTCTTGCAAAATGTCTTTGGAATGAAGGTAGCATATTTTTCAGGGCTAAGTTACACTTTTCACGATGTGTTGCATTGTCCGACAGGAAAACTTAAAACAAATATTTTATCACTTTTTAAAGATGCTATCGTTGGTTGTTAATTGGCTTTGACAGCTCTTTAAATGAAGGCGTTTTAGTGATGGGGTATGCCAACGCCAAATAATGTTTGCTCCAAATGTGTATCATAATCTCGCTCACTGTTATTGAGGTGATTCAGTTTCAGTTCAGTTTATTGTCACGTGTACCGAGGTACAGTGAAAAGCTTTTGTTGCGTGCTATCCAGCCAGCGGAAAGACAATACATGGTTACAATCAAGCCAATCACATACTTGATAAGGGAATAAGGTTTAGTGCAAGGTGAAGCCGCCAAAGTCCGATCAAGGATAGTCCGAGGGTCATCAAAGAGCTAGATAGTGGTTTAGCACTGCTCTCTGGTTGTGGTAGGATGGTTCAGATGGCCCGATAACAGCCGGGAAGAAACTGTCACCACACGGTGGTGAATCTGTGGAATTCTTTGCCACAGAAGGTTGTGGAGGTCAAGTCAGTAGATATTTTTAAAGCAGAGATCGATAGATTCTTGATTATGGGGAGAAGGCTGGAGATGCTATGAGGTTGCAGGGTGATTTGGACAGGTTGTGTGAGTGGGCGGATGCATGGCAGATGCAGTTTAATGTGGATAAGTGTGAGGTTATCCACTTTGGTGGTAAGAATAAGAAGGCAGATTACTATCTGAATGGTGTCAAGTTAGGAAAAGGGGACGTACAACGAGATCTGGGTGTCCTAGTGCATCAGTCACTGAAAGGAAGCATGCAGGTACAGCAGGCAGTGAAGAAAGCCAATGGAATGTTGGCCTTCATAACAAGAGGAGTTGAGTATCAGAGCAAAGAGGTCCTTCTGCAGTTGTACAGGGCCCTAGTGAGACCGCACCTGGAGTACTGTGTGCAGTTTTGGTCTCCAAATTTGAGGAAGGATATTCTTGCTATTGAGGGCGTGCAGCGTAGGTTTACTAGGTTAATTCCCGGAATGGCGGGACTGTCATATGTTGAAAGAATGGAGCGACTAGGCTTGTATACACTGGAATTTAGAAGGATGAGAGGGGATCTTATCGAAACATATAAGATTATTAAGGGGTTGGACACGTTAGAGGCAGGAAACATGTTCCCAATGTTGGGGGAGTCCAGAACCAGGGGCCACAGTTGAAGAATAAGGGGTAGGCCATTTAGAACGGAGATGAGGAAAAACATTTTGAGTCAGAGAGTTGTAAATCTGTGGAATTCACTGCCTCAGAAGGCAGTGGAGGCCAATTCTCTGAATGCATTCAAGAGAGAGCTAGATAGAGCTCTAAAGGATAGCGGAGTCAGTGGGTATGGGGAGAAGGCGGGAACGGGGTACTGATTGAGAATGATCAGCCATGATCACATTGAATGTTGGTGCTGGCTCGAAGGGCCGAATGGCCTACTCCTGCACCTATTTACTGTCTAATGGGATTAGGAGGAAGAGATAGATCAGCCATGATTGAATGGCGGAGTCGACTTGACGGGCCGAATGGCCTCATTCTGCTCCTACCACTTATGATCTTATGATACCCGAATCTGGAGGTGAGCGTTTTCAAACTTCTGTACCTTTGGCCAGATGGGGAGAGGGGAGAAGAGGGAATGGCCAGGGTGCGACTCGTCCTTGATTATGCTGCTGGCCTTGCCGAGGTGATGAAACTGTATCAAATATTTTGAGCATAGGATTTCATTATTGCCGGAAATATGAATTTGTTTGATTGATGTTTCTGCCTGGCGGATTCAACTAAATATAGTTGAGCCGATATTTCAACAGCCGTGTATAATCTGAGGTGTGGGGTTTAACGTTCTTTTATCCCACTATGCTTGTCCGTCTGATCTCTCTTTACAGCTTGGAACGGTAGCTTCACTGTGGGATTAAGTAAATCCCCGCAAACAGCCTAATTGTGAAGAGGGGAAGTGCGTGCGTATATTGACTTGAACGCAGAGAGGGTTTGTGGGGATGTTACCAGGAGTTGAAGGCCTGAGCTACAGGGAGAAGTCGAGCAGGCTAGGACGTTATTCCTTGGAGGGCAGGAGGCCAAGGGGTGATCTTATAGGGGTGTATAGGATCATGACAATAGACAATAGGTGCAGGAGTAGGCCATTTGGCCCTTCGAGGCAGCACCGGCATTCAATGTGATCATGGCTGATCATTCTCAATCAGTACCCCGTTCCTGCTTTCTCTCCATACCCCCTGACTCCGCAATCCTTAAGAGCTCTATCTAGCTCTCTCTTGAATGTATTCAGAGAATTGGCCTCCACTGCCCTCTGAGGCAGAGAATTCCACAGATTCACAACTCTCTGACTGAAAAAGTTTTTCCTCATCTCTGTTCTAAATGGCCTACCCCTTATTCTTAAACTGTGGCCCCTGGTTCTGGACTCCCCCAACATTGGGAACATGTTTCCTGCCTCTAATGTGTCCAACCCCTTAATAATCTTATACGTTTCGATAAGATCCCCTCTCATCCTTCTAAATTCCTATGAGGGGAATAGACAAGTTAGATACACAGTGTCTTTTGCCCAGAGTAGGGGAATTGAGAACAGGAGGACATAGGTTTAAGGTGGGGCATGAGAGGTTTAACAGGAATCCGAGGGGCAACTTTTTCATACAGAGGGTGATGGGTTTGTGGAATGAACAGCCAGAGGTGGTAGTTGAGGCAGAAACTATCAAAACATTTAAAAAGACATCTGGACAGGTACGTGGATAGGAAAGGTTGAGAGGGATATGGGCCAAACGCAGGCAGGTGGGGACGAGTGTAGATGGGGCACGTTGGGCGGCATTGGCAAGTTGGGCCGAAGGGCCTCTTTCCAGGCTGTGACTCCTAAAAGGAAGAAGAATCAATGCTTTTGGCAGTGATCGCAATTATTAGCGGTTTAGTTTACTGTCACGTGCACCGAGGTACAGTGAAAAGCTTTTGTTGCGTGCTGACCAGTCAGCGGAAAGACAATACATGATTACAATCGAGCCATTTACAGTGCGCAGATACATGATAAGGGAATAAAGTTTAGTGCAAGGTGAAGCCAGCAAATGATCAAGGATAGTCCGAGGGTCACCAAAGAGGTAGACAGTGGTTCAACACTGAACCTAGGCTATGGTTGGGCTTCCTGAGTTGAAGTTGCGGTCCGTGAGATTGTAACTGAAGTGTTGATCAGACAGCGACACGCGTTTCATGTGATGTAGGTGCTGCAACTGTCAACATCCATCTCGATTACAGTCAGGGTGATACATGATGGGACAGGTGGAGTATTCTGATAGTGAATCTTTCCAGTCCTATCAGTATGTGGGGAATCCGAGAGGCAGACTTCAATGGCTCTGCTGGCCCTCCATCTCCAGGGAAAAAGCAAAGGTCAGGATTTTATTTGACCACGTAGACACAGTGGCGCAGCGGTAGAGTTGCTGCCTCGCAGCGCCAGAGACCCCGGGTTCGATCCTGCCCACGAGTGCCGTCTGTACGGAGTTTGTACGTTCTCCCCGTGACCTGCTTGCGCTTTCTTCAGGATCTCCGGTTTCCTCCCACACTCCGAAGACGTACAGGTTTGTAGGTTATTTGGCTAGGTAGAAATATAAGATTGGCCCTCGTGTGTGTGTAGGGTGGCGTTAGTGTGCGGGGATCGCTGGTTGGCATGGACTCGGTGGGCTGAAGGGCCTGTTTCCGCGCTGAATCTCTAAAACTAAATAAACTAAGATAAAAGGCAAAAGATTATTGCTTGGATCCGAACAATTTAGCCTCTGACTTAAAGCACCAGGTAGAAGCGAAGGTCCATCTAAGTTCAACGTTTGAAGAATGTTTGGCAGTCATTAACATTTTCCTTGTGTACAGACAGCCAACAGCTTTGGGTTGAGAGGCATCTTTTAAATTCCAATTTTTTTAGTATCTGAAGGAGGAACTGCTACTAATTATGGAGCCATGCACACTAGCAGTCTGAGTTATTCTGAACTTAATCTGTAGCATATAATATTATAAGTTGCCATTAAACCCAGATCTTAGTTTAATTTGGAGATACAGTGTGGCAACAGGCCCTTCGGCCCACTGAGACCGTGCCGACCAGCGATCCCTAGCGTACACTAGCCCTATCCTACACGCCAGGGCCAATTTGCAATTTTACTGAAGCCAATTAACCTACAAACCTGAGAAAGTAGGATAACATAGAACGAGTGTGAATGGGTGATCCAAAGTCGGCCTGGGAAGTCGGCGATGGGAACGGATCTGCCGGCTCGGGCCGGGCCGGAGTTCCAGAGCCCAGGCCGCAGGGAGGCAGATTCCACCCGCCGATCGGCCGCGGAAGTCCCGAAGAGGCCGAGATCAGCCGCCCCACCCGGCCTGGGCGCCATGTTTTTGGGGGGGGACTTCCGGAGGGGTCTTTCAAATACGCTCTGGGTGATTTTTCCGGGATTAAAGGAAGTGCCAGACCATCAGTTGCCAGAAAACCGGTGGTGGACCTGTACATTGTACAGTGTCTTGACCCGAAACACCTCCACCTATATCCTTCCTTTGTCCCGCCCCCCTGACATCAGTCTGAAGAAGGGTCTCGACCCGAAACGTCACCCATTCCTTCTCTCCAGAGGTGATGCCTGGCTTGCTGAGTAACTCCAGCAATTTGTGTCTATCTTCGGATTAAACCAGCAGCTGCTGTTCCTTGCTGTACATTGTAAAATGTGTGGTGATTCTAACATCACATATCAGCTGTACAAATACTGGTTCAAACTAAAATCTTTATTGAACATCATATTTCATTGTAGGATGCTGCTTGAAGTTTTGATTTGCTCTTAACCCGGTGATGGACCTTTACATTTGCTGAGAGACTGTTGTGAATTTAATTGCTTATAGGTTGGTTTGGTGAGATTACATTTTACAATGGGTTAGGCTGCCTAATTCTGACTGACCCGAAATATCGCCTATTCCTTTTCTCCAGAGATGCTGTCTGTCCCGCTGAGTTACTCCTGCATTTTGTTTCTATCTTAGGCAATCTTATTCGATCCACTTACCAGAGGTTAGTGGTCCGAGCCATAGAAACGCACATTCTTAAGTTATTCATTGGGAATTGCTGTTTTAAAAATTGGTGTTTAATGTCAAGGTTTTTCGTTCATTAAATGTACGACGTGAAAGCACACGTTAAGTATGGATTACCATGAAGAATCATCTTCCTGGTTTAGTTCTTTTAGTTTAGAGGTACAGTTTAGACAGGCCCTTCGGCCCACCGAGTCTGCACTGACCAGCGATCTCCTGAAAGGACGTTCTTTTAGGAAGGAGATGAGGAGGAATTTCTTTGGTCAGAGGGTGGTGAATCTGTGGAATTCATTACTACAGATGGTTGTGGAGGCCAAGCCAATGGATATATTTAAGGCATAGATAGATAGATTCTTGATTAGTACGGGTGTCAGAGGTTATGGGAGAAGGCAGGAGAAAGGGGTTAGGAGGGAGAGATAGCTCAGCCATGATTGAATGGCGGAGTAGACTTGGTGGGCCGAATGGCCTAATTCTACTCCTATCCCTTATGACCTTATGACCCCACACATTAACTGTCCTACACACACTAGGGACAATTTATATTTATACCAATCAAATTAACCTACAGACCTGCACGTCTTTGGAGTGTGGGAGGAAACCGAAGATCTCGGAGAAAACCCATGCAGGTCATGGGGAGAACGTACAAACTCCGTACAGACGGCACCCGGAGTTGGTCTCTGGCGTTGTGAGGCGGCAACTCTACTGCCGCGCCACCGTGCCGCCCCTGGGTTATGAATCCCCTTACAGTATTTACCTCTGGGTTGTTTGGAGTTGTTTAGAAGAATCCAGCCTGGTTTTAGTTGACATTAGAAAGGGCTGTGATGGTGCGTGCCTTGTATCACTGTGAAGGGTTTTTGGAGATCACAGAGATGGAGAATATGTGGTTCAACTCCAGCCAATTTGGCACCGGTTTAGTATTTGGCTCCAATGTGACAGATTAACGTTTTGCATACACGCTGTGCGGAACAGCAACAAGAATGAAGTCTTAACTTTTAAAATAACACATTAAAAGTGCGCAGCGGTCGAGTTGCCGCCTCACTGCACTCACAGCACCAGAGACCCGGGTTCGATTCTGACAATGGTGCTTGTTCGTACGTTCTCCCCGTGACCTGCGTGGGCTTTCTCCAAGATCTTCGGTTTTTCCTCCCACACTCCAAAGACATACGGGTTTGTCGGCTAATGTCGGGCTTGGTGGAAATGTAAATTGTACCCTAGTGTGTGTGGGATGGCGTTAATGAGCGGGGATCGCTGGTCGGCCGACGGGCCTGTTTCCGCGCTGCATCTCTGAACTAAACTAATAAACTGAAAAGATGCCGTAAGTAAGCAAGCTGGAAAAGTTTGCAATTCGCGGAGAGGAAGTATAGCTCTCCCTCCGTGAGAATCTTTGATATTGGAATTAGATTAATTAACAACAGAGCACGCACAAAGTGCTATAATATATAGTATAAGAAAATAACTGCAGATGCTGGTACAAATCGAAGGTATTTATTCACAAAATGCTGGAGTAACTCAGCAGGTCAGGCAGCATCTCAGGAGAGAAGGAATGGGTGACGTCTCGGGTCGAGACCCTTCTTCAGACTGAGCTTTGTGCTGGAGGAACACAGCGGGTCATTCCATTCACCGTGGTCCATCCTCTCCACAGATGCTGCCTGACCTGACGAGTTCCTCCAGCACCTCGTGTTTTGCTCAGGATTCCAGCATTTGCAGTTTCTTGTTTCTTCGATAGAAACAGAGCTGCCTAGGAATTGGGGTGCAGCTGTTCCAGATGTGTGACGATATCACTGCGTGTTGCTGATATAAGTTTTTTACACCAATCTAACTTGCAAATATACTGCCGTTCCTCCACTGTCACGGGTTTGATCCCGACTCCGGGTGCTGTCTGTACGGAGTTTGTACGTTCTCCCTGTGACCTGCGTGGGTTTTCTCTGCAATCTTTGGTTTCCTCCCACACTCCAAAGACGTGCAGGTCTGTAAGTTAATTTGATTGGTATAAATATAAATTGTCCCTAGTGTGTGTAGGACAGTTAATGTGTGGGGTCATATGGTCTTAAGGGATAGGAGTAGAATTAGGCCATTCGGCCCATCAAGTCTATTCCACCATTCAATCATGGCTGATCTATCTCTCCCTCCTAACCCCTTTCTCCTGCCTTCTCCCCATAACCTCTGACACCTGTACTAATCAAGACGTCAAAATGCTGACATCTCATTTCACAATGCAACACGGGTCCACCACCACTGATTGTCCGGCAACTGGTGGTCCGGCACCTCCTTTAATCCGGACAAAATCACGAGAGCGCATTTGGAATCCCCCCCCTCCCGGAATTCCCCCCGAAAACGTGGCCCCCAGGCCGGGTGAAGCGGCCGATCTCGACCTCATCGGGACTTCCGCGGCCGATCGGCGGGTGGAATCTGCGGCCGGGGCTCTGGAACTTCCGAGGCCGACTATGCGGGGCCGGTGTCTCGGTGTCTCGGCGGAACGTTCCGGTGCCGTTGGACTCCTTTCAGAGGCCGTGACCTCTGTAATCCAGTAAGGCTCTGGAACCGAGCGTGGTGGACATGCATAATGTTGCCTCACAGCTGAATAGAGTTTTCATCCAGGATACTAACTAACATCCCTTCATTCCCTGCATACCCCTGAAGGGCTACCGGAATCAAGGGATATGGGGAGAAGGCAGGAACGGGGTACTGATTTTGGATGATCAGCCACGATCATATTGAATGGCGGTGCTGGCTCGAAGGGCTGAATGACCTACCCCTGCACCTATTTTCTATTTTTCAATGTCTCCACATGCCTATCTAAAAGCCTCTCAAACGTAATTAAGAGTAGTTAAGAGTAGTTAAAAGAGGGCGGCACGGTGGCGCAGCGGTAGAGTTGCTGCCTTACAGCGAATGCAGCGCCGGAGACTCAGGTTCGATCCTGACTACGGGCACCGTCTGTACGGAGTTTGTACGTTCTCCCCGTGACCTGCGTGGGTTTTCTCCGAGATCTTCGGTTTCCTCCCACACTCCAAAGACGTACAGGTATGTGGGTTAATTGGCTGGGCAAATGTAAAAATTGTCCCTAGTGTGTGTAGGATAGTGTTAGTGTGCGGGGATCGCTGGGCGGCGCGGACCCGGTGGGCCGAAGGGCCTGTTTCTGTGCTGTATCTCTAAATCTAAATCTAGTGAAGTAATCAGCTGTGTTTTGAGGGAATTAGCCAGGTACTAATGACAAACTGCATAGAAATGTTTCCCAAAAGTAAGCCATTTCATCTCGAAATGATGGCAATGTGGGTCCAATCACTTTTATGCCTGATCTGATCATAAAATAAAGGGTGCAAATTGATCCCAATTTCCAAGCAAAATGTTCCTCAATTATCCCGGATGAATAAAAATTCTTCAAAGCTCCTGAGTTACTGGGAAGGTGTACAACCTATGGAGGTGTACAAAGGCATGAGAGGAATAGATCGGGTGGACGCACAGAGTCTTTTGTCACTGTTATTTGTATAGCACATTTAAAAACAACCCACGTTGACCAAAGTGCTGTACATCAGTTCAGGTACTAAGAAACGAACATACAATGGCACACAAACATAACAGCACATACATAAACAGGTCACAGCGCCCCCTCAGAGGGCCTCAAACGCTAGGGAGTAGAAATAGGTTTTGAGCCTGGACTTAAAGGAGTCGATGGAGGGGGCAGTTCTGATGGGGAGAGGGTTGTTGTTTCACAGTCTAGGAGCTGCAACCGCAAAAGTGGGTCACCCCTGAGCTTAGGTGAGGGGTTAGGTGAGGGGAAGGGGGAAAGATTAAATAGGAACCTGAGGGGTAACTTTTTCACACAGAGGGTGGTGAGTGTACGAAACGAGCTGCCAGAGGAGGTAGTTGAGGCAGGCACTATCAGATATTTGAACAGGTATGTGGATAGCACAGTTGTAGAGGGATATGGACCAAACGCAGGCTGGTGGGACTAGTATCGGCCAGTGTGGGCAAGTTGGGCCAAGGGGCTTGTTTCTGCGCTGTATGAATCTATGACTCTATAACTGATTAGTACGGTTGTCAGAGGCTAAGGGGAGCAGGCAGGAGAATGGGGTTAGGAGGGAGAGATAGATCAGCCATGATTGAATGGCGGAGTAGACTCAATGGGCCGATCGGCCTAATTCTACTCCTTTTCCTTATGACCTTATGATAACTGCTGTGGCTTGTTTTCTTTAAAAGAGTACGCTGCAGGATAAAAGATGTTGGAGTATAACTTTAATCAGATGTGCAGAAGCGTGATATGATCTTTTGTCTTCGATTTCAAGGAGACAAGATTTCAGGTTTCTGAACGGAGAATTTATTGGTGATGGACTGGTACATTAGTGGCCCTTTTGAACTGTAGAAAGAACAAACTAAACATCAAAGTAGTGAGCTGTGAGAGCAGATGTTCACTCAGTGAAACTCCAGCTGAAAGGTTATGGCTTCTACCGAGTGCTGGATTGAATCTATATAAAATGGAAAGAAACATTTCGTCTCTGATGTATCTCGTACTTATGTTTGACTTTGGAATGGAGAAGACAGCAGAGAATTAAGAGGTACTAATGCCGCTTTCCATTGTAGATACATAGAACAGTACCACACGAGAGCAGGCCCTTCGGCCCATTATGTCTGTGCCGCAAAAGAGGGCAAGATGGTGGCACAGTGGTAGAGTTGCTGCCTCAGAGCGCTAGAGACCCAAGTTTCAATCCTGACTCAGTGGGCTGTCGGTACAGAGTTTGTATGTTCCACCCGTGACCTGTGTGGGTTTTCTCCGGGAGCTCCTGTTCCCTCCCACACTCCCAAAGATATAGGTGTTTATAGGTTAATTAGGTTGGTGTAAATGTAAATTGTCCCTGGTGTGTGTGGGTTAGCGTTGATGTGTGGGGATCGCTGGTCGGCATGGACTCGGTGGGCAGAAGGGTCTGTTTTCACGCTGTATCACTAAACTAAACTAAACTCTTGATAGACACAAAATGCTGGAGTAACTCGGCGGGACAGGCAGCATCTCTGGAGAGAAGGAATAGGTGACGTTTCGGGTCGAGTCCCTTCTTCAATTGCCTGGGCTGGGCACCATCTTGTCAGAGGAGATGGGTGGATGGGGGAGGGGAGGGGCATCTTCTTTGATCTTCAAATAAAAGGGCCGCTCTTCGGGCTAAAACATAGAAACAGTGTTTAAATTTTAACTTAATGAATTAGTAATTCTATTTAATTCTGTCTGATCTACAGCCAAAATACGTTTTCTTAACATGAGAATTGAGGATCAAAGAGTTCCAAGTGAATATGGTCAAATAAAGAGTTTAAATTGGCAGTTTGCTATTTAATAGGATAAACCGAGGGGTATTTGCATGGTTGGCAGTTCAGACTACGAACTGCAAAGCTTGTAGAATAAACAGGGCATCTAAACCAATAAATAACAATCTGTTTGGAGTATTGAGTGTAGAAGTTGGGAGGTCATGTTGCAGTTGTATAAGACGTTGGTGAGGCCGCATTTAGAGTACTGCGTTCATTTCTGGGCACCGTGTTATAGGAAAGATGTTGTCAAGCTTGAAAGGGTTCAGAGAAGATTTACGAAGATGTTGCCAGGACTGGAGGGTGTGAGCTATAGGGAGAGGTTGAGCAGGCTGGGACTCTATTCCTTGGAGCGCAAGGAGGATGAAGGGTGATCTTATAGAGGAGTATAAAATCATGAGAGGAATAGATCGGGCAGATCTCTTGTCCAGAGTAGGTGAATCGAGGACCAGAGGACATAGGTTCAAGGTGAAGGGGAAAAGATTTAATAGGAATCTGAGGGGTAACTTTTTCACACAAAGGGTGTTGGGTGTATGGAACGAGCTGCCAGAGGAGGTAGTCGAGGCAAGGACTACCCCAACATTTAAGAAACAGTTAGACAGGTACTTGGATAGCACGGGTTTGGAGGGATATGGGCCAAATGCAGGCAGGTGGGACTAGTGTGGCCGGGACATGTTGGCCGGTGTGGGCAAGTTGGGCCGAAGGGCCTGTTTCCCATGACAATTTAATTTGTAAATTACAGATGATCCTTGTTATAACAGAGGGTGGGGTGGGGGTGGGATGGGTGGTGAGGTGGCGTGGGGGGGTGGGGTGGGGGGAAGTGGAGTGGGGGGGTGGGAGGGATGTGGTGGGGGGGGTGGTGTGAGTTGGGGTGGGGGGGGTGGGGTGTGGTGGGGGGGGATATAGTGTCTGTTGTTGGCAATTGTCCGCAATATCGGAGTAAGGGAGTTAAGTACGTACAGTATTGGATAAACATCCAAAAAACTAAACTGCAATAAATGTTTGTAATACTCGTTACCACCTTCCCCACAGCCAACAATCGATCATTGTGGGCTCCACCTTTCCTTGATCATCGTTACTGACTTTGACCTGCCTTTTGGCATATCTTTTGTTAAGTTGTTCTATGAACCTTGTCATATCTCTCGGTTCCCTCTCCCCTGACTCTCAGTCTGCCGAAGGTCTCGACCCGAAATGTGGCCTCTTCCTTTCCTGCAGAGTTGCTGCCTGACCCGCTGAGTTACTCCGACGCTTTGAGTCTATCTTGTTGATTGGCTTTGATTCCTCCCCAAATGTTAAGAGGCAAGGGAATTCAAAGGGAATTCAATGTTTTATTGTCTTTTGTCCCGAAACGGAATGATGAAATTCTTGCCTGCTGCAGCACAACAGCTACGTAGATATGAAGATAGACACAAAATGCTGGAGCAACTCAGCGGGTCAGGCAGCCACCCAGGAGATGCTGCCTTCTCCCTGTACTTAGTGACGTTTCAGAACCCCTCTCCAGACCGAGAGTAGAGAAAATAATTGGGTGCAGGTTTAGTTTAGTACAGCGCCCGTAGTCGGGATCGAACCTGAGTCTCCGGCGCTGCATTCGCTGTAAGGCAGCAACTCTACCGCTGCGCCACCGTGCCGCCCTTCGTTTCCAACCCAGTAAAAATGGCTCGCTGTACGTTTCTAAAATGTTGAAATGGTTCCCTGGTGGGGCCAGAACACCCGTGTAGTTTGGGCCCCCCAAAACCATTGCGCCTCAGTATTAATAATGGTTCTCATTCAACACATGGTAGGTAGAGCTGCTGCCTCACAGCGCCAGAGACCAGGGTTCGATCCCGACTACGGGTGCTGTCTGTACGGAGTTTGTCCTTTCTCCCCGTGACCTGTGTGGGTTTTCTCCGAGATCTTCGGTTTCCTCCCACGCTCCAAGGACGTACAGGTTTGTAGGTTAATTGGCTTGTTATAAATGTAAATTGTCCCCGGTGTGTGTAGGATAGTGTTAGTATGCGGGGATCACTGGTCGGTACAGACACGGTGGGCCGAAGGGCCTGTTTCCGCGCTGTATCTCTCTACTAAACTAAATGCTATTAAATGAATGCCTTGAAAAATGGTTATTTGATGCATGCTTTAATAATTCAAGGGCCTGAGGAAGGGTCTCGACCCGAAACGTCACCCATTCCTTTTCTCCCGAGATGCTGCCTGTCCTGCTGAGTTACTCCAGCATTTTGTGTCTACCTTTGATTAGAACCAGCATCTGGAGTTGTTTTCCTACCAGTGTGGTTTCAGATCCCTTGTTAGGGGGTAAGGTGACTTAGATACATCCCATTCCTTCACTCTACTCCACTTCTCAATGACACAAACTAGCTGGTATAACTTGGCCCAGCCAGGTTTTGCAAGAATAATCTAAACGTAAAATGTACGAGCCTGACTTTAAACAGCAGATTTCCATATAATTAATTACTTCTCTGCTCCCATATATATTCCTGAGCTCCTGATGTTTCTTTTTATTTGTAGCTGTCTCCCTTTGATAAGGCTGAAGTGAAGATTAAATGAAACTGGTTTTTAAAATGGGACATGGTTTATTTCCATATTTTTTGTGATTAACTGGATTACAGAGTAAGTTTTAAAAACACTAGCTGGGGAAAGAGTCTTTGTTCATCCTTGCAGAGAGTGAAGTTTAAATATCATGCGTCTGTTGTGAAAGTTAGCAATTTACTGACAACATTTCTTTTGATCCGATTTATATGTGCCAATTGCCAATGAATTATTAAAGCATGCATCAAATAACCATTTTTCAAGGCGTTCATTTAATAGTATTTAGTTCAGTTTAGAGATACAGCGCGGAAACAGGCCCTTCGGCCCACCGAGTCCGCACCGACCATCAATCCCCGCACACTAACACTATCCTACACACACCAGGGACAATTTAACTTTATAACAAGCCAATTAACCTACAAACTTGTACGTCCTTGGAGTGTGGGAGGAAGCCGAAGATCTCGGAGAAAACCCACACAGGTCATGGGGAGAACGGACAAACTCCGTACAGACAGCACCCGTAGTCGGGATTGTACCCGGGTCTCTGGCGCTGTAAGGCAGCAACTCTACCGCTGCGCCCATGTGTTGAATGAGAACTATTATTAATACTGAGGCACAATGGTTAAGATATTGGCTTAAGGCCACACACAACGTAATGAACTTAACCTTTACCCCACTAAGTCACCATAGAGCTTATTAGTCTTTCAAGCCAAGGATTGTAGTTGGATATCTATTAAATTAAAGGTGTGTCCAATTTATCTTCCTCAGCTCTCAGCTGACTAAACTCTTCAATCTATTGGCAAGTTACCAAACGTAAATCTCTCTTTTCTTGCGCTTTGCATTATAGACATGAATTGTTTCTGATAAATTATTCATAGAGAGTAAGTAATGACTGTTATGTAAATTCAAATATATCTTATAATAATGAAATTATTAGCGGCAGTTTGTTCGTGTGCAATTGTTCACTGGTCCCGACGAGATACAGCTTTTCCAGACCACCCTCGGCCATTGGTTAGTAAGTCAGAACTAAAGTCTCTAAACTCAATGAAAAAGTAATTAAACAAAAACAGAAGGGCGGCACGGTGGCGCGGCGGTAGAGTTGCTGCCTTAACGCGCGTGCAGTACCAGAGACCCGGGTTCGATCCCGACTACGGGCGCCGTCTGTACGGAGTTTGTACGTTCTCCCCGTGACCTGCATGGGTTTTCTCCGAGACCTACGGTTTCCTCCCACACTCCAAAGACGTGCAGGTTTGTAGGTTAATTGGCTTGGTATAAGTGTAAATTGTCCCTGGTGTGTGTAGGATAGTGTTAGTGTGTGGGGATCGCTGGTCGGTGTGGACTCGGTGGGCCTGTTTCCCCATTGTATCTCCAAACTAAACTAGACAATTCAAATTAATCTGAGCACGCATTTACCCGAGGTCATTCCAGCCGGCACGGTTTGCTGGCATGTCGGCTGTCCATTAAGAACCTCGTTTTGAGTCATACAACATGGAAACAGGCCCTTCGGCCCAACTACGGGTGTCGAGGGTTACGGGGAGAATGCAGGAGAATGGGGTTAGGAGGGAGAGATAAATCAGCCATGATTGAATGGTGGAGTAGACTTAATGGGCCGAATGGCCTAATTCTGCTCCTATCACATGACCTTATGAATTTCCCATGTCTCATCTACACTTTCCTGCGTTTGGCCAATATCCCTCTAAACCCGTCCTATCCATGTACCTGTCCAATTGTTTTTAAACATTGTGATATCACCTGCCTCCACTACTTCCTCCGGCAGCTCGTTCCATATACCAACCACTCTTTGTGTAAAAAAAGTTGCTCCTCAGGTTTCCTGTGAAATCTTTTCCCCTTCACATTAAACCTATGCCCTCTTGTTCTTGATTCCCCAGGGCCTGTTTTCATCCTGTATCTCTAAACTAAACAAATAACTTAATGGACCTCAGGAGTCCAGCCTAGTGGAGCAGCAGTAGAGTTGCTGCCTTACCAGAGATCCAGGTTCCATCCTGACTATGATTTCTGTCTCTACGAAGTTTGTACGTTCTCCCTGTGACTGCGTGGGTTTTCTCCGGGTGCTCCGGTTTCCTCCCACGCTCCAAGGACGTGCAGGTTTGTAGCTTAATTGACTTCAGTAAAGTTGTAAATTATTCCTAATGGGTAGGATGGCACTAGGGGGGTATTTTCAGTCTGAAGAAGTGCCCCCACCCGGAACGTCACCTATCCATATTCTCCACAGATGCTGCCTGACCCGCTGAGTTACTCCAGAACTTTGTGCCTGTCTTTACCAGAATGATCATGCCTGTGGTATTAGCTGTAGAGAGTGGTTGGACTGGCTTGGATTGTTTTATCTGGAACGCCAGAAGTTGCAGGGAGACCTGATAGAAGTACTGCATATAAAATTATGAGAGGCACAGATAGGGTAGACAGTCAGAAACTTTGCCCCAGGATGAAAATATCAAATATTGATTGGAAAGCATAGGTTTACGGTGAGAGGGGCAAAGTTTAAAGGAGATGTGCGGGGTGAGTTTTTCTACACAGAGGGTGGGTGGGGGCCTGGAACGTGCTGCCAGGGGTGGTGCTGGAGGCAGATACGATAGTGGTGTTTGAGAGACTATTGGATGGGCACATGGACATGCAGGGAATGGAGGGGTGTGGGTTATATAGAGACAGACGAGTTGGTCTTGGCATCATGTTCGGCACAGACATTGTGAACTGAAGGGCCTGTTCTATAGTTTAATTTAGTTTAGTTTAGATATACAGCACGGAAACAGGCCCTTCGGCCCACCGAGTCCAGGCCGACAAGCAATCCCCATACACCAGCACTATCATGCACACTAGGGACAATTTACAATTTTACCAATGACAATTAACCTGCAAACCTGCACGTCTTTGGAGTGTGGGAGGAAACCAGAGCACCCGGAGAAAACCCATGCGATCACGGGGAGAAATTACAAACTCTGTCCAGACAGCAGCCGTGGTCGGGATCGAACCTGGGTCTCCGGCGCTGCAAACGCTGTACGGCAGCAACACTACTGCTGGGGCGTGGTCCATGAGACACATATATGTTCTGAAGCCTCATTAAGTAAAAGTCCTGAGGTCAGGACTATGGCATTTTACTCCAGTTTTAACTGAAGTTGCAATGGAATTCGTGAAAGTTATTGCAATGTACTCAATTAAAGGGCGCTTGTAAGGAAAGGTCCCAAAACAATCCAGGATTATGTGCGAGAAAGGAGGCATTGGTAAGGATTCTATATTTAGTTTAGTTTAGTTTAAAGATACAATGTGAGAAACAGGCCCTTTGGTCCACCGAGTCCACACCGACCAGCGATCCCCGCACATTAAGTTACTGACAAGTAGACCGTTTATTTTTTGGGGGTTGAATTTACTGAAGAGGCTTCTCCACGATGAACTCTTGATTGTATTTTGGAATAGTTTTGGTATTTTAAATAATGATTGCAGGGTGGGTTTCTGATGTTTATGAAATGGTATAACAATGCATAAAACGCAGAGTTTCAAGATGCACGCGGCGACTGTGTCTATTGAAATCTTCTCTTGTACTGCATCGACTGGCTACTAACCCACACTTTTTCGTTTGGAATTCGAAGTTGCTCTACCTCCAGAGAACATGGAAGGCTTCATTGACGCAGCTGAGAAGACGACGGAGAAGAGGGCTGGTCAAAGCAGCGTGAAGAAACAATTGAAATTTGAAGTGAGTTTTGTTTCCAACATCTCTGCTTAATAATGTATCGTGTGCACAGGTCAATAAGGGTCTTGGCAGCCGTACCGTGCTGGAGACTAAAGGGAATTGTCAACCTAAAATCTTTTACCGCCATCAATATTTTATAAATGCGGCCAATCACACATTGTGCGCAGATGTTGGCTTAAACCGAAGACAGACACAAAGTGCTGGAGTAACTCAGCGGGTCAGGTACGATCTTTGGATAGAAAGGATGGGTGACGTTTTTGGTTGGGATCCTTTAGTTTAGTTTAGAGATACAACGCGTAAACAGGCCCTTCGGCCCACCGGGTCCGCACTGACCAGCGATCTCTGAGCGCTAACACTATCCTACACACATTGGGGGAAATTTACATTTATACCAAGTCAATTAAAGTACAAACCTGTACGTCTTTGGAGCATGGGAGGTAACCGAAGATCTTGGAGAAAACCCATGCAGGTCACGGGGAGAACGTACAAACTCTGTTCAGATAGCAGAGTCAGGATCGTACCTGGGTCTCTGGCGCTGCAAGTGTTGTAAGGCAGCAACTCTACCGCTGCGCCACCGTGATGCCCTTCTTCAGACTTGACTTCAGACTTGTCTAAAGGAGGGTCTTCACTTTGAAGAAGGGTCCCGACCCGAAACGTCACCCATCCCTTTTTCTCCAGAGATGCTGCCTGATATGCCAAATTACTCCAGCACTTTGTGTCACTCACACATAGTCCCAATTTATAATTTGAAATGGGGAAAGAGAGTCAATCTGTTACATATTCTGTTCTCTTCTGCGGGCAAACTCTATCTGCTGAAGACATGTGTTCCATCTTCGGTCACATCCTAGACTAGGACAATGGTTTCCATATTAACAGTGCTCTGGGGCAGTTCTAGACTCATTGAGCCACACAGCCCAACTTGTCCACGCCGACCAAGGTGTCCCATCTAAGTTCAATGGTTCCTTTATTATCACGTGTACCAAGGTACCGTGAGATTCTTTCTTTACATACAGATCAGTAAGACTATTGCCCTACGGAAGTACAATACCCAATTAAGCAACTAAGGCATAGAAAAAGCCCACTGAGACTATATATCCAAGAGTAACCAGGTTTTGGTCCCATTTAAGTTAGTTCCACCTGCCTGCATTTGGCCCCTTATCCCTCTAAACCTCCCCCATCCACATACCTGTCCAAGTGACATTGGTAGAGAAATGAAGGCAAACTTGGAGTTTGGAACTGCAAAGCTCGGGACTTGGTTATCAGGCAACAGAACAGTCCCCTTGCCAGCTAGAGAACGGTCCTGACCTCCCATCTATCTCATTGGAGCCCTTTGAACTATCTTTAATCGGACTTTACTGGACTGTATCTTGCACTAAACGTTATTCCCTTTATCCTGCATCTGTGTGGAATGCTCGATTGCAATCGTGTATTGTCTTTACGCTGCCTCGATAACACGCAACAAAAAAGCTTTTCACTGTACACGTGTTAATAAGAAACTAAACTAAACTAGTTAAAGAACCAACACTTTGAACAGAATCTTTTGTTGAATGCACAGATTATTTTACCCAGAGTGGGGGAATCAAGAACCAGAGGACATAGTGTTAAGGTGAGAGGGGAAAGATTTATTTGTATCTATATATGTGCACTGTGGACGGCTAGATTGCATTCATATATAGTCTTCTCTTTGACTGCATAGCACACAAATGAGAGCTTTTCACTGTACCTCTGAACACGTGACAATAATCAACTAAACATTCTGGGCAAAAGATTGTGCGGCACGGTGGCGCAGCGGTAGAGTTGCTGCCTTTCAGCACCAGAGACCTGGATTTGATCCTGACTACGGGTGCTGTCTGTATGGAGTTTGTACGTTCCCCCCGTGACCTGTGTAGGTTTTCTCCTGGTGCTCCAGTTTCCTCCCGCACTCCAAAGACGTACAGGTTTGTAGGCTAATTGACATGGTATAAATGCAAACTGTCCCTGGTGTGTGTAGGATAGTGTTAATGTGCAGGGATCGCTGGTCGGTGCAGACTCGGTGGGCCTGAGCGCCAGAGATTCGGGTTCGATCCTGACTACGGGTGCTATACTGTACGGATGTTTGTACGTTCTCCCCGTGAGCTGCGTGGGTTTTCTCTGAGATCTTCGGTTTCCTCCCACATTCCAAAGACGTACAGGTTTGTAGGTTAATTGGCTGGGCAAATGTAAAAATTGTCCCTAGTGGGTGTAGGATAGTGTTAATGTGCGGGGATCGCTGGGCGGCGCGGACCCAGTGGGCCGAAGGGCCTGTTTCTGCGCTGTATCTCCAAATCTAAAAAAGAAATCCGCTCTCTATCTCTAAATTAAACTAAATCAAATTCTTGATTAGTGCGGGTGTTTAGGGGTTATGGGGAGAAGGCAGGAGAATGGGGTTAAGAGCGAGAGATAGACCAGCCATGATTAAATGGTGGAGTAGACTTGATGGGCCAAATGGCCTAATTCTGCTCCTATCACATGACCTGATGACCTTAAACTAAACTGGTTATTTAAAAGTCCATCCGTCAATGATGGATGAATTAGTGCAAAGTTTGCGAGGCTAGCGTTAGAGGAAAAATCCTCGGACTTTTCTGGCTGCAAAATATTAAGGCGTGTGCACTTTCATACTAACATTTCCTCAATGATCCCTTGTGATTTGCAAGCAAACCTGACCAAAGCAGGCTGGGTTCCTGTCATCAATACTTCACTGCCCTGTAACATCAAATCTTACCCCTACCAATTCTGCATCACTCTATATAGCATAGCAAAGAAGAGTGGGAAGACAGAGGATTGGGACTCTTTTAAAGAGCAACAAAAGTTAACTAAAAAGGCAATACGGGGAGAAACGATGAGGTACGAGGGTAAACTAGCCAATAATATAAAGGAGGATAGCAAAAGTTTTTTTAGGTACGTGAAGAGGAAAAAAATAGTCAAGGCAAATGTGGGTCCCTTGAAGACAGAAGCAGGGGAATTTATTATGGGGAACAAAGAAATGGCAGACGAGTTAAACCGTTACTTTGGATCTGTCTTCACTGAGGAAGATACACACAATCTCCCAAATGTTCTAGGGGCCGGAGAACCTAGGGTGATGGAGGAACTGAAGGAAATCCACATTAGGCAGGAAATGGTTTTGGGCAGACTGATGGGACTGAAGGCTGATAAATCCCCAGGGCCTGATGGTCTGCATCCCAGAGTACTTAAGGAGGTGGCTCTAGAAATAGTGGAAGCATTGGAGATCATTTTTCAATGTTCTATAGATTCAGGATCAGTTCCTGTGGATTGGAGGATAGCAAATGTTATCCCACTTTTTAAGAAAGGAGGGAGAGAGAAAACGGGTAATTATAGACCAGTTAGTCTGACATCAGTGGTGGGGAAGATGCTGGAGTCAATTATAAAAGACGAAATTGCTGAGCATTTGGATAGCAGTAACGGGATCATTCCGAGTCAGCATGGATTTACGAAGGGGAAATCATGCTTGACAAATCTACTGGTATTTTTTGAGGATGTAACTAGGAAAATTGACAAGGGAGAGTCAGTGGATGTGGTATACCTCGACTTTCAGAAAGCCTTCGACAAGGTCCCACATAGGAGATTAGTGGGCAAAATTAGGGCACATGGTATTGGGGGTAGGGTACTGACATGGATAGAAAATTGGTTGACAGACAGAAAACAAAGAGTGGGGATAAATGGGTCCCTTTCGGAATGGCAGGCAGTGACCAGTGGGGTACCGCAAGGTTCGGTGCTGGGACCCCAGCTATTTACGATATACATTAATGACTTAGACGAAGGGATTAAAAGTACCATTAGCAAATTTGCAGATGATACTAAGTTGGGGGGTAGTGTGAATTGTGAGGAAGATGCAATAAGGCTGCAGGGTGACTTGGACAGGTTGTGTGAGTGGGCGGATACATGGCAGATGCAGTTTAATGTAGATAAGTGTGAGGTTATTCACTTTGGAAGTAAGAATAGAAAGGCAGATTATTATCTGAATGGTGTCAAGTTAGGAGGAGGAGGAGTACAACGAGATCTGGGTGTCCTAGTGCATCAGTCAATGAAAGGAAGCATGCAGGTACAGCAGGCAGTGAAGAAAGCCAATGGAATGTTGGCCTTCGTAACAAGAGGAGTTGAGTATAGGAGCTAAGAGGTCCTTCTACAGTTGTACCGGGCCCTGGTGAGACCGCACCTGGAGTACTGTGTGCAGTTTTGGTCTCCAAATTTGAGGAAGGATATTCTTGCTATGGAGGGCGTGCAGCGTAGGTTCACTAGGTTAATTCCTGGAATGGCGGGACTGTCGTATGTTGAAAGGCTGGAGCGATTGGGCTTGTATACACTGGAATTTAGAAGGATGAGGGGGGATCTTATTGAAACATATAAGATAATTAGGGGATTGGACACATTAGAGGCAGATAACATGTTCCCAATGTTGGGGGAGTCCAGAACAAGGGGCCACAGTTTGAGAATAAGGGGTAGGCCATTTAGAACGGAGATGAGGAAGAACTTTTTCAGTCAGAGGGTGGTGAAGGTGTGGAATTCTCTGCCTCAGAAGGCAGTGGAGGCCAGTTCGTTGGATGCTTTCAAGAGAGAGCTGGATAGAGCTCTTAAGGATAGCGGAGTGAGGGGGTATGGGGAGAAGGCAGGAACGGGGTACTGATTGAGAGTGATCAGCCATGATCGCATTGAATGGCGGTGCTGGCTCGAGGGGCTGAATGGCCTACTCCTGCACCTATTGTCTATTGTCTATTGTCTATATACAGCTCATAGTCAATAGGATTCACCTTTACAACAAAAATAGCGGGAAAGGAAATTTTGGGGGGACATTTAAAAAAAAAAGTCTTATCTTCCACTAAACTGCAGAGTCAGAAGGATTATAATGCTTAATTATAATAGGAGAATAAAGAGTCTATTAATTATATATCTTCTGCTTACTGGCACAGTGGCGCAGCAGTAGAGTTGCTGGCTCACAGCGCCAGAGACCCGGGTTCTATTCAGACTACAGGTGCTGTCTGTATGGAGTTTGCACGTTCTCCCCATGACCTGCGTGGGTTTTCTCAGAGATCTTCGGCTTCCAACGCTCCAAAGACGTGCAGGTTTGCAGGTTAATTGGCTTGGTATATATGTAAAATTGTCCCTAGTGTGTGTAGGATAGTGTTAGTGTGCGGGGATCGCTGGTCGGCGCGGACTCGATGGGCCGAAGGGCCTGTGTCCACGTTGTATCTCTAACACTAAACTAAACTAACCATCAAACATTAAACTTGAAACTACGTCAAACATTACCAACTAGCAAAGTGTTTAGGAAAGAACTGCAGATGCTGGTTTAAATCGAAGGTAGACACAAAATGCTGGAGTAACTCAGCAGGACAGGCAGCATCTCTGGAGAACATGGATTGATAACGTTTCGGGTCAGGACCCTTCTTCAGATGCTGAAGTGTTTAGGTGAAGCAAAGTGGTTAGGTATTTTTAAACGATATTCATCAAACCAATAGCCAAATTCATATTTTGGGACAGGAAGAGTTCCGTATGAATGAAATAAAAAGGAACTGCAGGTGCCGGTTTATGCCAAAGATAGACACAAAGTGCTGGAGTAACTGACAGCTCAGTGGGTCAGGCAGCATCTCTGGAGAACACGGATTGGTGACCTTTCGGGTCAGGACCCTTCTTCAGACTGACTGTAGAGGGGAGGGGAAGGACGGGGGTGAGGGGTGGGGGGAAGAAAGCTGGAAGAGTGGGGAGACAAGGACATAGTGTGGGAGGTAATAGGTGGTCACAGGCAGGGGGTGGGGGGTTGATAGGCAGATGGTTGAAATAAAAGTCAGAGATAAAAGCAGATGTAAGGCGGATTGAAGAGTTGCAAGTTAATCAGCGGGTGTACTTTCAAAGGCACTTTATTGCTCACATATACCGAGGTACAATGATATCCATTTTTGTATACAGTGCAATACAAGTATCATTATACATAAGCACTAAGTTACATCTTCGATCAGCATCTAAGACACAGCACAAGTGTATAGCAGTGGTACACTGAGACAATGTACAGAGTCGCCATTTTCAAGTCCCAGTTGTTATAGGTCTTGGTCTTCTTATTTGAGGAAGGACGTCCTTGCTATTGAGGCAGTGCAGCATAGGTTCACGAGGTCAATCCCCGGGATGGCGGGACTGTCATATGAGGAAAGATTGGAAAGTCTGGGCTTGTATTCACTGGAATTTAGGATGAGGGGGGATCTTATAGAGATGTATAAAATTATAAAAGGACTGGACAGGCTAGATGCAGATAAAATGTTCCCAATGTTGGGGGAGTCCAGAACCAGGGGCCACAGTCTAAGAATAAAGGGGAGGCCATTTAAAACTGAGATGTGAAAAAACTTTTTCACCCAGAGAGTTGTGAATTTGTGGAATTCTCTGTCACAGAAGGCAGTGGAAGTCAATTCATTGGATGAATTTAAAAGAGAGTTACATAGAACTCTAGGGGCTAGTGGTATCAAGGGGAGAAGGCAGGCACAGGTTACTGATTGTGGATAATCAACCATGATCACAATGAATGGCGGTGCTGTCTCGAAGGGCCGAATGGCCTCCTCCTGCACCTATTTTCTATGAATCGAGGGGTATGGGGAGAAGGCAGGCACAGGTTACTGATTGTAGATAATCAGCCATGATCACATTGAATGGTGGTGCGGGCTCGAAGGGCCAAATGGCCTATTCCTGCACATATTGTCTATGTATCTATGTAGGTGCGGAATTATGAAGCCAGAGGGGTGGGAGGGGTGAGAAATAGTTGGGAGTCCAGGTGAGGGGGGGGGGGAGAAAGTGGGGGGAGTGTGGATGAGAAAGGAGAGAGGGAAAGGGGGGTGGTTAGAGGGATACCTAAAATTAGAGAATTCATACCGCTGGGTTAGACAATAGACAATAGACAATAGGTGCAGGAGTAGGCCATTCAGCCCTTCGAGCCAGCACCGCCATTCAATGCGATCATGGCTGATCACTCTCAATCAGTACCCCGTTCCTGCCTTCTCCCCATACCCCCTCACTCCGCTATCCTTAAGAGCTCTATCCAGCTCTCTCTTGAAAGCATCCAACAAACTGGCCTCCACTGCCTTCTGAGGCAGAGAATTCCACACCTTCACCACTCTCTGACTGAAAAAGCTCTTCCTCATCTCCGTTCAAAATGGCCTACCCATTATTCTTAAACTGTGGCCCCTTGTTCTGGACTCCCCCAACATTGGGAACATGTTTCCTGCCTCTAACGTGTCCAACCCCTTAATAATCCTATCGTATGAGGAGCTGTTCCTCCAGTTTGGGGAGGAGGGAACTGCAGATGCCGGTTTAAACCAAAGGTGGACTCAAAAAGCTGGAGTAACTCAGCGGGACAGGTCGCATCTCTGGAGAGAAGGCGGGTCAGGACTGCTCTCTAGTTGGTGATTGGATGGTTCAGTTGCCTGATAACGGCTGGCTAACAAACTGTCCCCCTGACTCTCAGTCTGAAGAAAGGTCTCAACCCGAAACGTCACCCATTCCTTCTCTCCAGAGATGCTGCCTGTCCCGCTGAGTTACTCCAGCATTTTGTGTCTTATCTTTAGCTTGTCAGCAAACAGATGTGAAGTGACATCCTATTTGCCGACATCTGTGGTAGTGGTAGTGGTATGGAAATATCATTTGAGTGGCGGTTGATGTAAAATGCCCAGGGAAGGGACTGATCATTGGTAAAATATGTTTTCAGAGTTTATTGTGCTTTTTCACGTATAGAATTTGTTCTTTGATAAGGCACGGTGGCGCAGCGGTAGAGTTGCCGCCTCACAGCGCCAGAGCCCCGGGTTCGATCCCGACGTCGGGCGCCGTCTGTACGGAGTTTGTACGTTCTCCCCGTGACCTGCGTAGGTTTTCTCCGAGATCTTCGGTTTCCTCCCACACTCCAAAAGACGTGCAGGTTTGTTGGCCAATTGGCTTGGTGTAAATGAAAAATGTAAAATTGTCCCTGGTGTGTGTAGGGTCGTGTTAGTGCGCGGGGATCGCTGGTCGGCGCGGACTCGGTGGGCTGAAGGGCCTGTTTCCGCACTGCACCACTAAACTAAACTAAACCAATTAGCAGTGCCGGTAGAGAGAAGCTATACTTACTTGCGTAATGCTTTAAATAGCTGTCTGGAGACTGCAACATTAGACCTTTCAGTGGGACAAGAGTTCTCGGACGGAGGTATTTTCACAGGTCTATGTCCAACTGGCGGGCACTGAGGACTGGCAATATTCCGACACCCAGATATTGGTGCTGGCCAGAACTCCAGTCTCAGCTGCTGTTCAACCTCTGACCCATTGAAGCTCAGGAATTGGAAGCAGCCTCAGTATTGCCTCTCCGCTGGTCTCTTCACCCGCTATGTACCACTGGATCCAACCGTACGAGAAGACCGAGACAGAGTGCTGGAGTAACTCAGCGGGACAGGCAGCATCTCCGGAGAGGAAGGAATGAGTGACGTTTCGGGTCGAGACCCTTCTTCAGACCGCAGTGGACCAGACGAAATGTGTTGGAAGGAACTGCAGGTTTGTAGGTTAATTGACCCTAGTGTGTAGGATAGAACTAGTGTGAATGGGTGATCAGTGGGCTCGGTGGGCCGAAAGGCCTGTTGTATCTCTTGGCATTAGATACATAGACAATAGGTGCAGGAGTAAGCCATTCGGCCCTTCGAGCCAGCACCGACCGCCATTTAATGTGATCATGGCTGATCATCCAAAATCAGTACCCCGTTCCTGCTTTTTCCCCATATCCCTTGATTCCTTTATCCCTAAGAGCTCTATTGAACTCTCTTTTGAATGCAACCAGATTCACCAGAATAGACAATAGACAATAGGCAATAGGTGCAGGAGGAGGCCATTCGGCCCTTCGAGCCAGCACCGCCATTCAATGTGATCATGGCTGATCATTCTCAATCAGTACCCCGTTCCTGCCTTCTCCCCATACCCCCTGACTCCGCTATCCTTAAGAATTCTATCTAGCTCTCTCTTGAATGCATTCAGAGAATTGGCCTCCACTGCCTTCTGAGGCAGAGAATTCCACAAATTCACAATTCTCTGTGTGAAAACGTTTTTCCTCATCTCCGTTCTAAATGGTCTACCCCTTATTCTTAAACTGTGGCCCCTGGTTCTGGACTCCCCCAACATCGGGAACATGTTTCCTGCATCCAGCACGTCCAATCCCTTAATAATTTTGTATGTTTCGATAAGAAAGCTGTATCTCTAAACTAAACTAAACTAATTTGCTAGCTACATAATGGAAAAATCAGCCATCAGTCTGAAGAAGGGTCCCAACCCGAAACATCGCCTGCCCTTTCCCTCCACAGATGCTGCCTGACCCGCTGAGATTCCCATCAATTTGCATTTTACATTCGATTATACAACTTCAGATTTAGATTTTTAGATTTAGAGATACAGCGCTGAAACAGGCCCACCGGATCCGCGCCGCCCAGTGATCCCCGCACATTATCACTATCCAACACCCACTAGGGACAATTTTTACATTTGCCCAGCCAATTAACCTACATACCAGTACGTCTTTGGAGTGTGGGAGGAAACCGAAGATCTCGGAGAAAACCCACGCAGGTCACGGGGAGAACGTACAAACTCCGTAGACGGAGCCCGTAGTCAGGATCGAACCTGGGTCTCCGGCGCTGCATTCGCTGCAAGGCAGCAACTCTACCGCTGCGCCACCATGCCGCCACGTCATCTGTCTGTAGCAGTAAATGCATCTGCAGTTCCTTGCGTCTACACATTCCTACGTGCTGTGGTTTTGTGAGCACATTAAACACAACAGCGAGACAAATGAATATGTTCTAAATTATCAGTTCATCGAGGCAAACCAGACCCTGAGAGTGCAAGTGAAAGTATACGGTGGCGTAGAGCCTGTCGTAACTTGGTGCCAAGGTTGGGTTGTGGGCAGGTGTGGTGCACGGTGGTTCAAAAGCCTGATGATTCATGGGAAGCAGCTGGTCTTGAACCCAGAGATCATGGTTCTCAGGCTCATGTCCCTCGTGAAAGGCTGGGATAGAGTGGATGCGGAGAGGATGGTTTCCACTTGTGGGAGAGTCTAGGACCAGAGGTCACAGCCTCAGACTTAGAGGGCCTTCCTTGAGGAAGGAGATGAGGAGGGGTTTCTTTACTCAGAGGGCGTTGAATCTGTGGAATTCGTTAGATCTTGATTAGTACGGGTGTCTGGGGTTATGGGGAGAGGGCGGGAGAATGGGGTTGAGAGGTAAAGATAGATCAGCCGTGATTGAATGGCGGAGTGGACTTGATGGGCCGAATGGCCTAATTCTGCTCCCGTCACCTATGAGCTGATGAGCTGTGGCCTTCTTCCTGTTTGCAGTGAGTTGTGAGCGTGGCCAGGGTTGCGTGGTTCTTTGATGATATCAGCTGTCTTCCTGAGACATTCCACTCCCCTGACATCAGTCTGAAGAAGGGTCTCGACCCGAAATGTCACCCATTCCTTCTCTCCAGAGATGCTGCCTGACCCGCTGAGTTACTCCAGCATTTTGTGTCTACCTTCCTGAGGCAACTCTTCATGCGCATAGAACAGCACAGCACGGGAACCGGCCCAGCAGCCCACAATGTCTGTGCCCACCATCATGCCAAGTTAAACTAATCTTCTCTTCTCCGCCATTTTGGCTAGGGTGTATTTTGGAGTAGTCTTTACTTTAGACTCTAGTGATAGAGCACGGAAACAGGCCCTTTGGCCTACCGAGTCCGCGCCGACCAGCGATCAACCCAGACGCTAAAGATAGACACAAAACGCCCGAGTAACAGGCAGCATTCCTGTGGCGCTGAGTTACTCCGGCATTTTGCGTCACTCTTCGGTGTAAAAAAAGCATCTTCCTACCCGATACACTAACCTACACACTCTAGAAACAACTTTTTTTACAACTTATCAGCGGCAATAAAGCTACCAATCATGCACGTCTTGGGAATGTGGGAGGAAACTGGAGCACCGGGACAAAGCCCACGCTGTCACAGGGAGAACATACAAACTCCGTACAGACAGCACCCGAAGTCAGGCTTGAACCCGGGTCTCTGGCGTTGAAAGGCAGCAACTCAACCGCTGCGCCACCGTACCGCCCAATTTCTTTAATGGAATTATGTGTGGTCTGTGCAAATCATAGATATCTTGCTTAACACAGTAATTGATATCGTCAACGAGGAATCAATTAAAATATAAACTGCTTGGATAATTGAGATGTTGATTGTAATTTATTTATTAAGACGGGCAAGCACCAACTCTGTGAAGATATGTTTATTTGGGATGAGAGGGAACTACACAGTCTGGCCCATTACGTGACACGGCCTGTTATATTCTGTATCGATTATGTTAATTGGCGTCGATTCAAGTGAAATTGGAGGACAGCTTCTTCTACCTGAGGTTTTAACTTTGCCGGTTGTTGTAGGGTAGAATGTATCAAGACCTTTGTGCTGAGAGAAAGACTCAAGTGGCCCCTAACGCTGCATTTTACAGGAGTTGGAATGTGATGTGTCTGTAGAAGACGACAGCAGGCAGGAGTGGACATTCACCTTGTATGACTTCGATAACAATGGCAAAGTCACCCGAGAGGTAACCCGAACATACAACAGCTTTACATTTCGTTATATTTTCAACTAAACGTGATTTGTAATGTGGCATAATTTAATATAAGATTGTCTTTTGATGCATGATTTGACCATTGCAATGCTCTAATACTGATAATCAAATTAGAATTGGTTAGAACTGATGGTTCGATAGTTAGACAATAGACAATAGGTGCAGGAGGAGGCCATTCGGCCCTTCGAGCCAGCACCGCCATTCGATGTGATCATGGCTGATCATTCTCAATCAGTACCCCATTCCTGCCTTCTCCCCATACCCCCTGACTCCGCTATCCTTAAGAGCTCTATCTAGCTCTCTCTTGAATGCATTCAGAGAATTGGCCTCCACTGCCTTCTGAGGCAGAGAATTCCACAGATTCACAACTCTCTGACTGAGTTAGAACTGGTTCTGTTCTACTGGTTAAATAGTTAGAACCGGTTCAGAATAGGTTTCTCCGGGTGATCCGGTTTCCTCCCACACTCCAAAGTTTACAGGTTTGTAGGTTAAATGCCTTCTGTAAATTGTCCTGGGTGTGTGTAGGATAGAACTGGTGTACTGATGGTTTGGTCGGCACGGACTCGGTGGTCCCAAAGACCTGCTTCCACGCTGTATTGCTAAAGCTAAAACTAAAACTAAATAAGTTAAAAACGAAGGACAATTTACTGAAGCCAATTATCCGACAAACCTGCACGTCTTTGGAGCGTGGGAGGAAACCGGAGCACCCGGAGAAAACCCACGCGGTCACGGGAAGAACGTACAAACTCCGTACAGACAGGACCCATAGTCAGGATCGATCCTGGCGCTGTGAGGCGGCAACTCTACCGCTGTGCCACTATCCTAGTGTGAAGGATAAAACTAGTGTACGGGTGATCGATGAATGGATTAATACTTTCTCGTCACATGTGTCAAGTCACAGTGAAGATCTTTGCTTGCTTCCCCAAGGTGTGCAAATAGTCACCACACAAAGGGCGCCGACCAAGATACAAGGGGCCTGTTTTTCCACAAGGATGGAACCTGGGTCTCTGGCGCCATACAGCACGAGAGCTCCTGTAGCAATCATGTATTGTCTTTCCGCTGGCTGGTCAGCATGCAACAAAGGCTTTTCACTGCACCTGTGGCGGCACGGTAGCGCAGCGGTAGAGTTGCTGCCTTACAGCGAATGCAACGCCGGAGACTCAGGTTCGATCCCGACTGCGAGCGCCGTCTGTACGGAGTTTGTACCTTCTCCCCGTGACCTGCGTGGGTTTTCTCCGAGATCTTCGGTTTCCTCCCGCACTCCAAAGACGTGCAGGTTTGTAGGTTAATTGGCTGGGCAAATGTAAAAATTGTCCCTAGTGGGTATAGGATAGTGCTAATGTGCGGGGATCACTGGGCGGCGCGGACCCGGTGGGCCGAAGGGCCTGTTTCCGCGCTGTATCTCTAAATCTAAATCTAAACCTCGGTACACGTGACAATAAACTGCAAGCGGAGGGTTTCTGTGGGCATTGTGTGTGAGCTGCGTCCCAAGTCACTTCTAACTCCAACTGGAATCAAAGACACTAAATATGATCATGTAAAACTAATTCATTAACTGCTAAATAATTAGGGTGGATAATAATCTGCCCATTTCGACGTAATTCAGAAATAGTAGGCAATGCACCAATGAGATAACGTGTCCCTTATTTCCTATTGAGCGGCTGAAAACTGCCATGAATAATTAATTCAGAACAAATTTGCACGTAATTTGTAGAATGGGTTCTCAAACTTGTTGAAAATTGTTTTTCATGGCATTAGAGTTTGCGATTCTTTTATGTTCTTGATTAGTAGGGGGATGGGGTGGATGGATTGGAGGTGATGGGGAGAAGGCAGGAAAATGTGGTTGGGAGGGAGAGATAGATCAGCCACGATTGAATGGCAGAGTAGACTTGATGGGCTGAACGGCCTTATTCTCCTCCCAGAACCTCTGAACTGACGAACATATACCAATTAATTTTATTATAGAAAGCGTTGCGAAAACAGTTTTGTAACCGAAGATCTCGGAAAAAAACCCATGCAGGTCACGGGGAGAACGTTCAAACTCCTCACAGCTCCTCACAGCGCCAGAGACCCGGGTTCGATCCTGACCACCAGTGCTGTCTGTACGGAGTTTGTACGTTCTCCCCGGGACCGCGTGGGTTTTCTCCGGGTGTTCCCGTTTCCTCCCACACTCCAAAGACCTACAGGTATTTAGGTTAATTGGCTTCGGTAAAGATTGTAAATTGTCCCTGATGTGTCGGATAGAACTAATGTACAAGGTGATCGTTGGTCGGCGAGGACTCAGTGCGCTGAAGGGCTCGTTTCTGAACTAATCCAAAAGAGAAGATTAAAAAATTCTGAAACATTATGGACTAACAAACACTGGATAACCTTACTCAATATTATTCAAAGGCTTAACTAATTTTGCTTTCGTGGTCTGTTGTGAACTATTAGTTATATTTTAAATTATATTCACAGGGACCTTGGTTAAGATAAATGGGAATCAAAATTGTAATGTCAAATGAACCAAGAGTCAAGAGTGTTTTATTGTTGCGTGTCCCAGATAGAACAAAGACATTCTTACGTGCAGCAGCACAACAGAATGTGTCAACACAGCACATTGTAGACAAGATAATAAACGAGAAAAAAAAAGTTCCGTGTGTATGTATTCACATACTCACATATACATAAACACACACACACACACACACACAAATATATATGTGAAGACGGATCTCGACCCGAAACGTGGCCCATCCCATCTCTCCAGAGAAGCTGCCTGACCCGCTGAGTTACTCCAGTTTTTTGTGTCTATCTTCGGTTTAAACCAGCATCTGCAGTTCCTTGCTACACGATATATAAATGTGTGTGTATATATATATATAATATGTGTGCTTGTGCCTGGGTGTGTATATATATATATACACACAGGCACAAGCACACGCACACACTCACACGCACACACAAACACACATGCACACGCACACACACTCGCACGCACACACAAACGCACACATGCACACACAAACACACACACATGCACACACACAAACACTCACACGCACACACAAACACACACTCACACGCACACACAAACACACACACGCACACACAAACACACACACATGCATGCACACGCACACACAAACTAACTAACAATAATAGTGCAAAAAGCCAAAACCATTGCCCCTAATCCTATGTAGTTCGGAGCTTATTTGGAAGTTGTCATTATTAATGCAAAGAGTTTTGCAGCCAATTTGCTTGAAGTGATTTAAAGCTTTCACTTGCTGGAATTGTCAGGTGGTTTGTAGGTGACAGCAGTGTAATTTGTAGTATAATTAAAAAGCTTGTTCAAGCGGAATGTGCTTCAACACGGAGAAAACCATGTGTTCCATGGCGTTAATAAATCAAGAGCTGATTCGGTGCTGACTGTGCATTAACTCTGCTCCAGCTCAGGAAGGTTTTCCTCCACATCACCTTTGCAGATTGCTCTTGTAGATCTTGTAGTGTGCGGCACGGTGGCGCAGCGGTAGAGTTACTGCCTTACAGCGCTTACAGCACCAGAGACCCGGGTTCGATCCTGACTACGGGTGCCGTCTGTACGGAGTTTGCACGTTCTCCCCGTGACCTGTGTTTGGTTTTCCCCGAGATCTTCGGTTTCCTCCCACACTCCAAAGACGTACAGGTTTCTAGATTAATTGGCTTGATATATTGTAAGTGTAAATTATCTCTAGTGTGCGTGGGATAGTGTTAATGTGCTGGGATCGCTGGTCGGTGCAGACTCGGTGAGCCGAAGGGGCTGCTTCCGTGCTGTATCTAAAAAATTAAAATCGGCTTTCTTGCCATTTTGGCATTTTAGATTATTGTAGAAGTATCAAAGAAGAGATTCACATTGGATAGTTTCTTCCCAGTTTCTTCAGACAACTGAACTATCGTACCACAACGAGGGAGCTCCTGAACTACAATCCACCTCAATTGGAGACACATCTTTGATCGGACTTTGCTGGCTTTACCTTTCACTAAGCGTTATTCCCTTATTGTGTATCTGTACACTGCGAATGGCTCGATTATAATCATGTAAGAAAATAACTGCAGATGCTGGTACAAATCGAAGGTATTTATTCACAAAATGCTAGGGCGGCACAGTGGCGCAGCGGTAGCCTTGCTGCCTTACAGCGAATGCAGCGCCGGAGACTCAGGTTCGATCCTGACTACGGGTGCTGTACTGTAAGGAGTTTGTACGTTCTCCCCGTGACCTGCGTGGGTTTTCTCCGAGATCTTCGGTTTCCTCCCACACTCCAAAGACGTACAGGTATTTGACTGGGTTAATGTAAAATTGTTCATTGACTGGGTAAATGTAAAAATTGTCCCTAGTGTGTGTAGGATAGTGTTATTGTGCGGGGATCGCTGGGCGGCGCGGACTTGGTGGGCCGAAAAGGCCTGTTTCCGCGCAGTATCTGAAATATGAAAATAAATAAATATGACAAAATGCTGGAGTAACTCAGCAGGTCAGGCAGCACCTCAGGGGAGAAGGAATGGGTGACGTTTCGGGTCGAGACCCTTCTTCAGACTGAAGAAGTGTCTCGACCCGAAACATCACCCATTCCTTCTCCCCTGAGATGCTGCCTGACCTGCTGAGTTACTCCAGCATTTTGTGAATAAATACCTTCGATTATAATCATGTATTGTGTTTCCGCTGACTGGTTAGCACGCAACAAAAGCTTTTCACTGTACCTCAGTACATGTGACAATAAACTAAACTAAACTAAAACATATAGAACTGCAGATGCTGGTTTATACTGAAGATAAACACAAAGTGCTGGAGTAACTCAGTGGGTCAGGCAGCATCCTTGGAAAACATGGATAGACGATGTGATATGTTTTTCCAAACAAATGATTCCAATTGTATTGTTCATGGCGGCACGGTGGCGCAGCGGTAGAGTTGCTGCCTCACAGCGCCAGAGACCCGGGTTCGATCCCGACTACGGGTGCTGTCTGTACGGAGTTTGTACGTTCTCTCCATGACCTGCGTGGGCTTTCTCCGGGTGCTCCCGCACTCCTACAGGTTTGTAGGTTAATTGGCTTGTGGTATAAATGTAAATTGTGCCTAGTGTGTGTAGGATAGTGTTAATGTGCGGGGATCGCTGGGCGGTGTGGACTTGGTGTCTCTGCGCTGTGCCTCGAAAACTAAACGTAAACTAATGCCTGTGAGGTATTTGCAATGCTTCAGGCTAATTGCAGGGATTTGAAAACGGATGTTTATGTAGAAAAGAATAGCACTCGTAATGTAGCCCACATAACCTGCTCTAAGTAACAGCGTTCTGTGATAGATCTTAAATAGATATTTAGTTCTGATTGAGGGCAGGAATTAAGTTAGCAGCCTCCCACATGGAAGATTTGTTTTAATTACTTGCACACGTGTGGAGAGGATATTGCTTCCAGGACTGTGCGCTCTGCAGTCTCCAATCTGAAAACGTGGCAGAAGGGGGAACGTTTGAATCATTTTACAAAACCTGCTTCTTACATTCAACCAGTGAGCTTTTCTTTGGTGACGTTACGGCATACCGACACCTCTTTAAAAAGTTCAAGGCATTTTCGCTTGCTGGCAAGGTGATATGTATCCCTAGGCAGCACGGTGGCACGGCGGGTGGAGCTGCTGCCTCACAGTGCCAGAGTCCCGGGTTCGATCCTGACTGCGGGCGCTGACTGTGTGGAGTTTGCACGTTCTCCCTGGGACCTGCGTGGGTTTCCTCCGGGTGCTCCGGTTTCCTCCCACGTCCCAAAGACGTGCGGGTTTGTAGGTTAATTGGCCCCTCTGTAAATTACCCCCTAGTGGATGAGAAAGTGGGATAACGTAGAACTAGTGTGACTGCGTGACCGATGGTCGCCGTGGATTCGGTGGGCCCAAGGGCCTGTTTCTATGCTGCGTCTGAACTAAACATTATCAATCGTGCATTATCAATCAGTCTGAAGGAGGGTCTCGACCCGAAACGTCACCCATTCCTTCTCTCCTGAGATGCTGCCTGACCTGCTGAGTCACTCCAGCATTTTGTGAAATAAATACCTTCGATTTGTACCAGCATCTGCAGTTATTTTCTTACATTATCAATCGTGCATACTGGCACCATTTCGTCTACAAAGAAAGTACTGGACCCAAGCCATCTTTGCTCCTTTACACATAAGGTTTAGTCAACTTGTTTTAGAATTGATGTATGTTCCTGATCTTCTTGTCAAATCCAGATTTTCTCTTCATTTTCCCTTTCTGATTCTTGGCCATCTTTCCTCGTGTTGGTTACAGTTCCTCAGTTGAAAGCAGTCTCGCGTATCACAAATTACACCTCCCATCCCTAGGGGGCATCTTGGCCAGTATGGAGGCGTTGGGCCGAATGGCCTGTTTCCGCACTGTATGACTCAGTGACTATTTTCACCTTCACCAGCCCCACCATGAAAGTTCTTTGCACAAAACACTAAGTGTTGGAGTAACTCGGTGGGTTAAGCAGCCAATCTGGCTTCAAAATTCACGCAACTCTTCAATCCTGTCTTGCACCTTCTGTTTTTATCTCTGGCCTTTATTCCAAACGTCTGCCGATCAAAATCCCTCCTCACCTGTGTCCACCTATTACCTGCCACGCTTTGTCCTGCCTCTCCCCTTTTCCAGCTTCCACCCCCCCCCCCCCCCCCCACTCCTCTACAATCAGTCTGAAGAAGAGTCCCGACCTGAAACGTCACCCATCCATGTTCTGCAGGGTTGCTGCCTGACCAGTGGAGTTACTCCAGCACTTTGTGTCAATTTGTTTATCACAAATTCCTGGTGCATTGAGAATCTGAATTGTCACTACCAGGATGCTGAAGGGATCTTGGATCCCACTTTCACCCATAGAAAACCCAGGGGAATTATTTTGGTAGTTCTGTGTAGCGATGTGCAAAATGGTTATTGAAGGATTTCCCTGATTGTTCTTTCAACGGCTTGTGAATTGGCATCGAGAGACTTCCTCGCCCAATTTATTAGGCTGCCATCATCTATGGGGCGGCATTCACAGTTTTGTAGTTTATCGACCATCACCTAAAAATGTTGGCTTTTTAGTTCAGTTTAGCTTAGAGATACAGCGCAGAAACAGGCCCTTTGGCCCACCGGGTCCGCACCGACCAGCGATCCCCGCACATTAACACACGCACTAGGGACAATTTACAATTACACCAAGCCAATTAACCTTCAAACCTGTACATCTTTGGAGTGTGGGAGGAAACCGAAGATCTCGGAGAAAACCCACGCAGGTCACGGGGAGAACGTACAAACTCCGTACAGACAGCACCCGTGGTCAGGATCGAACCAGGGTCTCTGGCGCTGTGAGGCAGCAGCTCTACCCGCTGCGCCACCGTGCTGCCCAATAATAGATTTTTGCTTTGCTCGTGTAACTCTAATGCGATGTGGTCAGTGGTGATATCTACCTGCATGTACTTGGAATGAGGCAGCCATTTTACTTTGTAAAGAGTTTACCTAATCTGAGCACGTAGTTAAGATTCTTTTTAAAATTTACAATCTCTTTCAAAGTGGCCAACATTAAATTTATTTTAGATTTATTTTAGATTTAGAGATACAGCGCGGAAACAGGCTCTTCGGCCCACCGGGTCCGCGCCGCCCAGCGATCCCCGCAAATTAACACTATCCTACACCCTAGGGACAATTTTTACATTTGCCCAGCCAATTAACCTACAAACCTGTACGTCTTTGGAGTGTGGGAAGAAACCGAAGATCTCAGAGAAAACCCACGCAGGTCACGAGGAGAATGTACAAACTCCGTACAGACGGCGCCCGTAGTCAGGATCGAACCTGAGTCTCCGGCGCTGCATTCGCTGTAAGGCAGCAACTCTACCGCTGCGCCACCGTGCCGCCCATGGTGGCCCCCCCATTTAAGGTCCTTGGAGATGATGGTTCCAAGGAACTTAAATGACTCCACAGATGTGACTGTGGTGTTGTTGATGGTGAGTGGGGGGAGGGGAGGGGGAACTCTCCTAAAATCTACAATCAGTTCCACTGTCTTCAGAGCATTGAGCTCCAGGTTGTTGTGATGGCACCAGGATGCCAGCTGTAGGCAGATTCCTCCCCATCCTGGATCCAGTTCCACAGATTCACCGCACTCCGGCTAAAGAAACTAAAACATTAGTTTATACTATGCTCTAATGTGGGCGAGCTAACTTATAAGAGTATTAAAGTGTATTTGTCTCGTACGTTTGCAGGATATCACAAGTCTTCTGCACACTATCTATGAGGTGGTGGATACATCTGTGAACAACACCCCAAGTAGCAGTAAAACTCTACGGGTAAAGCTATCTGTGACACCTGATGCCAAGCACAAGAGAAAAGCCAATCAAACATGCCACGCCGGTAAGCGAGAGACCTTTATACCAACCGAAACCACGTCATGGCAAATGATGAGAAAACAGAAACACTCAATAGGTCAGGCAGCATCTGCGGAAAGAAGATTCGAGTTAACATTCCCGGTCAAAGATGCTTCTGACCTGCTGGGTTTTTCCAGCATAAACTGACTTTATTTCTAAGTCTGAAGAAGGATCTCGACCCGAAACGTCACCCATTCCTTCTCTCCTGAGATGCTGCCTGACCTGCTGAGTTACTCCAGCATTTTGTGAATAAATACCTTCAAATTATTTCTAAGATTTCTTTTTGGTGACCCTCGGAGTATCCTTGATCAGACTTTACTGCGTTCACCTTGCACTAAACGTTATTCTCTTATCATGTATCGCTGTAAATGGCTCGATTGTAATCATGTATTGTCTTTCCGCTGACTGGACTCGGTACACGTGACAATAAACTACACTGAACTGAACATAGAATCCAACATAGAATCATTTCAATCTGAAGAAGGGTCTCGACCCGAAACGTCATCCATTCCTTCTCTCCAGAGCAGGTGCCTGTCCCGCTGAGTTACTCCAGCATTTTAACCATCATCTCCAAGGACCTTACATCTTCAAAGTAAACCAGCAGCTGCGGTTCCTTGCTACACATAGAATCATACAGCATGGAAACAGGCCCTTCGGCCCAACACATCCGTGCTGACCAAGATGCCCCGACTAAGCTAGTCCCATTTGCCTGCATTTGGCCCAACATCTGAAGATTTTTTATTGATTTTCATCAGTTGTGAATGCTGCTAGAAATAATGGTCTCTCACTCACTTTAGGTAAAACAATTTAAAAAATCACTTTAGCCGGTCAGAACTTTATGATAATGGAGATTTTTTACATCTTAAATAGTCCTTCGTGTTCTGAGCTCAGTCAGATACTTATGCCTCTGATACAGTACAGAATCAACTTCAAGCTCCTCCTATTCACATACAAAGCCCTAAACGGGCTTGCCCCCCATATCAAAAATCTTCTAACCCACCACTCTATCTCCAGGTCCCTCAGGTCGGCCGACTTGGGGCTACTGACTATCCCGCGGTCTAGGCTTAAGCTCTGGGGTGACCGCGCTTTTGCGGTTGCAGCTCCTAGACTGTGGAACAGCATCCCTCTCCCCATCAGAACTGCCCCCTCCATCGACTCCTTTAAGTCCAGGCTCAAAACCTATTTCTACTCCCTAGTGTTTGAGGCCCTCTGAGGGGGCGCTGTGAACTGTTTATGTATGTGCTGTTATGTTTGTGTGCCATTGTATGTTCATTCTTAGTACCTGAACTGATATACAGCACTTTGGTCAACGTGGGTTGTTTTTAAATGTGATATACAAATAAAATTGACTTGACTTGACTTATGGAGTTAGGGGCAGCCATGGTGGTACAGCGGTAGAGTTGCTGCCTTACAGCGCTTTTAGCGCCAGAGACCTGGGTTCGATCCCGACCACGGGTGCTGCCTGTGCGGAGTTTGTACGTTCTCCCCGTGACCTGCGTGAGTTTTCTCCGAGTTCTTCGGTTTCCTCCCACACTCAAAAGACGTACAGGTTTGTCGGTTAATTGGCTGGGTATTAATGTAAATTGTACCTAGGGTGTGTAGGATAGTGTTAATGTGCGGGGATCGCTGGTCGGTGCGGACCTAGTGGACTGTGGGGTCTGTTTCCGTGCTGTATCTATAAACTAAACTAACTTAAACCGAAAATGTAAACGCTTGAATTTCTCCCCATTGTTTCGTTTAAGTTTATTTTAGAGATACAGAGTAGAAACTGGCCCTTGGGCCCACCCAGTCCACACTGACCAATGATCCCCGCACCCAGTTAACACTATCCTGCCTTTTTTTATCGAAGCCAATCAACCTACAAACCTGCGCATCTTTGGAGTGTGGGAGGAAACCGGAGCACCCGGAGAAAACCCACGCAGGTCACGAGGAGAACGTACCAACGCAACAAAAGTTTTTCACTGTACTTCGGTACATGTGACAATAAACTAGAACTGAACTGAACTCCATACAAACAGCACCCATAGTCAGGATCAAACCCGGGTCTCTGGCGCTGTAAGGCAGCAACTCTACCGCTGCGCCACCGTGCCACAAATATTGATATATATATATTTTTTAATTGTTTAATGAACCTAGGTAGAAGATTGGAAATAAATGTATACAATTGAATTAACATGTTGGGCAAGTTGGGCATGTTTCCACACTGTAAAACTCTAAGTTAACCGTCTAAGAAATCACAAGGACTTCTGATGGAGTAGAAAGGTGCTTTCTTCCTCTATGTGATTATAATAGGAATAATACCACAGTGTGTTAATGAAGAACAGTTTTCATGCACAATATGTAGGAGAAAAATGCTGAAAAGGAGAGCCTGTTGTACATTTTGTTATCCCGGGTATGAACAGTATACCCTTTCAGATGATTCAAATCAGACTAAAGTCTTTGAATTGCAGGGAAAGCTAAAGCTTGTGCCTATAGTGAACCCTTGATTACTTGCTGGAGTAGAGGCACAGATGGAATGCATCCAACTTAAAGGAAACAAGATTGGAAGTTAAGAGAATTTGCTGCTGATTTTTTTTTTCTCCTTTTGAAGCTCATTAAGACAAGAGGTACTGGAAAGATTGGGGAATAGTTTATGTTCCATTTTCTTGGAAGAAAATCAAGAAATCCGACCTCCAGATTTATAGATATATATCAATATAAGAGGAAACGCATTGGAGGCTTATTATAAAGGAATCCATTTAATTGCGTATCTTAATGAGTAACAACAACATCATCTTGTAGAAGTAACATTTCTCTGAAGGCTTAACTAAATTTGTTTAAAATATTCATATTTATGATGTTTACCTAAGATAGACACAAAAGGCTGGAGCAACTCAGCGGGTCAGACAGCATCTCTGGAGAGAAGGAATACTGTGGGTGGCGTTTCGGGTCGACACCTTTCTTCAGACCAGTCTGAAAAAGGGTCTCGACCCGAAACGCAACCTATTCGTTTTCTCTAGAGATGCTTACAGGGCGGCACGGTGGCGCAGCGGTAGGGTTGCTGCCTTACAGCACGTGGAGCGCAGGAGACCCGGGTTCGATCCCGATTACCGGTCCCGTTTGTACGGAGTTTGTACGTTCTCCCCCTGACCTGCGTGGGTTTTTTGCTCTGAGATCTTCGGTTTCCTCCCACACTCCAAAGACGTACAGGTATGTAAGTTAATCGGCTTGGCGTATGTGTAAACTGTCCCTAGTGTGTGTCGGGTAGCGTTAATGTGCGGGGATCGCTGGTCGGCGCGGACTGGGTGGAGTGAAGGGCCTGGTTCCGCACTGTATGTCTAAAAAAAAAATGCTGTCTGACCCGCAGAGTTACTCCAGCTTTTTGTGACGACCTTCGGTTTAAACCAACATCTGCAGTTCGTTCCCACATATGATATGAACAGTTCAGTTCCAGTTCAGTTTAGTTTATTGTCACGTGTACCGAGGTATAGTGAAAAGATTATTTGTTGCGTGCCAACCAGTCAGCAGAAAGACTGTACATGATTACCATCCATCCATTTACAGTGTACAGATACATGATAATTTCCATGGTGGGTGATGCATTGCAATGGTGCCGTGGGTCAGTGACCAGACTCTGCTTTACACCGTCCGGCACGGCCTGGAATAGGCCGCGGGATTTTCTCTGCCCGGCGGGGGCTTCAATGTCGGGAGCCACGACCGCCCCGACGTGGCAAGTTCAACAGCCTGACCGCGGGAGAAGACGGCAGGGGAAGAGAAAAGACATTGTGGCCTTCCATCACTGTGAGGAGGTGACTGGAGGAGACTCACTGTGATGGATGTTTCTTTTTGTTTTATGTTGGTTTATGATTGTGTGTGTTATTGCATTTTTTATTGCTTATTTTTATTGGTCTTATTGTTGCACTGTGGGTAATCTTTCATTTCACTGCACATTTATGCGTATGTGACAAATAAATTGACTATTGACTATTGACTTGATTAATGCCAGTGCTCACGGCTTTAGTTTGACATTGCCTCGCTTGTGCGAACCTGCTCAACTCAAGAGCTGAAAAACTAATATTCTCGGTTTTCTTGCCCGTCTTAGATGCTAGCAGTCCGTGGCAAAAGGCGGAGAGCAAAAGTGTGGAGGAGTCAAAAAACACGGAGAAGAAATCTCGCCCGCCTCTCCAGTAAGCAATGCAAAAGAGTTCAGTCATCAGTTTCCACATCTCGATGAATTTTATTTTAGCCTAAGAATTAGATTATATAATTGGAAAAATACTGTCAGGTGATTTCCAGATCAGAAATGTGTCTAATTATATCTTCATAAATCTCTCCGTCTTTCTCTACGTCTCCATCGCTCTGTCTCTTGCATCTCTCTCTCTCCCCATCTCTCTCTCTCTTCCCCATCTATCTCTCTCTGTCTGTCTGTCTGTCTGTCTGTCTGTCTGTCTGTCTGTCTGTCTGTCTGTCTGTCTGTCTGTCTGTCTGTCTGTCTGTCTGTCTGTCTGTCTGTCTGTCTGTCTGTCTCTGTCTATCTCTGTCTGTCTCTCTGTCTCTCTCTCTCTCTCTGTCTGTCTCTCTGTCTGTCTGTCTGTCTCTCTCTCTGTCTGTCTCTCTCTCTCTGTCTGTCTCCCTCGGTCTGTCTCTCCCTTTGTCTGTCTCTCTGTCTGTCTCTCTCTGTCTCTCTGTCTGTCTCTCTCTCTCTCTCTCTGTCTCTCTCCCTGGAGTAGCACATTTCCACTGGTGTGGACTAAATGCAGCATTTGTTCATCGTGGGACTGGGAGCAGTGCAAACACAGTGACTTGGTGTGACCCTTGGTGCCCACACTGTCAATGTGTTTCCACACACGTAACAGCAACGTATCGTGACGATATTGTTCTGAACGGCATTACTCTTGTCGTGGCGCGACGGTAGAGTTGCTGCTTTACAGCGAATGCAGCGCCGGAGACTCAGGTTCGATCCTGACTACGGGCGCTGTACTGTAAGGAATTTGTACGTTCTCCCCGTGACCTGCGTGGGTTTTCTCCGAGATCTTCGGTTTCCTCCCACACTCCAAAGACGTACAGGTATGTAGGTTAATTTGATGGATAAATGTAAAAAAATTGTCCCTAGTGTGTGTAGGATAGTGTTAATGTGCGGGGATCGCTGGGTGGCGCGGATTTGGTGGGCCGATAAGGCCTGTTTCCGCGCTGTATCTGAAATATGAAATATGAAATATGAAATAAATAATTGACCGGGTGTGTGTCCTGAACATCACAGTGTATGTGGGAGCTTCAGATACAACTTGCTGCAGCTGTGTTGTTGATTTTTGCAGCGTTGTGTCGCCCACGGTCGGTACATCACTAACCTCCTCTATTTCACAGACGCCACAACAGTGACCAGCATCCACAGCACAATACCTGTGATCAGTACTGTATGGATGACAACACAGAGAGGAGAAACCACTACCTTGACTTGGCTGGGATTGAAAACTACACCTCAAAATTTGGACCAGGTACGTAGCCACAGTTCAGTCCCTTGTTACTTTGCCTGCGATAGTGTTTTCCCTCTTTATGTTAGACAATAGACAATAGGTGCAGGAGGAGGCCATTCGGCCATTCGAACCAGCACCGCCATTCAATGTGATCATGGCTGATCATTCTCAATCAGTACCCCGTTCCTGCCTTCTCCCCATACACCCTGACTCCGCTATCCTTAAGAGCTCTATCTAGCTCTCTCTTGAATGCATTCAGAGAATTGGCATCCACTGCCTTCTGAGGCAGAGAATTCCACAGATTCACAACTCTCTGACTGAAAATGTTTTTCCTCATCTCAGTTCTAAATGGCCTACCCCTTATTCTTAAACTGTGGCCCCTTGTTCTGGACTCCCCCAACATTGGGAACATGTTTCCTGCCTCTAACGTGTCCAACCCCTTAATAATTTTATACGTTTCGATAAGATCTCCTCTCGTCCTTCTAAATTCCAGTGTATACAAGCCTAGTCGATCCAGTCTTTCAACATATGACAGTCCCGCCATTCCGGGAATTAACCTAGTAAACCTACGCTGCACGCCCTTCTAGTTTAGTTTTGTTAGAGTTTAGTTTAGTTTAGTTTAGTTTAGAACATAGAAAAATAGGTGCAGGAGACGGCCATTCGGCCCTTCGAGCCAGCACTGCCATTCAATATGATCATGGCTTGCCATCTAAAATCAATACCCTGTTCCTGCTTTCTCCCCATATCCCTCGATTCCTTTAGCCCCGAGAGCTAAATCTAACTCTCTTGAAAACACCCAGTGATTTGGCCTCCACTGCCTTCCGTGGCCGAGAATTCCACAGATTCACAACTCTCTGGGTGAAAAAGTTTTTCCTCATCTCAGTCCTAAATGGCCTAACCCCTTATTCTTAAACTGTGACCCCTGGTTCTGGACTCCCCCAACATGGGGAACATTTTTCCTGCATCGAGCCTGTCCAACCCTTTAAGAGTTTAGTATAGTTTAGTTTAGATAGACAGCATGGAAACAGGCCTTTCGGCCTGCCGAGTCCGTGCCGACCAACGCTCAACCATACACCAGTTCTATCTTAGGCACTAGGGACAATTTACAGAAGCCAATTAATCTACAGACCCGCCACCTTTGGAGTGTGGCCTCCTGCGGTCAGCGCTAGATCTCCGTGCCACGGGGCACCGGCCACAATCGGCATCGCCATCCTCTCTACCCGCCACGCCGCCATGCCACCCTCGGTTCAATACCAGCGATATATCAAGTCTGAAGAAGGGTCCCGACCCCATAATGTCACTCATCCCTTTTTCTCCAGAGATGCTGCCTGATCCGCTGAGTTACTCCAGCACTTTGATAGATACCTTCGGTGTAAACCAGCATGTGCTGTTCCTTTTTATTTCATTCGTACTCAGCACACCGTCCCGGAATATGCACCTGGGTATTGGTGTGATGAATATCGTTTCACAGAGTGATACCGCGTGGAAACAGGCCCTTCTGCCCAACTTGCCCACACCGGCCAACATGTCCCAGCCACACTAGTCCCACCTGCTGACGTTTGGTCCATATCCCTCCAAACCTGTCCTATCCATGTACCTGTCTAACTGTTCCTTAAATGTTGGGATAGTCCCAGCCTCCACTACCTCCTCTGGCAGCTCGTTCCGTACACCCACCACCCTCTGTGTGAAAAAGTTACCCCTGAGATTCCTATTAAATCTTTTCCCCTTCACCTTGAACCTATGAACCTAGATGCCCCTACTCTGGGCAAGAGATTCTGTGCACCCACCAGATCTATTCCTCTCATGATCTTATACACCTCTATAAGATCACCCCTCATCCACCTGCGCTCTAAGGAATAGAGTTTCAGCCTACTCAACACTCTCCCAACAGTTCACACCCTCGAGTCCTGGCAACATCCTCGTAAATCTTCTCCGTACCCTTCCCATTCAGCTCAGTTTAGTTTATTGTCACGTGTGCCGAGCGAGGCACAGTGAAAAGCTTTTGTCGCACACCAACTAGCTTGGCAACATCAACGTTAGTTGTCTGAAGAAGACGAAGCATAGGCAATAGGTGCAGGAGGAGGCCATTCGGCCCTTCGAGCCAGCACCCCGCCATTCAATGTGATCATGGCTGATCATTCTCAATCAGTACCCCGTTCCTGCCTTCTCCCCATACCCCCTGACTCCACTATCCTTAAGAGCTCTATCTCGCTGTCACCTGTTCCTCTTCTCCAGAGACGCCACCTGTCCCGCTGAGCGACTCCAGCATTTTGTGCCTATACTTGCCGACTGACGCACGCTTCTGTCTCACAGGTTCAGTCCCCGCGGCTTCGAGGAAGGAGAACCAGGCGAAGGTTTTGCAGCAAGCCAGGTCGCGCTCCCATGAGCCGGAGGCAGCGCACGCCCACCACAGGAGATCGCAACCCATCGACCCCCGGCACAGCCACCTCAGCCACCCCGCGTACCACAGGGCGGTGGAACTGCAGCAGCGACTGCGCAGCCAGGACTACGCCAGGCACCCCGTGAAATCCCCCAAAGCCCCTGGTAAAGACGCCACAGCGTCGGGAGCGGCCGGGAAGGTTGGAAGGAGCAAATCCTTGCAGGGTCCCTGCGCGCCGACGGCCTCTACCCCCGTGGCGGCGGCGGCGGCAGGCCCGGGTATTCACTGCCTACCCGCCCAGCTGGCCCACCCGCACCACCCGCCTCCGGCCCACAAGAGGCAGCACAGGCAGAGGGCCAGGGCCGAGGCCCACCCGGCCTACAAGACCTTCCAGCCCTCGTCGCGGGTAGTGGAGCAGGAACACGTGAAGGATCTGCCCTCCCTCCTGCTGTACGAGGGGCACGTCGGCCGCATCATCCAGAGGCACGAGCACCACCATCACCACGAACACCACCACCACTACCATCACTTCTACCAGACATGAGCGGGGCCCACAACCACAGCCTCCAATCCTGAAAGACTGCCTTGTTGTGACCACTAGACAGTATTGTTAACCATAATTATAAGATGAGCAGATCGTAACTTTTGACCCGTGAAATCTAATGATGTCGAAGTGAAACTAAAAGACTTAAGAACAGCTGACTACCTCCAGTTTTAATTCAGATTCTATTTTCTTTGGCCTGTTAAATGAGTCACGAGGGGTTTTACTGTTCTGAACACTTGTAACCTTTTTGTGTTGTCCAGAATCTCTGTGATTTATTAACTGTATTAAGATTCACGTTAGCCACACATAGAAACATAGAAAATAGGTGCAGGAGTAGGCCATTCAACCCTTCGAGCCTGCACCGCCATTCAATATGATCATGGCTGATCATCCAGCTCAGTAACCTGTACCTGCCTTCTCTCCATACCCCCTGATCCCTTTAGCCACAAGGGCCACATCTAACTCCCTCTTAAATATAGCCAATGAACTGGCCTCAACTACCTTCTGTGGCAGAGAATTCCACAGATTCACCACTCTCTGTGTGAAGAAATGTTTTCTCATCTCGGTCCTAAAAGACTTCCCCCTTATCCTTAAGCTGTGACCCCTGGTTCTGGACTTCCCCAACATCGGGAACAATCTTCCCGCATCTAGCCTCTCCAACACTTGCCAATTCTTCAGTTAGTGTAAGACTAAATTGTTCTTTTTTTTTTGTTGCGGACTTAAATCCTTTTGTTTCAACCTTTTTGAAATGTGAGAGTTCCTGGAAGAAAGGAATTAAGGCGTGGATGGTCATTGTGGGACATTAGTGCCGTTATCAGTGTCTGAGTTTATTTGTGCAGGAAGGAACTGCAGATGCTGGTTTACACCGAAGACAGACACAAAAAGGCCGGAGTAACTCAGCGGGACAGGCGGCATCTCTGGAGAGGAATGGGGGACGTTTCGGGTCAAGACCCTTCTTCAGTCTCGACCCAAAACATCGCCCTTTCCATCTATCCTGAGATGCTGCCTGTCCTGCTGAGTTACTCCAGCTTTCTGTGTCTATCTTCTGAGTTTATTTGTTGTTTAAGTTAGGCAACGTCTGAAAAATTATCGATTTGAATGTTTTTGAACTGAACTTGGGTTTTATTTCTTTTGGGTACTCAAAGCAGTGTTGTATCTCCCCCAGGTTAACTTCTTTCTAACTACATACTTGCATTGAGTGAATTGACTAACCTATACCGAGGATATAAGTTCCAGCTTCCTACATCAGTAAGTTTATTTGATCAGATCAGAGGTTTATACGTGCATAAGTTCAAGGAGCAGAATTAGGCCATTCGGCCCATCAAGTCTACTCCGCCATTCAATCATGGCTGATCTATCTCTCCCTTCTAACCCCATTCTCCCGCCTTCTCCCCATATCCCCTGACACCCGTACTAATCAAGAATCTATCAGTCTCCGCCTTAAAAATATCCACTGACTTGGCCTCCCACAGCCGTCTGTGGCAAAGAATTCCACAGATTCACCACCCTCTGACTCAAGAAATTCCTCCTCACCTCCTTTCTAAAGGTACGTCCTTTTATTTCTGAGGCTGTGCCCTTTGGCCCTAACCTCTCCCACTAGTGGAAACATCCTCTTCACATCTGCTTGATCCAGGCCTTTCACTATTCATTTAGCAAAAAGTATTTTGTGGTATCACTCCTGTGTGACAACGTGCACAGTGCAAACTATAATGACTTGTGTGCCTACGCAAGTGAACCTGAATATCGTTCCCAGATTTGGCAATCCAGTACCGTCGACTGGGCAAACCGTGGGAAGCCATTGTGTGGTAGACCTTGTATAATGTGACAGAGTGGCGCAGCAGTAGGACAGCCACCCCCCTCGACACATTGAGAGGTTGGCAAGTCTATAATCTATCTCAGGTGCATTTTCTCTTAAACTGTGGTTTGAATATTTTTTTGTTTTGGAAAGACTTTGTCAGTTCTGTTGACTGAACTGAAGTAGGGGCTTCTCAGTGAAGGAAGGGGCGTGACATAGAGTATGCTGTTACTCTTTTTGAAGTTGGTCTCTGTATAAAAGTTACGAAATGGCGTCTGAGGGGGCAAGATGCCTTACTCCACGACGGAGACATCCTAGATTGTGTGTGAGTTGGATGTGATGAGTTTATTGCACAAATGTAAGGAGGTCCTGTTTATTCTATGGACCATATTTTGAGCTCTGTTATGAAGGAATTCTGAAACACCACTTTGATGCTGATGAGGATGAACTGTTCAAGCCCTTTCACTCAGCAATAACGATATCACTGCAAAAAAAGTCACCTTGACTCTTAAGAAGTTAATACATTTTAGCTGTTACCGTATAGAAAACCGGGGGGAATAAACCCCCCACCCCCCCCCCCCCCCCCCCCCAGATTTGGCTTTTTATCTCAGTGACGTTTCTGCTGATTTTGCTCATGGTTTTGCCTTGAAATTGTAACATTGTTAACTCTCGAACTGCAAATGGCACGGTGGCGCAGCTGGTAGAACTGCTGCTTCACGCCGCCAGAGACCCAGGTTCGATCCTGACTTCGGCTGCTGCCTGTGCGGAGTTTGCACGTTCTCCCTGTGACCTCGTGGGTGCTCCGGTTCCCCCCCAAATCCCAAAGACGTGTGGGTTTGAAGGTTAAGTGGCTCGGTATAAATGTAAAATCGCTCCTGGCATGTGGGGAGTGGATGGGAAAGTGGGATAACATAGAACTAGTGTGATCGATGGTCGGCGAGGACCTGGTGGGCTGAAGGACCTGTTTCCGTGCTGTATCCCTAAACTAAACATTGGTTGCAGTAATTAGCCCATTGATTTTAAATCACGTAGTAGACTTCTACTGCAGGGAGATCATGTGTATTTCTAGTTGTAATATTATCATGGAGAGCTCTCTTTGTTGCTAAATCTTCAGAGAAATATAAAAACAGTGGAGAATAGCACGTAATGAAGTCCGTGTTACCCAATGCTTCAAAGTAATCAAGTGCTCCATTGCTGTATGAATTGGACTCTATTTCACAGCTGCGAAAGCCATCTTGGCAGGAATAGGGGACAATGTTTTGGACAGTCACATCGTTGCTCAAGGACCAGAGGAGAAAATGGTTTAAGATTGTGCCGTTCCTGCTCACAGCATCAATCTTGAAGAAAAGGATTTTTTTTTAAAAGACGTTTTCAGGATACTTTTGAAATTTATGAAGAAATTAAGAGGCCAGGAAACTGTGTTCCATTGATTTGGGCTTGGACAGAGTTGAACCTTGTTGGGTATGTTCACAATGCTGCTTGTTTCCACCCTCGAGCCCCTCGAAATACACTTTGAGTATTTATGGAATATATATATATGAACTGAAAAATCCCACGTCTACTCAGCATGTTAGCTCCATGTGTCCCAGTGTTTTAATTATTAGTAATCCTGTGTTATCAAAGTTTGATACACTCACGACTCCATCGTTAATATATCTTACGCATTTGTGTACATTCCCAATGTATATCATGTTTTCTGATCGCCATGTATAAGAACAGTATTTAAATTTAAATTTGTATTTACATATTGTACCATTCAGATGTAAGTCTACTTATTTTACACAGTTCATTATGTTCCCTTCTGAAAGCACGTTTTTTTTTCCCCTGCAATATCCTTAATTGAATATATCTTCCGGTCTTTTGTATAGTATATATAGATGGTTTTGACTAAATGCTTTATTTATTTAATCGTAAACTTGTACCAACAGAAAACCCCTTTTCATTAAAGGTAAACTAGTCAATTATATTAAAAGGAGCCTGTGTCCGTGAGATTAATTGTTTTACAAAACGGTACAATTAATTGTTTTACAGCAATGGTTTAAATGGTGCATTTTTTGTCACGTTCATTTTTGGTCACGTTAATTTGCAACTGCACAGTGAAATTCTTTTCACACATATTTACTCACCCGGGTGTAATGCTGAGGCTCGATAAGGCGCTGGTCAGGCCGCACTTGGGAGCATTGTGAGCAACGTTGGGCCCCATATCTGAGGAAGGATGTGCTGGCTCTGGAGAGGAGGTTTACAAGAACGATCCCAGGAATCAGTAGGTTAACCTATGATGAGCGTCTGACGGAACTGGGCCTGTACTCGCTGGAGTTTAGAAGAATGAGGGGGTGACCTCATTGAAACATACAGAATAGTGAAAGGCTTGGACAGAGTGGATGTGGAGAGGATGTTTCCACAAATGGGAGAGTCTCAGACTAGAGGTCATAGCTTCAGAATTAAAGGACATCCCTCTAGGAAGGAGATGAGGAGGAGTTTCTTTAGTCAGAGGGTGGTGAATCCGTGGAATTAATTGCCACAGAAGGCTTTGGAGGCCATGCCAATGGATATTTTTAAGGCAGAGATAGATAGATTCTTGATCAGCACGGGGGTTATGGGGAGAAGGCAGGAGAATGGGGTGAGGAGGGAGAGGTGGATCAGCCATGATTGATGGTGGAGTAGACTTGATGGGCCGAATGGCCTAATTCTACTCCTATTTCTTATGACCTTGTGACATAGTGCTGGAGGAACTTCTCCCCATAACCCCTGACACCTGACTTTTGGTGGTCTTCAAGGAAAATGACTGGATGGTTTATTGAGACTGAGTCAAGAGTGTTTTAGTGTCATGTGTCCCAGATAGAACAATAACATTCTGACTTGCAGCAGCACAACAGAATATGAAAGCAAAAGAAAAAAAAAATTACGTCAATGTTTTTGCCTGAGGTAAACTCCCTGGGTTTATCAAAATTCCTTTGGTGAATTGCTTTCTTCATGCATTGGTAAGAACTGGGTTTTACAAGAAAATAAATGACAGTGCATTTTGCAGACCTATTCCATGTTATTGGTAGTATATTCAATTAAAACAGTCGGGGTAGACGTTGGTTTATTTTATTTGCTTACGTTGCAGCCCTCTCAGAAACTATCAAATAATAATAAAACGAATAAATTATTGAAGTAGAATCTAACTTACTCAACTACTGTGAAGATGGGTGCACAAAGTGCTGGAGGAAAGCAGTGGGACCAATACTTTCGCAAAACCAGATGAGATTAAATGATAGACACAAAATGCTGGAGTAACTTAGTGATGGGACAGGCAGCATCTCACGGAGAGAAGGAATGGGTGACGTTTCAGGTTGAGTCTCTTCTTCAGACTGAGAGTCAGGGGAGAGGGAGACACAGAGATAAGGAGGGGTAAGGTGTGAAAACGAGACATCAAAAGAGATGTGGTGGCTCTGGAGATTGCTTGTCGCGTACCAAAATTCCACGGATTCCAGAAATGTAGCAAATGTATCCGAACCATTTAAGAAAGGGTGGAGAGAGAAAGTAGAAACCACTGTTAAAACATCCTGACAGAACAAGTTGGGGGAAATGGTGGAATCTATTATTAAAGAAATGGTTGCAGGGCATCAAAAAATAGCAAAAGGATCTATCGAGATTCAACATGGATTAATGATTGTACCAAGCAAGTCATGAGTGTTTAATTGTCATATGTACCGACACTAGGTTCGCCAACTTCCTCACTCCCAAATACGGGACAAGGTGACATCGCCGCCCGCGCCCCACGTGACCTTCCCAGCCAGCGGAAACGTGCTCCCGCTCCACCAATGGCGGCCAACCGGGTCGGGAGCCGGGTTGCTACGTGACCTCCGTTAGGCGAACACACTCGGCCCCGTTCCACGAACACACTCCATTAGCCTACTACAGCGCACGGGCCTACAGCGCCCCCCCAGGCCCATTACAGGACGAGGGCGGTCCCGTACGGGACAAACAAATTTAGCCCAAAATACAGGATGTCCCGGCTAATCCATCCGACACAGGATGTATCAGATTGTCCTGGCAACCCCAACCGACACAGAACAATGAAATTCTCGGACTCGGTGGGCCGAAGGGCTATTTCCATGCTGTATCTCTAAGGTTCTAGTTTCCGGCCAACGATCGCCCCACACACCAGCAGTACCCTACACACAAGAGACAATTTATCATTTTACTGAAGCCATTTAACCTACACACTTGTACGTCTTTGGAGTGTGGGAGGAAACCGGAGCACCCGGATAAAACCCACGCGGTCACGGGGAGAAGGTACAAACTCCGTGCAGACAAGACAGGATCTGACCCGGGTTTCTGGCGCTGTAAGACAGCAACTCTACCGCTGCGCCACCGTGCCGCTCCCAAAGTCTAAAGCCAGCTGGTCTGTTTCCTCTGCATATCCTGTTTCAGTGCTGTTTGATTACAGTCTTGTATTAAGACAATAAGCATGTCACGCAAACAGTTCCAATGAACAATCATCTGAAGGCGGATTTTGCAAACAGTGTTTGCAACAGGGATGAAAGGTTTTTCATTTTGTCTGCTCCATCAGAACAGTGTACAACGCACTGAGGCCCTTTGAGAGTTGCAATCTGTCTGCAAAAGACGTGGCCTTAAAACGGAACACCACAAACTGGAAGGATTGTATTAACAACTAGACCAAGTGGACCCGTTGGACCCAAACCTCTCCTGCATTGGTGCAGCACCCCCTCCCTCCCCTCCCCTTCCCACTTCCCCTTCCCCCTCTCCATCCCCCTCAACCCCCCCTTATCCACCCTCTTCCCCCCTTCCCCCTTCCTCCCTCCCCCCCCCCCCCCCACCTCCCTCCCTAGGAGATAGATTTAAACTTTAAAATGTGAATAACTTAAAAAATATAACACCGATTTCAATAGGCTACTTGCTTTACCATTAAAGTGAGGACGGTGAGTAAGGTGGGCCTAAAATCGTCGCGCTATCGTGTACCGTTTTGGCCGTAGTTCGATCTCAAATAAACAAACAAACGAGAGTTCTAGTATATAGATGACTGAAAGACTTGTAACATGGATCTACTGCTTCATTTCCAGAGATAAGGAAAGGCTAATCAAATTTCTTCACTTCTTCCTCCTGCAAAGTTCTCATTCTGTGCAACGAGTCTGTTTGTCAAGTGTTAAAACAAGCCTTTTGCTGATCAACCTCTCTGTTAGATATTATAAAAGAATTACAGCGCCTTATTGCCTAAAACTCATAATTGAGATTTTTTCCGTTGCAGTTTTAGTTCACGTGCCACGTGTACCGAGGTACAGTGAAAAGCTTTTGTTGCGTGCTAACCAGTCAGCGGAAAGACACTACATGATTACAATCGAGCCATTCACAGTGTACAGATGCAGGATAAGGGAATAACATTCAGTGCAAGAATTGAATGGTATCAAGGAAAGTCACAAAGTTAGGCACAAAGTGCTGGAGTAGCTCAGCGAGACAGGCAGCATCTCTGGAGAGAATAGAGGTAACGTTTTGGATTAGGACCCTTCATGGGTTCTAGGAGCAGAATCGGGCCATTCGGCCCATCAAGTCCACTTCGCCATTCAGTCATGGCCGATATTTGTGCCCTCTCAGCCCCATTCTCCTGCCTTCTCCCCATAACCCCTGACACCCAAACTAATCAAGAATCTGGCAATCTCCGCCTTAAAAATACCTAATGACTTGACCACTACCGTCTGTGGCAATGAATTCCACAGATTCATCACCCTCTGACTACAGAAATTCCTCCTCATCTCCTTACTATAGGAACATCCTTTAATTCTGAGGCAATGCCCTCTGGTCCTAGACTCTCCCACTAGTGGAAACATCCTCTCCACATCCACTCTATCCAAGCCTTCTTCAGACGCAAAGTTCTGGAGTTTGTGCGTTCTCCCTGAGACTGCATGGGTTTTCCCCGGTTGCTCCGGTTTCCTCCCACATAAGGTCATAAGTGATAGGATTAGAATTAGGCCATCCGGCCCATCAAGACTACTCCACTGTTCAATCATGGCTGATCTATCTCTTTTCTTAATTAGTACGGGTGTCAGGGGTTATGGGGAGAAGGCAGGAGAATGAGGTTAGGAGGGAGAGATAGATCAGCCACGATTGAATGGCGGAGTGGATTTGATGGGCCGAATGGCCTAGTTCTACTCCTATACCTTATGACATGTCCTTATGACCCTCCTAACCCCATTCCCCTGCCTCCTCCTCATAACCTCTGACACTTGTACTAATCAAACATTCCAAAGACATATAGGTTTGTCGGTGGACACAGAAAGCCGCAGTAACTCAGCGGGTCAGGCAGCATCTCTGGAGAACACGAATAGGTGACGTTTCACAGAGTGCTGGAGTAACTCAGCGGGTCAGGCAGCATCTCTGGAGAACATGGATAGGCGATGTTTCACCTAGTGCTGGAGTAACTCAGCGGGTCAGGCAGCATCTCTGGAGAACATGGATGGGTGACGTTCGGGATCGGGCTTGATTCCGTGGAGGAGTGCTTTGATTTCACTTGCGGCCCTTGGCGATGTCGACGGGCTGCTGCCAAGGCAGATGTGAGAGGGCTTGGCTGCGGCCACTGTTCTGGGTTGTGAGGGATGGATTTCCTGCCAGGACTCTCGCGTCTCATCTCCTGCCAGTGACCGCAGCTGGAAAATTACATACTTGAAGTTTGTGTTAAAAGTGAATCAACTCCGCCAGTCATTTAGTCAAACAGACACGATATCTAGGTCACTCTAAGATGGTGCCCGAGCCAGGCGACTCTTTCTGTGCCTGTCCCAGCGTGTATCTGCGATCATTCATTGCAATCACTCCACTCTTTTAAATCTCACTTCAGTCTAGTTTATTGTCACTTGTACCGAGGTACAGTGAAATGGGCAGGAAGGAACTGCAGACGCTGGTTTAAACCGAAGATAGACACAAAAAGCTGGAGTAACTCAGCGGGACAGGCAGCATCTCTGGAGAGAAGGAATGGATGACGTTTCGAGTTGAGACCTTGGATCTGAAGAAGAGTTTCAACCTGAAACGTTACCCATTCCTTCTCTCCAGAGATGCTGCCTGACCCGCTGAGTTACCCCAGCTTTTTTGTGTCCAACTGAGGTGCAGTGAAAAGCTTTTGTTTGAACGCTAACCAGTCAGTAGCAAGATAATACCTCGTAATCATAATCATGCTTTGTTAGCCAAGTATGATTTGCCACATATGAGGAATTTGATTTGCCACGCAGTCATACCAATGAAAAGCAGCAGGACACACAAAATACATTTTAACATGAACATCCACCACAGTGACTCCTCCACATTCCTCACTGTGATGGAAGGCAAAAAAAAAGTTTAATCTCTTCCCTTCTTTGCCCTCCTGTGATCGGGTGCCTTGAGCCTTCCGTTGGCGGGTCGATCTTGGCTCCCATAGCCGGCGGTCGGGCCCTCCGTGTCGAGGCGATCAAGCTCCCACATCGGGGGGATCTCAGCTCCCCGCGCCGGGTGATCGGAACCCGGGTCATGATTACCATCGAGCCATTTGCAGTGTACAGATACATGATAAGGGAATAACTTTCAGTGCAAGGTAAAGCCAGCAAAGTCCCAATCAAGGATAGTCTGAGGGTCACCAAAGAGTAGTTCAGGACTGCTCTCTAGTTGGTGATAGGATGGTTCAGTTGCCTGATAACAGACAACAGAAGAAACCATCCCTGAATCTGGAGGTGTGCGTTTTCACACTTCTGCACCCTTTGCCTGATGGGAGAGGGGAGACGAGGGAGTGGCCAGGGTGTGTTTACTAAACGTTATTCCCTTTATCATGCATCTGTACACTCGATTGTAATCGTGTATCATTACGCTGACTGGATGGCACTCCACAAAAAAGCTTTTCACTGTACCTCGGTACACGTGACAATAAATAAACTGAACTAAACTAGTTCTTCCAGCACTTTGTGTTTACTCTAATCAGATTATTAGGAGACTCACTGTGATGGATGTTTCTTTTTTTTCCTTTTTTTTTGTGTTGGTTGGGGTTGTGTAATTTGCTTATTTTATTGCTCTTATTGTTGGGCTGTGGGTGACGAAATCTCGTCCAAAAAACTTGTTTTTTTGGATGACAAATAAAGATATCCTGAATTGTTGTTCTCCTTCCATAACCATCAAACCACAAGATTTAAACCTTAATGTGAAACTCTTTTATTTTGATGCAGGTTCGTGGAAATAATGACACGAGCTGAATAACTGTGTTTAATGTAGTTTACTTTAGTGATACGGTGCAGAAACAGGCCCTTCGGCCCACCGAGTCCGCACCGACCAGCGATCCCCGCACATTAACACTGTCCGACACACACTAGGGACAATTTTTACATTCATGCCAAGCCAATTATCCTACAAACCTGTACGCCTTTGGAGTGTGGGAGGAAACCCAAGATCTCGGAGAAAACCCACGCAGGTCACGGGGAAAACGTGCAAACTCCGTACAGACAGCACCCGTAGTCAGGATCGAACCCAGGTTTCGGGCTCTGTAAGCGTTGTAAGGCAGCAACTCTACCGCTGTGCCACTGTGGTTAGCAGAGAGTATAAAATTAACCATTCCTTAATAGTTCTGAAAGTATAAAACAAAATTAACTATTCCTTAATAGTTCTGAAAGTATAAAATAAAATTAACTATTCCTTCAGGGAAGTTTAAGTCAATGTTTAAAATGGCAACTGATTAATTAAAAGACGTTTATTAATGGTATTTTAAAACTCCTTAGAGCTAATTACAGTTACTTAAAAATAGTGCAAATAGTCGCCTGGGTTGGGTATCATCTTGGAAGATTTCTTGGATAACATGATTTCTGCATCTACCCTCGTTGTAACAAATCTAACAAACTTAAATGTAGTAATCAGCCAGGTGCTAGAAATTTAAAATGAAGTTAGAAAATGTTGGCCAACAAAAATACAGGTTATTTCTAAAGGAGATAGACACAAGGAACTGCAGATGCTGGTTTACGGGGAAATAACCACACAAAGTGCTGGAGTAACACAGCAGGGACAAGCAGAATCTCCGGAGGATTGTGGATAGGTGGCGTTTTGGGTCAGGACTCTTCTTCAAACACTGTGTGGCCTGCTTCATTGTCAGAGTGAGCGCAAATTGGAGGCACAGCTCCTCATATTTCGCTTGGGCAGTTTACACCCCAGCGGTATGAACATTGTAGGGGAAGGAACTGCAGATGCTGGTTTACACCAATGATAGGCACAAAATGCTGGAGAAACTCAGCGGGCCAGGCAACATCTCTGGTGAGAAGGAATGGGCGATGTTTTGGTTCGAGACCCTTCTTCAGACCGAGAGTCAGGGGTGAAAGAGACACAGAGATATGGAAGTGTAAGGTGTGATAATGAGACATCAAAGGGGTTGGAGATCAAGGAAAATGTAGAACAGATCATTGCTTGTTAGGGGAAGGTGACAACGAAACATACAAAGATAAAATTTAATCAGGACAGTCAGACTGGTCAGAAAAGTAAGGTGGGGAGGGATGGAGATAGAGGGAAAGCAAGGGTTACTTGAAGTTAGAGAAGTCAATATTCATACCACTGGGGTGTAAGCTGCCCAAGTGAAATATGGGGTGCTGTTTCTCCAATTTGCACTGGGCCTCACTCTGCGGAAGCCAACTGTCCCATATTAGCCGGGACATCCCGTATATTGGGCTAAATTGGTTTGTCCCGTAAGGGACTGCTCTGAACCGTATTAGGCCTGGGAGGCGTTGTAGGCCTGGATACTGTAGGCTCGGACACTGTAGGCCCGGAAACTGTAGGCCCGAGACAGTGTAGGACTGGGCTGTGTGGGCCCGGGGGCCGCTGTGGGCCCTGACAGTGTAGGCCCAGAGGCCCTGGCGCCGCCAAAGGGAGGTTGCGTAGCAACCCACCACCCGGCCCGGGCGGCCGCCGTTGTTGGTGGAGCGGGAGCACGTGGCCGCTGGCTGGGTGAGGTCACGTGGGGCGTGGGGGTCACCTTCTGTCCCTTATTTGGCAGTGAGAAAGTTGGCAACCCTAACCTCCCTCTGACAATGGAGGAGGCCTCGTACAGAAAGGTCGGTGTGGGAATGGGAGGGGGAGTTAAAGTGCTGAGCCACCGGGTGATCAGGTAGGTTTAGGCAGACTGAGCGGAGGAGTTCAGCGAAACGATCGCCGAGCCTGTGCTTGGTCTCGCCGATACATAGGAGTCCACACCTGGAATAGCGGACACAGTGGATGAGCTTGGAGGAGAATGTTGATGTTTTCGAATTCCAAGTACTTCTGCATTCCCTCCCTCCCCCCACCCTAGTTATCCTACCAGTTCCACTGTTCGCATCCCTGTACCCCTTCATTATCACCTCTTCCCCAGCCAACAATGAACCTTTGTGGGCTCCACCCATCCTTGGTCATCTGTTGCCGGCCTCCATTTCGCTCCCCTCTACTCCCAGTCTGAAGAAGGGCCCTGACTCTAAACATCACCCATGTTTTTTCCACACAAACGCTGCCCGAACTGCTGAGGTTATTCCAGCCACTTTCTGTCCATCTTCAGTCTGAAGAAGGGTCAATAGACAATAGGTGCAGGAGTAGGCCATTCAGCCCTTCGAGCCAGCACCGCCATTCAATGCGATCATGGCTGATCATTCTCAATCAGTACCCCGTTCCTGCCTTCTCCCCATACCCCCTCACTCCGCTATCCTTAAGAGCTCTATCCAGCTCTCTCTTGAAAGCTTGAAAGCATCCAACGAACTGGCCTCCACTGCCTTCTGAGGCAGAGAATTCCACACCTTCACCACTCTCTGACTGAAAAAGTTCTTCCTCATCTCCGTTCTAAATGGCCTACCCCTTATTCTTAAACTATGGCCCCTTGTTCTGGACTCCCCCAACATTGGGAACATGTTTCCTGCCTCTAATGTGTCCAATCCCCTAATTATCTTATATGTTTCAATAAGATTCCCCCTCATCCTTCTAAATTCCAGTGTATACAAGCCTAATTGCTCCAGCCTTTCAACATACGACAATCCCGCCATTCCGGGAATTAACCTAGTGAACCTATGCTGCACGCCCTCAATAGCAACAATATCCTTCCTCAAATTTGGAGACCAAAACTGCACACAGTTCTCCAGGTGTGGTCTCACCAGGGCCCGGTACAACTGTAGAAGGACCTCTTTGCTCCTATACTCAACTCCTCTTGTTACGAAGGCCATCATTCCATTGGCTTTCTTCACTGCCTGTTGTACCTGCATGCTTCCTTTCAGTGACTGATGCACTAGGACACCCAGATCTCGTTGAACATCCCCTCTTCCTAACTTGACACCATTCAGCTAATAATCTGCCTTTCTATTCTTACTTCCAAAGTGAATAACCTCACACTTATCTACATTAAACTGCATCTGCCATGTATCCGCCCATTCACACAACCTGTCCAAGTCACCCTGCAGCCTTATTGCATCTTCCTCACAATTCACACTACCCCCCAGCTCAGTATCATCTGCAAATTTGCTAATGGTAATTTTAATCCCTTCATCTAAGTCATTAATGTATATTGTAAATAGCTGGGGTCCCAGCACCGAACCTTGCGGAACCCCACTGGCCACTGCCTGCCATTCCGAAAGGGACCCATTTATCCCCACTCTTTGCTTTCTGCCTGTCAACCAATTTTCTATCCATGTCAGTACCCTACCCCCAATACCATGTGCTCTAATTTTGCCCACTACTCTCCTATGTGGGACCTTGTCGAAGGCTTTCTGAAAGTCGAGGTACACCACATCCACTGACTCTCCCCTGTCAATTTTCCTAGTTACATCCTCAAAAAATTTAAGTAGATTTGTCAAGCATGATTTCCCCTTCGTAAATCCATGCTGACTCGGAATGATCCTGTTACTGCTATCCAAATGCTCAGCAATTTCGTCTTTGACCCGAAACGTCACCTATCCACGTTCTCCAGAGATGCTGCCTGACCCGCTGAGTTACTCCAGCACTTTGCGTTTCTAAAGGGGAGTGAAACGACTTGAGATGCAGGTCACAACTCATTCATTGAAACAATGTGATTTGGCATACAAACAGAAGGATTAATCTAACATGCCCTGGGATAGCTTTCAGTACACTGTGTTTATTGTATTTTTCTACATTTTGTGATTTAGCAGAGCCCGCCAGATTGGTTCGGATATCAATATGGTTAATGCCTACACATACGCATATGTAATAGTGAAGCCTGCTTTCAAACATTCTTCCTGTATTTCTGCAGACTTTCATTCTTACGACAAACTTAAGTGTTTTGGCTGCACTCGTATTACTCTTGGCAGAAAGCTCGAGTCTTTCTGCCTTCAATAAATAAACTGGCTAGATTATACATACTGCACTTGATTTTGGCAATTGACATCTAAGGACTTAAATTTCACAGATGACGGCAGCTAAATTGGCGAGTGGCTGATTGCAGGCATACCATGGTGAGGGGAGATCGAGTCAGACACCTTGTCCCAGGGATGGACTTGGTGCCAATCTTGAGCTGCCCGCCAACCAACATTAATGCACTTTTGAATGATTATCTGGCTCAGCAGGGAAACAATAGTTTCCATTCCTTCCCTCCGGAGACACTGCCTGACCCACTGAGTAACTCCAGCATTTAGTGTCCATCTTTGGTGTAAACTGACATCTGCAGTACCTGCCTGAACAATAGTTAAACACCGCTTACAGCTACTAGCATGACCTCGAGCCAGACACAAAGTGCTGGAGTAACTTTGTGGTTGAGTCGCTGTAACTAAGTTACAGTAAGTACACTTAGTAACTAAGAGTCGAGTAACTAAGTTGAGTCATTTATTCACAAAATGCTGGAGTAACTCAGCAGGTCAGGCAGCATCTCGGGAGAGAAGGAATGGGTGACCCGAAACGTCACTCCAGCATTTTGTGAATAAATACCTTCGATTTGTACCAGCATCTGCAGTTATCTTCTTAAACTAAGTTGAGTCGCTGCCTTACCGGGCCAGACACTTGGGTTTGATCCTAACTTTGTACGTTCTCCCCGTGACCTGCATGGGTTTTCTCCAGGTGCTCCAGTTACCAAGCATAGTTTCTTCTGAAGAAACCAAAGATCTCGGAGAAAACCCACGCAGGTCGCGGGGAGAACGTACAAACTCCGTACAGACAGCACCCGTGGTCAGGATCAAAACCGTGTCTCTGGCGCTGTGAGGCAGCAACTCTACCGCTGCGCCACAGTGCCACCCCTGATTTTCTCTGAAATTGTTAAGCTACAATGCTGAGAGCTATGTACTGCACTCTGGTATTTTTCTCTTTGTTTTTCCTTTTGTACATAGATACTTAGAAAATAGGTGCAGGAGGAGGCCATTCAGCCCTTCGAGCCAGCATCGCCATTCAATGTGATCATGGCTGATCATCCACAATCAGTACCCCGTTCCTGCCTTCTCCCCATAATCCCTTGATTCCGCTAGCCCTAAGAGCTCTATCTAACTCTCTTTTGAATGCATCCAGTGAATCGGCCTCCACTGCCTTCTGTGGCAGAGAATTCCACAGATTCACAACTCTCCTGGTGAAAACGTTTTTCCTCATCTCAGTCCTAAATGGCCTACCCCTTAATCTTAAACTGTGGCCCCTGGTTCTGGACTCCCCCAACATGGGGAACATTTTTCCTGCATCTAGCCTGTCCAATCCCTTAATAATTTTATATGTTTCCATAAGATCCCCTCTCATCCTTCTAACTTCCAGTGAACACAAGCCCAGTCGTTCCATTCTTTCATCTTGCATTTGAGTTTGGCTTGATTATATTTATTATCGTATCATTTAATTTGATTGAATAGCAAAACCAAGCTTTTGACTGTACCTTGGTGCACATGACAATAATAAACCTAAGTCTAAACTCGTGTGTCACAGCAATGGCTTTGTGTAAAAGCCTTGATGTCTTCACAACATCTTCCTGGGGATTTCATGTGCCTTGTTGAAACTTTAAAGAATTCTAAAAAACATTAATCATTTGTAGAGCCTATCAGCCACTAACCAAAAACTAGAACTTAATAATACACCTTGAATCTTTAAAAGAACTCAATGATTGTGAAACACTTTCAGATTTCTTTGTTTTACCTACCAAATCAGAACCACTTTATGAAGAAGAAATTTCAAAAGCAATGTTATCCTGAATAGCTGCTTTCATGTACATCACATATCGAGGAAGGAACTGCAGCTAGATGCTGGTTTAAATCGAAAATAGACACAAAATGCTGGAGTAACTCAGTGGGTCAGGCAGCATTTCTGGAGAGAAGGAATGGGTGACGTTTCAGATCGAGACCCTTCTTCAGTCTGAAGACCCGAAACGTCACCCATTCCTTCTCTCCAGAGATGCTGCCTGACCCGCTGAGTTACTCCAGCATTTTGTGTCTATCTTCATGTTAATCATACCTGGAAACTATATGAATCCTAATATAAGACTATTTATATTATATAAGATAATATAACATAATATAATATAATATAATATAATACAACATAACATAACATAACATAACATAACATAACATAACATAACATAACATAACATAACATAACATAACATAACATAATATAATATAATAACATATAACAATATAACATATAACAACTACAGCATGGAAACAGGCCTGTCCGGCCCTACCAGTCCACGCCGACCATTCTCCCTGACCTAGTCTCATCTACCTGCACTCAGACCATAACCCTCCAATTCCCTCCTATCCATATACCTATCCAATTTACTCTTAAATAATAAAATCGAGCCAGCCTCCACCACTTCCTCCGGAAGCCCATTCCATACAGCCACAACCCTCTGAGTAAAGAAGTTCCCCCTCATGTTACCCCTAAACCTTTGTCCCTCAATTCTGAAGCTATGTCCCCTTGTTGGAATCTTCCCCACTCTCAAAGGGAAAAGCCTACCCACGTCAACTCTGTCCGTCCCTCTCAAAATTTTAAAAACCTCTATCAAGTCCCCCCTCAACCTTCTACGCTCCAAAGAATAAAGACCCAACCTGTTCAACCTCTCTCTGTCGCCTAAGTGCTGAAACCTAGGCAACATTCTAGTAAATCTCCTCTGTACCCTCTCCATTTTGTCGACATCCTTCCTATAATTTGGCGACCAGAACTGCACACCATACTCCAGATTCGGCCTCACCAATGCCCTGTACAATTTCAACATTACATCCCAACTTCTATACTCGATGCTCTGATAATATAATATAATATAGAACTAGACTATAAACATATTTTACGTTAGGACTAATTAGGACTGTATTATATTATATTATATTATATTATATTATATTTCTTTTTTTAATATAATATAATATAATATAATATAATATAATATAATATAATATAATATAATATAATATAATATAAATAATATAATATAATATAATATAATATAATATAATATAATATAATAAAATATAATAAAATATAATATAATATAGACCTAATTAGTCCTAATGTAGAATATGTTTATAGTCTATATATATATGTATTCTATATTAGGACTAATTGGACTACATTTTATTATATTAATATATAATCTATATTTAATTATATATATTTCTATACATATATATTATTTATATAGATTACACACACACACGCACATCTTATATATATATATATCTACACACACACACACACACACACACACACACACACACACACACACACACACACACACACACACACACACCCCACACACACACACACACACACACACACACACACACACACACACACACACACACACACACACACACACACACCCCACACACACACACACACACACACACACACACACACACACACACACACACACACACCCCACACACACACACACACACACACACACACACACACACACACACACACACACACACACACACACACACACACACACACACACACACACACACACATATATACAAATAAATATTATATATAAATTTATATAAATAGTTCTCTATGTTGTTTATAAACTCAGCAGATTTAATAATGGTGAGTGCAGCCAGGCAGTGTTTCCAGTTCTCCACATGCTTTCAGTGGAATTGGCAAGTAAGTTTGGATAATATTTTGCATCGTAACATATATTTGCAAAGAGAATCAAATGCCTTTGATTACTTGCTGCAGGTTGCCAGTCTTCACCCTGAGCCCGGCCGCAACAGCTCCCATCGCCACGCTATTCTCTCATTATTTTCCTGGCTTTCATCTCCTTGGCGTGTGCACTCAGTGCTCCAGGCACTTGTCGACAGGCCACCCTCCTTCTGCCGAGAAGGTGAGGCGGTGTGTGTGTGAGAGGCAGGCATCAATGCCCGTCAATAATACCTGCTGACAAGAGGCAGGCTTTGCTTTCCCTCCTATCCCCGGTTACCCGGCTATCCCTGGTGATGCAGTGCCGCACCACAGCACGGAGCCACCGCCTCGCCTCGCCTCTTGGCCACGGACCAGAGACCAGACGGGGAAGAACATTTGAAGTACAAAACCACAGAGAGACGCCGCTCACCGCATCGTGTTAACTGCAAGGGGGGGGGACACGTGCGGTTCCTGCCTCTTCATCCAAGCTTACAATCAATAGCTTGTACTTAAAACTTGTTTAGAAAGTAAGTGGAAGAAAAATAAACTTTAGCTGCATTTGGGAGCAAAAGAAACAGGTTTAGTCCAGTTTAGTTTATTGTCACGTGTGCCAAGGTACAGTGAAAAAGCTTTTGTTGCGTGCTGACCAGTCAGCGGAAAGAACCAGTCTGAAGAAGGGTCTCCATCCCTAAAGTGACCCGTTCCTTTTCTCCAGAGATGCTGGCTGACCCGCTGATTTACTCCAGCTTTTCCTGTCTTTATCAGCGGAAAGACAACACGTGATTACAATCGGGTCATTTAAAGATAGTCCAAGGGTCACCAATGAGGTGGATAGTAGTTCAGGACCGCTCTCTGGTTGTGGTAGGAGGGTTCAGTTGCCTGATAACAGCCGGGAAGAAACTGCAGTCAAAAGGGAAGGTGTGGATATAAGGAACTGCAGATGTTGATTTACGGGGGGAAAAAAGGACACAAAGTGCTGGAGTAACTCAGCGGGTCAAGTTTGTCTCAGAAAACCGAAGCTAAATTGGTGTTTAATGAGGATGATTTGAATTCATGATTAGGCATTCTATTGGGAAAGTACAGTAGAATCGAGCTGTCCACAGTGTATAGATACATGATGAAAGGGAATGACGTTTAGTGCAAGATAAAGTCCAGCACAGTCCGATCAAAATGTGAAACCGATAGATCAACAGATTCAGGGACAGTATCTTCCCAACTGTTATCAGGCAACTGAACCATCCTACCAACAGCTAGAGAGAGGTCCTGAACTACTATCCACCTCATTGCAGACCCTCGGTCTATCTTCAATTGGACTTTACTGGACTTTACGTTGCACTAAACGTTACTTCCTTTTTCATGTATCTGTACACTGTGGACGGCTCGATTGTAATCAGGTATGGTCTTTCCGCTGACTGGTTACTTAGCACACAGTTAGTGCGGGTGTCTGGGGCTGTGGGGAGAAGGCAGGAGAATGGGGTTGAGAGGGAAAGATAGATCAGCCATGATTGGATGGCGGAGTAGACTTGATGGGCCGAATGGCCTCATTCTCCTCCTATCACTTATGAACAACAAAAGGCTTTACACTGTACCTCGGCACATGTGACAATAAACAAAACTAAAATTAAAATGTTATCTTAATGTTCTATCGATGACAAGTGAGAGTAACTGGACAACATCTGATAGCATCTAAACTGCTTAACAATGTGTTAATTACCACCTTAAATCCAGCTGTAAATAATGAGAGCCTGCTCATTGAAACTGCAGTTGGGACAAGAGTGTTTAACGGTCAAAAACATAACAATGAGATTCTTACTTGCCACAGCACAACACGGTGGCGCAGCGGTAGAGTTGCTGCCTTACAGCGAATGCAGCGCCAGAGACCCTGGTTCGATCCCGACTACAGATGCTGTCTGTACGGAGTTTGGACGTTCTCCCCGTGACCTGCGTGGGTTTTCTCCGAGATCTTCGGTTTCCTCCCACACTCCAAAGACTTACAGGTTTGTAGGTTAATTGGTTTGGTAAATATGTAAAAAAAATTATAGGATAGTGTTAATGTGCGGGGATCACTGGTCAGCACAGACCCGGCGGGCCAAAGGGGCCTGTTTCCGCGCTGTATAACTAAACCAAACTGGTCCATTAACACAGTACTTATAGAAGGGTCTCAACCCGAAACGTCACCCATTCCTTCTCTCCTGAGATGCTGCCTGACCTGCTGAGTTACTCCAGCATTTTGTGAATCAGTACTTATAGATAACACACGGTCTGAAGGTCTGAAGAAGGAAGGGTCTCGGCCAGAAACGTCACCCATTCCTTCTCTCCAGAGATGTTGCCTGACCCGTTGAGTTACTCCAGCACTTTGTGTCTACATTTGGTATAAACCAGAATCTGCAGTTCATTGCTTCTACCCGTTAACACTAGCTCTATGTTATCCCACTTTTGCATCCACTCCCTGCACACGAGAGGCAATTTACAGAGGGCCAATTAATCTACAATACTTCGGGACGTGGGAGGAAACCGGAGCACCCGGGGGAAACCCACGACGGTCACAGGTAGAACGCGTAAAATCCACACGGACAGCACCTGAGGTCAGGATGGAACCCAGGTCGTTGGCAGCAGCTCTACCAGCTGCATCACTGTGCAACCTAGATCTTATCCGAAGACCTTTTAGTTCCACATGTTGTGGTACTTAGTTTATCTTTCCTTGATTAGCTCCATTTATCTTGGCCTCATTAAACATCTTAACTGCCAACTTCAGAATTAGAAGTTCACAAACTTTATATTGTGCAGGCTTTGCTGCCTATTTGAAATGTGTAATGTATGCAGAAAATGACATTTAAATTGGAATAGAATGTAATGTGTAAAATGTGAACTCAACCGGAAAGTTTATTGATGGGAAACAGAGCAAAGAACTTGGTAGAGTTGTTTACTCTGGCAAAGCCAAGAGGCAAACGCTGACAGTCTCGCACTGAGAGTCAGATCGAAAGTCTGTGCCATCAAAAATACTTCCTAAAAAACACTTTTTAACATTATTTATTCATTGTTATCAGCATTCCTTACTCATGTCATGTGGAAACGAAGAACTGCAGATAGACACAAAGTGCTGGAGAAACTCAGCAGGTCAGGCAGCATCTCTGGAGAGAAAGGATGGGTGACGTTTCAGGTCGGAACCCTTCTTCGGACTGGAGTGAAAGTCTTGTGCCTCTACAAACACAGACAGAACCTCCTCTCCTCCAGCTTTCTTGCACTTCCCTACAATCATTCTGTAGATGGGTCCCGACCCAATACGTCACATATCCATGTTCTGTATAAGAAAATCACTGCAGATGCTGGTACAAATCGAAGGTATTTATTCACAAAATGCTGGAGTAACTCAGCAGGTCAGGCAGCATCTCGGGAGAGAAGGAATGGGTGACGTTTCGGGTCGAGACCCTTCTTCAGTCTGAAGTAGGGTCTCGACCCGAAACGTCACCCATTCCTCATCTCCCAAGATGCTGCCTGACCTGCTGAGTTACTCCAGCATTTTGTGAATACATATCCATGTTCTCCAGGGATGCTGCCTGATCCGCTGAGTTACTCCAGCACTCTGTGCCATTTTTTAAACTCTTGTGACTCCAGTCTTCAGCTGGATTATTGTTGATTATTTGTGCTGGGGTAACTCAGCGGGCCAGGCAGCATCTCTGGAGGACATGGGTAGATGACATTTTGGGTCAGGACTCTTTTTTTAAAGCCTACTGTTAAATGCTGTTCCCCATAAGGCCATATATCAAAGTCTTATGCCATTCTGTTGCACCTTCCCCAAAGTTGTGTGTACATTTAGAGACACAAGAAACTGCAGATGCTGGGTTACAAAAGCAAAACACAAAGTGCAGGAGTAACTCAGCGGGTCAGGCAGCATCTCGAGAGAACATGGACAGGTGATGTTTCAGGTCAGGACCCATCTTGAAGCTCTGAGAAAAGGTCCTGACCTAAAATGAGGCATATCTGTGCCCTCCAATAAGTTTGAAGAAGAGTCCCTAACGAAATGTTACCTATCTGCGTCACGGTGGCGCAGCGGTAGAGTTGCTGCCTTATAGCGAATGCAGTGCCGGAGACTCAGGTTCGATCCTGACTACGGGCGCCGTCTGTATGGAGTTTGTACGTTCTCCCCTTGACCTGCGTGGGTTTTCTCCGAGATCTTCGGTTTCCTCCCACACTCCAAAGACCTACAGGTATGTAGGTTAATTGGCTGGGCAAATGTAAAAATGTAAAAAAGATTGTCCCTAGTGTGTGTAGGATAGTGTTAATGTGCGGGGATCGCTGGGCGGCGTGGACCCAGTGGGCCGAAGGGCCTGTTTCCGCGCTGTATCTCTAAATCTAAAAAAATCAAAATCTAAAATCTATGTCATAGTCATAGAGTGATACAATGTGGAAACAGGCCCTTCAGCCTAACTTGCCCACACTGGCCAACATGTCCCACCTGCCCGCGTTTTGCCATATCCCTTCAAACCTGTCCTATCCATGTACCCGTCTAATTGTTTCTTAACTGTTGGGATAGTCCCTGCCTCAACTACCTCCTCTGGCAGCTTGTTCCATACATCCATCACTCTTTGTGTGAAAATGATTCCCTTCAGATTCCTATGAAATCTTTTCCCCTTCACCTTAAACCTATGTCCTCTGGTCCTCGATTCCCCTACTCTGGGCAAGAGACTCTGTGCATCTACCGGATCTATTCCTCTTATGATTTTACACACCTCTATAAGATCACCCCTCATCCTCCTGCGCTCCAAGGAAGAGAGTCCCAGCGTACTCAACCTCTCCCTATAGCTCAGACCCTCTAGTCCTGGCAACATCCTCGTAAATTTTCTCTGTACCCTTTCCAGCTTGACAACATCTTTCCTATAACACGGTGCCCAGAACTGAACACAATGCTCTAAATGTGGCCTCACCAACGTCTTATACAACTGCAACGTGACCTCCAGAGATGCTACCTGTCCCGCTGAGTTACATCGGCACTTAGTGTATTTTATTATGTATAATCATATTTATGTTCTTAGCACAGAACATAGAACAATACAGCACAGGAATAGGCCCTTCGGCCCACAATGTCAATGCCGAACATGATACCAAGGTAAATTAATCTCATCTGCCTGCACATAATCCATATCCCCCCCCGCCCCATTCCCTGTCTCTCTGTGTGTCTATGTAAAAGCCTCTTAAACATCCAGTGCTGAACTACTATCTACCTCTTTGGTGACCCTCGGACTATCCTTAATTGGACTTTGCTGCCCTTACCTTGCACTAAACGTTATTTCCTTTATCGTGTACCTGCACACTGTAAATGGATCGATGGCAATCATGTATTGTCTTTCTGCTGACTGGACAGCACGCAACAAAAGCTTTTCACTGTACCTCGGTACACGTGACAATAAACTAAACTGAACGATCATATCTGCCACCACCACCACCCCTGGCAGCGTGTTCCAGGCCCCCACCGCCCTGTGTGTGTGTGTGTGTGTGTAAAATAAAACATGCCCTGCATGTTCCTGCACATCCCTTGCACAACTCCAATCCTTTCCATTCGTCAATTTAGTTTCACGTTTCATGTATTTTGTGGGATTTTTTTGTTGTTGTGTTTGTACGACTGTTGGCAGATCAATTTCCCTCCTGGGATAAATAAAGTTCTTTTGTATTGTACCGTATCGTAACGTAATGTATCCTAACGTATCGTTTTGGGCGAGTCCAGAACCGGGGGCCACACAGTCTTAGAATAAAGGGGATGCCATTTAAAACTGAGGTGAGAAGGAACTTTTTCACCCAGAGAGTTGTGTATTTGTGGAATTCTCTGCCACAGAGGGCAGTGGAGGCCAAATCACTGGATGGATTTAAGAGAGAGTTACATAGAGCTCTAGGGGCTAGTGGAATCAAGGGATATGGGGAGAAGGAAGGCACGGGTTATTGATTGTGGACGATCAGCCACGATCCCAATGTATGGCGTATAATTCTTGTATGCACTGGAATTTAGAAGGATGAGAGGGGATCTTATCGAAACGTATAAGATTATTAAGGGGTTGGACACGTTAGAGGCAGGAAACATGTTCCCAATATTGGGGGAGTCCAGAACCAGGGGCCACAATCTTAGAATAAAGGTGAGGTCATTTAAAACTGAGGTGAGAAGGAACTTTCTCACCCAGAGAGTTGTGAATTTGTGGAATTTGCCACAAAGGGCAGTGGAGGCCAAATCACTGGATGGATTTAAGAGAGAGTTAGATAGAGCTCTAGGGGCTAGTGGAATCAAGGGATATGGGGAGAAGGCAGGCACGGGTTATTGATTGTGGACGATCAGCCATGATCCCAATGAATGGCGGTGCTGGCTCGAAGGGCCGAATGGCCTCCTCCTGCACCTATTGTCTACGTTTCTATGTTTCAATGTGTTGTATCGTATGAGCCAGGATCGATGTTGCTGACGGATTGAGGATAAGAGTTGTCATTTTTGAGAAACTATGTAAACTGCTGTTTATTTTCAAGCTAAAATACAGAGAGCAGCTTGAGATGGAACTGATTTGATCAAAGACAAGCCTGTAGAGGCAATGGTAACATTAGATAATTGCAAAGACAGACTGATAATGGAAACTGTGAAATAATTAGTGGTCAGTTCTGCGGCAGATCTGTGTGGAGGCATTATTAGACTGCTTCACTTGAGATACGGGTATGTGATTTTAGTTTAGTTTACAGATACACCGCGGAAACAGATCCTTCGGCCCACCGAGTCCGCACCGACCAGCGATCCCCGCACACTAACACCACGCTACACACACTGGGGACAATTTGCAATTATACCAAGCCAATTAGCCTGCACACTGGTACGTCTTTGGAGTGTGGAGGGAAACCGGAGCTCCCGGAGAAAACCCACGCAGGTCACGGGGAGAACGTACAAACGCCGTGCAGACAGTGCCCATAGATAGGATCGAACCCAGGTCTGTGGCGCTGTAAGGCAGCGACTCTACCGCCATGATACCACCCTTCCTTTAGCAAAAACACCAAGTATGAAAGGACAATTGTCAGGCTCGTGAGGCTATGTTGGTCAAACTGAAGGCAAGAGTAAAAGGTAATGTGATATTAGCAGGGCGAAAGTGAGAATTTAAGAGGTTTAAACAAATACCCAGAATAGCACATTGCTTCAGTTTGGCGCGTTAATCAGTGCAACTTCTAGGCTTAAGTCCCTTGCATGGAATGTTGATTTTTCCATGGGATGTGCCCGCGTTGTTTCTTCCGCTGTGATTTTCCATTGCGGATTTCAAGACTTCTGTATTTAATCAAGATCGAATCCAGACAAGAACTGCCAGTTGTTACTTCCAGGAGTTTGTCAAAGGACATTAGCAACACAGAATCATACGGTGTGGAAACAGGCCCTTCGGCCCAATGCCAACCCAACCTGACATGCCCCGTCTACATTAGTACCACCTGCCTGTGTTTGGTCCATATCCCTCTAAACCTGTCCTATCCATGTACCTGTCCAAATGTTTTTTAAATGTTGTGATAATCCCTGCCTCAACTACCTCCTCCGGCAACTCGTTCCATACACCCACCACCCTTTATTTTAAAAAGTTACCTCTCAGGTTCCTATTTAATCTATGTCCTCTGGTTCTTGATTCCCCTACTCTGGGTGAAAGACTGTGAGTTTACCCTTATTCCTCTCATGATTTGCACACCTCCGTAAGATCAGGTGGCCCGAACCAGGGGCCACATTTTAAGAATAAGAGGTAGGCTATTTAGAATGGAGATGAGGAAAACCTTTTTCACTCAGAGAGTTGTGAAGCTGTGGAACTCTCTGCTTCAGAAGGCAGTGGAGGCCAAATTCCCTGGATGCTTTTAATGATAGTGGAGTCAAGGGATATGGGAAGAAGGCAGGAAAGGGGTACTGATTGTGGATGATCAGCCATGATCACGGTGAATGGCGGTGCTGGCTCGAAGGGCCAAATGGCCTCCTCCTGCACCTATTGTCTATTGTCTATCACCCCTCATTTTCCTGCACTCCAAGGAATAAAGTCCTAATCTGCCCAACCTCTCCCTATAAATCAGACCCTTGAGTCCTGGTAACATCTTTGTAAATCGTCTCTGCACCCTTTCCAGCTTAAAACATCTTTCCTATCAGAGGGTGACCAAAACTGAACACAAACGGCGGCACGGTGGCGCAGCGGTAGAGTTGCCGCCTTACAGCGAATGCAGCGCCGGAGACTCAGGTTCGATCCTGACTACGGGCGCCGTCTGTACGGAGTTTGTACGTTCTCACCGTGATCTGCGTGGGTTTTCTCCGAGATCTTCGGTTTCCTCCCACACTCCAAAAGACGTACAGGTATGTAGGTTAATTGGCTGGGCAAATTAATTTAATTGTCCCTAGTGTTAATGTGCGGGGATCGCTGGGCGGCGCGGTCCCGGTGGGCCAAAGGGCCTGTTTCTGGGCTGTATCTCTAAATCGAAAAAAAATCTAAATACTCTCAATGTAGCGTCACCAATGTCTTGTGCAACTGTAATATGACCTCCCAACTTCTATACTCAACATGTGTAGAGAAGTAAATGCAGGTCCTGGTTTACTCTGAAAATGGACACAAAATGTTGGAGTAACTCAATACTCTGACTGATGAAAGCTTTCTTGAACACCTTACCTGTGACGTCACTTGCAAGGAACTATGTACCTGCGCTACTAGATCCCTCTGCTCTACAATACCCCCGAGAGCCCAGCCATTCACTGGACATTCACTCTAATTTCATGTTTCATGTAACCTTGTTGTGTTTTATGCCTGTTGGCAGACCAATTTCCCTCCTGGGATAAATAAAGTTCTATCGTATGGTTATTTTATGATGACTTGGCTGTCTGTGTTAGCTCCAGCTGAAAGTCAGTGCCATTTCCCCATGTCTCTCGAGCTGTGGACTTGTAATGGGAGCTCTCAATCATGACTCACGCAGTCTCCACTGCTCTGGCATGGAGGATGCATTGCGCCGGCTTCATTGTGTCCTGGGTTCCACCTTCCATCCATATCTCAACCTCGGGCTTGGCATTTCACGCCTCTCTCCTCCTCTCCTCACCTGACATCCCTTTGCCCTCCTTTCCACCTCCTGTCATACAGTGTGGAAACAGGCCCTTCGGCCCAACTTGCCCAAACTGGCCAACATGTTTCGTCTACACTCGTCCCACCTGCCTGCATTTGGCCCTTATCCCTCTAAACCTGTCCTATCCATGTAACTGCTTCTTAAACATTACGATAGTCCCTGCCTCAACTGCCTCCTCCGGCAGCTCATTGCATACACCCACCACCCTTTGAGTGAAATGTTACCCCTCGGATTCCAACAAAATCTTTCCCCCTTCAACGTAAACCTATGCCGTCTGGTTCTTGATTCTCCTACTCTGGGCAAGATACTCCACCAAGATCAACCCACCCCCCCCCCTCCAACTGTGTCCACCTATCACTTGCCAGGTTTTGTCCAGCCCCCAACTCCCTTTCCCAGCATTCTCCCCCCTACTCCAATTGGTCTGATGAAGAGTCCTGGCCTGAAATGTCATCTGTCCATTCTCTCCACAGATGCTGCCTGGCCTGCTGAGTTACTCCAGCACGTGGGGTGTTGCTCAAGGTTCCTGAGTCGCAGGTTTCAAGCGTCTCCATTTCGCGAGACCTTCATCCATTGCTGTTCAGAGGGGATTGGTTCCAATATGAAGACCTCAACACAGCGGAGATACCGAAGTCTTGCTACTCCTCACCGAATCCTTGCCTGTTGTTAAAGGGGATGTTGAATACGTTTACCTTTCCGGGTAAGTGCAGATTATAAATGATAGGAGCAGAATTAGGCCATTCGGCCCATCAAGTCTACTCTGCCATTCAATCATGGCCGATCTATCTCTCCCTCCTAACCCCATTCTCCTGCCTTCTCCCCATAACCCCTGACACCCGTACTAATCAAGAATCTGGTCTATCTCTGCCTTAAAAATATCCACTGACTTGGCCTCCACTGCCTTCTGTGGTAAAGAATTCCACAAAGAATCACCACCCTCTGACTAAAGAAATTCCTCCTCATTTCCTTCCTAAAGGAACGTCCGTTAATTCTGAGGCTGTGGCCTCTGGTCCTAGACCTCAGTTTTTAGATTGGTGGGAACTGTGGGAAACGGTCCATACTTCATGATCCTATCTTTCTTTAAAAGTCCATCCACATAATTCCCATCAAAGTTCAGTTGAACCTTTGATGATAAGTTATCTTCTTCAATGATAACACTTATGACTGGCAATATGCTTGTGCTAAACTACTTTCTGTACTGATTGAAATAACAGTGAGTGGTATTTTAGATGTTTTACCGAATTATGATTTAAAGTCAAAGTAGTCGACACGTAGAAGGGACATGACCCAAAACGTCACCCATTCCTTCTCTCCAGAGATGCTGCCTGACCCGCTGAGTTACTCCAGCATTCTGTGTCTATCATCAGTTTGAACCAGTATCTGCATGTCCTTCCTCCACCTTATTGTTATGGGTTGGTTGAAATACCAGCAGGAGACTATTTGGCCGAATGATCGCTGCATATTGAAGTTAACTCCTCTAATTCCATTCTTCTGATCATTTCCCACTGCTGGTGGAGCCGATGCCTCATGGCGCCAGGTTCGATCCTGACCTCGGGCGCTGCCTGCGTGGAGTTTGCACGTTCTCCCCGTGACCGCGTGGGTTTCCTCCGGGTGCTCCGGTTTCCTCCCACATCCCAAAGATGTGCGGGTTTGTCGGCTAATTGGCCCCTGGTGTGTCGGGAGTGGATGAGAAAGTGGGATAACATAGAACTAGTCTGAACAGGTGATTGATGGTTAGCCTGGACTCAGTGGGCCAAAGGGCCTGTTTCCATGCTGTATCGTTCAATTAATATTTCAATCAATCAAAGATACTCTTTAATACCGTTTTCTCTCTAATCTTTCTGATTAATGTGGGGGTTGACTGCTTCATATCCACCTCCAGCATATTTCCGCATTCCAAATTCTAGCATCTCTTTACATAAAATGAAATCTCTTAATCTAATCTTCTCAGCTTTAGGTTATAATCTTAAATTCGTGCTCTTGCTGCTGATTTGAAGAATAGTGGGGTCTATTTATTTTAGTTTAATTTAGAGATAGAGTGTGGAAACAGGCCCTTCGGCCCACCAAGTCCACGCAGACCAGCGATCCCCGCACACAAACATTACCCTACACCCACTGGGGACAATTTACAATCTTTACCGAAGCCAATTAACCTACAGACCTGCAAGTCTTGGGAGTGTGGGAGGAAACCAAAGATCTCGGGGAAAAACCCAAGCAGGTTACGAGGAGAACATGCAAACTCCCCACAGACAGCAAATCTCAGACCTTAACTACAACCCAATTGAAGGGATTTATTCCTCAGAAAATAAACTGATATCACTTTTGGGATGTGTTTGCACACAAAGATGTGCTATAGTTTTGCCATTGTGCAGCAGAGATTGTATAATAGGATATAGAGTGATACAGCGTGCAGATACAGAGAGAGTCATAGAGTGATACAGCGTGCAGATACAGAGAGAGTCATAGAGTGATACAGCGTGCAGATATAGTCATAGAGTGATACAGCATGCGGATACAGAGAGTCATAGAGTGATACAGCGTGCAGATACAGAGTCATAGAGTGATACAGTGTGCAGATACAGAGAGTCATAGAGTGATACAGCGTGCAGATATAGAGAGTCATAGAGTGATACAGCGTGCAGATATAGTCATAGAGTGATACAGCGTGCAGATATAGAGTCACAGAGTGATACAGCATGCAGATATAGAGAGTCATAGAATGATACAGCGTGCAGATATAGATAGAGTCATAGAGTGATACAGCATGCAGAGATAGAGAGAGTCATAAAGTGATACAATATGGCAGTGCCTAAGAAACATAGAGTCATAGAATGATACAGCATGGAGACAGGCCCTTAGGCCCAACTCGCCCACACTGACCAACATGTCCCATCTACACTAGTCCCACCTGCCTTCGTTTGGTCCATATCCCTCCAAACCTGTCCTCTCCATGCACCTGTCTAAATGTTCATGGAACGTGTATGGAACGAGCTGCCAGAGGAGGTAGTTGAGGCTAGGACTATCCCAACGTTTAAGAAACAGTTACAGACAGGTACATGGATAGGACAGGTTTGGTGGGATATGGACCAAATGCAGGCAGGTGGGACTAGTGTAGCTGGGACATTGGCCGTCATGGGAGAGTTGGGCCAAAGGGCCTGTTTCCACACCGTATCACTCTGTAACTGTACGCCTCTATGTTTCTTAGACGTTGCGATAGTCCTTGCCTCAACTACCTCCTCCGGCAGCTCGTTCCGTACACCCACCACCCTTTGCGTGAAGAAGTCACCCCTTGGGTTCCTATTAATTCTTCCCCCCCCCCCTCCCCTCACCTTAAACCTATATCGCCATTAAGAGGAATTAGAAGAAAAAGTAATGCATTTAACATTATTGCATTGCACATTGGAGGCTTTCATGTGTTTCAAATCCTCTTATCTCAAAGTCTGCGCTCGCATCTGGCGAATTTTCATCATTCGAAAGCATCTTTTTGATCTGCAGAAATAAAAGCAGTTCGAAAAATTAGCAATTTCTTCATATGTGCTGCCAGCAGTGAGAGAGGTTGCAGTAACTGTTCCATTGGCGAGAGTCTAGAGAGAGGGGGGGTGGTGTCTGCTGAGGTACGGGGAAGATTCCTGCTTTGATGAGCGAAGATGAACCCTATTATGTTTTAGCCAAAAGGAGATAGGCACTGATATTGACTTAAATACTCAGAGAATTAACAGAGGCCCATATGATCCCACTTTGTGCTTTGTGTCTCGGAGATAGAGAGAGGGCTTTGATGTGCACGCTGGCACAGTGGGGTGTGAGCCTCTGTGAAAACTAGATGGTAAGTGAGAAGGATGTCAGGGAACATGGGAAAAACTCTTCACTAATGCTGCAGCAAAGAGCCCAGGCAGAGCCAGTGATAATGTGCATCTGTTCAGGGGAATTTCTAAGCTTTGAACATTTCTGTGCGTAGATAAGTGGATCATTTATATTTTAGCATAATGGTCTGATTAATTGAAGTACTTCAAAGCAGATTGGCTGGATGATGTAAATAAGGATTTTTGTTTTTTGAACGCGGAGCTTTTAAAGGCGAGAGAGAGGGAGAGAGAGAAAAAAAGATATGTTTAAAAAGAACCTGCAGTACCGACCGCAGTGCCAACACTTTACCAGCAGGTGCAACAGAGAGTGAAAAACTAAAATAATAAGTCATCAGGAGTGTTGATTCAGGAAATCCGAAAGACAGTTTTATCTTCCATTTAAGTGGTAGAGGTTCTGCTGTTTGAGATTTGATAAACCGATCATACAAATGGGGCCAGTCTGAAGAAGGGTCTCGACCCGAAACGTCACCCATTCCTTCTCTCCCGAGATGCTGCCTGACCTGCTGAGTTACTCCAGCATTTTGTGAATAAATACCTTCGATTTGTACCAGCATCTGCAATTATTTTCTTATACAAATGGGGTGGCACGGTGGCGCAGCGGTAGAGTCGCTGCTTTACAGCGCTTACAGCGCCAGAGACCCGGGTTCGATCCCGACTACGGGTGCTGTCCGTACGGAGTTTGTACCTTCTCCCCGTGACCCGTGTGGGTTTTCTCCGAGACCATCGGTTTCCTCCCACACTCCAAAGATGTACAGCTTTGCAGGTTAATTGGCTTGGTATACGTATAAAATTGTCCCTAGGGTGTGTCGGGTAGTGTTAATGTGCGGGGATCGCTGGTTGGTGCGGGCAGGGTGGGCCGAGGGGCCTATTTCCACACTTTATCTCTAAAACAAGGAAAAACCCTAAAGATAATAAGAGCGTAACTTAATATAAAAGGTGGCAAATTTAATAAGTCAGTCAAAGAGACTGTTATCTTTCATCTAATCTTAATGCTGCTAGTCTGAAGAAGGGTCTCGACTCGAAACGTCACCCATTCCTTCTCTCCTGAGATGCTGCCTGACTGCTGAGTTACTCCAGCATTTTGTGAATAAATACCTTCCATTTGTACCAGCATCTGCAGTTATTTTCTTATACTATAATGCTGCTACAGAAACTATTAAACACGATGTTTGGCATTTCAAAAAGATGTTATACCAGTGATGTTCACTCTCATCATTATGTCCCTATGTACCTGCTCACTGAGTTGACAAATGTACACTTTTAGTTTAGTTTAGAGATACAGCACGGCAACAGGCCCTTCAGCCCACCGATCCCCGATCAGCGATCCCCGCATATTAACACTATCCTACACACACAAGGGACAATTTACAATTACACCAAGCCAATTAACCTAGAAACCTGGACGGCTTTGGAGTGTGGTAGAAAACTGAAAATCTCGGAGAAAAAAAAACATGGGGAGAATGTACAATCTCTGTACAGACAGCACCCGCAGTCAGGATTGACTCTGGCGCTGTGAGGCAGCAACTCTACCGCTGCGCCACCGTGCCGCAGCCCCCGATTACTATTTTTTATAAAGAAGGATCAGAAGGGTGAGAATGCATTTGTAATATTGTGTCCAGTTTTGGTCACCCTACTCGGGAAACATGTTGGGGGAGTCCAGAACCGGAGGTCACAGTTTAATCATAATCATAATCATAATAGTACTTTATTAGCCAAGTATGTTTTTCAACATACGAGGAATTTGATTTGCCATATGTTTCCAAATACACAGGACAAGATGTTAGAAATCCAAAGTGCCAGATGTCAACTTGCTCCCGGTGGTGATGGGAGGCTTATGCACTCACCTATGCTCCTCTGATGTTGAGAAAGGCTAGGCAGACACGTCATTGGGGTTATCAAGTGGGCACCTACTTTCACCGACGTTTCGCTGATTGGACCCACGACATCTCCAATAGGCTCAGCAGTGCATTCTGGCGTCCCAGAACCACCCCCCTCTGCATCTGCCTAGCCGGCTTATTTGGGAGACCAGATGGGGTCTTTCCTCTTCAGCCAGAGCCACTGGCTACTCCGCTCTGCCACCCGTGAAGTTTCCTTGATAGCCTGGCGTAGGGCTTGTCCGCTGATCCCCAGGTCCTTTGCCATACATTCATACCAAAGAGCAACAAGACACCCAAATAATTTGTTTACATGAACATGCGCCACAGTGACTCCTCCACATTCCTCACTGTGATGGAAGGCAAAAAAAAAGTTCAATCTCCTTCCCTTCTTTGTTCTCCCGCGGTCGAGGACCTCGAGCCTTCCGTTGTCGGGGCGATCAAGCTCCCGCATCGGGGGGTCTCAGCTCCCTGTGCCAGGCGATCGGACCCCAGGTCGGGGCTAGTCAAACCTCCTGCGACTTTGGAGCTTCCTGACATCAGTCTCTACCCGAGACTGCAAGCTCCTCGATGTTGAAATCCGCAGGCCACAGTTGGAGCGTCGATCCCAGGCAAGCGATCGCAGGCTCCGAGGGTAAGTCCACGGCCCCGCGGTGGGGCTCAAAGTCAGTCTCGAGCAAGGCCGCCAGCTCCACGATGTTAGGCAGCAGAGCGACCGGAGATACGATCCGGAAAACAATCACATCGCCGGCAAGATAAGAGATTGAAAAAAAGTTTCCCCCAACCCCCCCCCCCCGCCCATCCCCCACATTAAACAAACCATAGAACATTTACACAAGCTTTATAAAACACACTAAAAATAACAAAAAAGACGAAAGACAGACAGTCCATTGGCGAGGCTGCCAGCGTTGACGGTGCCACCTGGTGGAGAATCAGGGGTTGGGCATTTAGGACTGAGATGAGGAAAAACTTTTTCACCCAGAGTTGTGAATCTGTGGAATTCTCTGCCACAGAGGACAGTGGAGGGCAATTCACGCGATGTTTTCAAGAGAGAGTTAGATATAGCTCTTGGGGCTAACGGAATCAAGGGATATGGCGAGCAAGCAGGAACGGGGTACTGATTTTGGATAATCAGCCATGATCATATTGAATGGCGGTGCTGGCTGAATGGCCAACTTACTCCTGCGTCTATTTTCTATGTTTCTATGTTTCTAAGGCGTCAGATTTCTGGATTTCTGACAAGTTAAATATTTCACTGGCACTTCACAAATTGAAGAACTAATAGAGGTTTAGATATGAAACCGCACCTGTCATCGCCAGCATAAACTAGTACTGCATTCTAGTCGTTGTTCCTCTCTCCAGAATGTCAATCTCACAAAGATTATGACTGCCGCCAAACCCACAGTATGTGGCCTGGACGTTGGATGATTTGCCGAGTTATTTCACTTGTAAGAGAGACATCAATAAAAACAGCTTTTTTTCTGTGAGTAGTAGCTCTACTCAATAACCAAAAGTCTGCGGTCTCTTTTTGCTCTGGTTTATTTCGCTCACATGTTTAAACCGTAATGTTGTATTTTTAATGTTTTAATTGTTTTATGCTTTATTCTTAATTGTTTACTGTACGTTCGTGTTCTTACTTGCGAGCGGAGCACCAAGGCACATTCCTTGTATGTGCACATACTTGGCCAATAAACGTATAAGAAAATAACTGCAGATGCTGGTACAAATTGAAGGTATTTATTCACAAAATGCTAGAGTAACTCAGCGGGTCAGGCAGCATCTCAGGAGAGAAGGAATGGGTGACGTTTCGGGTCGAGACCCTTCTTCAGACTGATTTATTATCCAATAAACGTACTCATTCATCCATTATCCATAGAAACAAGGCGAATGACAAAAAGTGCTGGAGTGAATCAGGGGGTCAGGCAGCATCTCTGGAGAACATGGATAGGTGGAGTTTCGGATCGAAACCCTACTTCAGTCTGAAGAAGGGTGTCGACCTGAAAGGTCACCGATCCATATTGTCCGGAGATGTGGCTGAACCTGCCGAGTTACTCCAGCACATTGTGTCATTTTGTGCATTAACCACCATCTGCAGCTCTTTGTATCCACCAAGTACTGCAGTCCTGTTATAAGTCTGAAGAAGGTACTCAGCCTGAATTGTTACCCATCCATGTTCTCCAGAGATGCTGCCTGACCTGCTGAGTTACTCCAGCACTTTGTGTCCTTTTGATCATTTCTCGTTTACTACGTTTAGACTTTAGAGATACAATGCGGAAACAGGACCTTCCGCTCACCGACACAACAGCCCGAGCGAGGCCTCTTGTTTGTACAGTGGACAGTGGTCGAGGGGTCAGCACACCAACATCCCAGGCATTTTGCAAATGCCTCCACATACCTCAGCCAACTGGTACACAGATGCTGCTCGACTTACGATGCTTCGACTTACAATATTCGACTTTACGATGGTGCAAAAGCTGGGCAACGGCAGCGAGCCGCAGCGAGCTTCCGGCCACGTGATCAGGTGTATCAAATGCATTTTCGACGCTATATCTTTGGCTTACGATGGATTTATCGGAATGTAACCCCATCGTAAGTTGAGGAGCACCTGTACTCTACTCTACAAGGCGGCACAGTGGCGCAGTGCCAGAGACCCAGGTTCAATCCTGGGTAGCACAGAAGTGCAGCGTTAGAGTTGCTGACTCACAGCGCCAGAGACCCGGGTTTGTACGTTCTCCCTGTGACCGCATGGGTTTTATCTGGGCGCTCCGGTTTCCTCCCACACTCCAAAGACATTTAGGTGTCGGCCTACTGAGTCCACGCCGACCAGTGATCACCCCGTACACTCGCACTGTCCTACATTACCCTACAAACCTGCACGTCTTTGGAGTGTGGGAGGAATTCGGAGCACCCAGAGAAAACCCACAAGGTCACGGGGAGAACGTACAAACTCCATACAGACAGCACCCGATTTGGTCACCTTCAGCCAGGGCGCTGCTCCTCAGGGTGAGGGGGGTGCTGTGGTTGTGAGGGGGGCCGGTCCTCACCCTGTCACGGTGGGTGTCGAGGAGAGGCGTGTGCGTGGAGCAATTCCGACTGGGCTTACCCCCGCTCCGTCGGAATTGCTCATTGGGCCCACGGCCCGGGTCCCTTCCCGAGAGCCGGCCCCACGCAATATAAGCCGACTTTCCCAGATGCCCAGCGTGCCGTTCCGTGACGCGGAGAGGCGCGTTTTGTACAGGCTGCTCCTGCACACTCTCCACTTCCTCGCTCTCGTCTTCCGTCCGGACACGCCCTGGCGGTCCGTGTTACCACCTGACGGCGGGAGCGGTCCCCAGTGGAGGTCTCTCTATAAGGGGGTCCTCCCGCTTTACATCGGGGACCTGGGGTGGAGAGTGTTGCATAAGGCTATAGCCTGTAACAGATACTTGAGCCGGTTCACGGTCTCGTCTGCCGCCTGTCGCTTCTGCGGTGAGGAGGAGACCGTGTACCATTTGTATACAGAGTGCGTGAGGTTACAGCCCCTGTTCCAGTATCTGAAGGGGCTGCTCCTCAAGTTCTGGCTCCATTTTAGCCCTACGCTTTTAATTTTTGGGCACCCGGTACAGAGGGGGGAGGGTCAGGAGGGAGGAGGGGGTCTCCCTGTCGGTCTGCTCCTGGGCCTGACCAAGATGGCCATCCGCGGGTCCAGGCAGCGGGCAGTCGACGGCCTCACAGAGGTCGGCTGCCTACCCCTGTTCCGGGCTTACGTCCGTGCCCGCGTGTCCCTGGAGAGAGAACACGCGGTGTCCACGGGGAACTCTGGAGGCCTTCCGGGAACGCTGGTCGCCGCGGGGGGTTGAATGTATTATTGACAGAGATGGCGGGATTTTAATGTGATAATTGTTTAATTTGTAAACTGCCGATACAGGCGGCTTTTGTTTGATCACATTTTGCTTAGTATGTTTGTATGTTTTTGTTTGGAATAAAACTTTTATATATTAAAAAAAAAAAAAAAAAAAAAAAGAGGTCAGGATTGAACCCAGGTCTCTGGCGCTACAAGGCAGCAACTCTACCGCTGTGCCGCCATGCCACCTCTCCCCCCAACCCTCCCCCCCCCCTGAATGTTATTGCTTGTGAAGTAGTGTATCTTTGACAGTTTCCTGCATCTTCTTCAGTGCAAGCTACAAAACTCTCAAATGGTTAATAAAGATTGCATTGAAGTTCCTGAATAAAGTTGCTTTATTTAAACTGAGAGTTGAGGTTAGCAGGAGGGTGAGGAATAAAACACAATAAATATCAAGTAACTATATAGTTTTTTTTTTGGAAAAGTACTGTCTGAAAATGTTGTTTGATTTTCCCTCACATCAAAGGCAGTGGTGTCTCTTTGAAGTCTCAGCATGGTGTTTAAGGTTCTACCTGAATGCAGAAATGCCAGGTTGCATGGAGTCCATGTAGTTTGTGCCGAACAGCAGATCAAACTTGGAGATAAAAGGCAAACACAGCATTTGACAATCAATGTGCCTAGCAAGCGTCTTTAATGGAAATGGCAGGAAATCTCTGTTGGGTAACTTCTTCCATCAATTTAAATGCATTGCCTCCATCAGTACTGCAACCGATTATCGGAATCTGAACTAATTAATTCCCATTCTTTTTAGATTTAGATTTAGATTTAGAGATACAGCGCGGAAACAGGCCCTTCGGCCCACCGAGTCCGCGCCGCCCAGCGATCCCCGCACACTAACACTATCCTACACACACTGAGGACAATTTTTACATTTACCCAGTCAATTAACCTACATACCTGTACGTCTTTGGAGTGTGGGAGGAAACCGAAGATCTCGGAGAAAACCCACGCAGGTCACGGGGAGAACGTACAAACTCCGTACAGACGGTGACCGTAGTCAGGATCGAACCTGAGTCTCCGGCGCTGCATTCGCTGTAAGGCAGCAACTCTACCGCTGCGCCACCGTGCCGCCCTTGTTTCTTTGTTGCCTTTTCTCCCTCACCACTGCCATCTACACCCTCACAGGGCCCCATATCTGAGGAAGGATGTGCTGGCACTGTCGAGGGTCTGGAGGAGGTTTACAAGAATGATCCCAGGGATGACTGGTTTAACCTACGATGAGCGTTTGTCGGCATTGGGCCTGCACTCGCTGGAGTTTAGAAGGATGAGGGGGGGGGGCCTCACTGAAACTTACCAAATAGTGAAATAGAGTGGATGTGGAGAGGGTGTTTCCACTGATGGGAGAGTCTAGGACCAGAGGTCACAGCCTCAGAATTAAAGGACGTTCCTTTAGGAAGGAGATGAGGAGGAATTTCATTAGTCAGAGGGTGGTGAATCTGTGGAATTATTTTCCACAGAAGGCTGTGGAGGCCAAGTCAGTGGATATTTTCAAGGCGGAGATCAACAGATTCTTGATTAGTACGGGTGTCAGGGGTTATGTGGAGAAGGCAGGAGAAGGGGGTTGAGAGGGAGAGAAAGACCAGCCATGATTAAATGGCGGAGTAGACTTGATGGGTTGAATGTTGGAGTAGACATGATGGGCCAGATGGCCTCATTTTGCTCCGAGAACTTATGAACTCACTCTTGTTTGATTCTTTTGCCACTTATCGACACACAATTTATTTATTGATTTATTTAACTTTAAATTAAATTATTTAACTTTCAATTCAACCGAAGGCACTTTGTAGGAATGAGGGAGGGAACTGGACACAATGAGAACACAGCATCTCTTGGCTTTACACTTCAGTCTGGCATCCTAGGCATGCAAGGAGTTTGGTTAAAATACCGCGCAGTACGGAAATAATTAAAAACATTAAATTAAGTTCCTCGCTCTTTCCCTCTTCATTCCAAAAGCTAAGGATTCCCAGCAAGATCGGTTTTCTGGGAAACAGCACAATATAATAGAAGTGCCAGTGTCTGGTATTCACTACGTTACAGCTTATTGCACTTGGACTTATTGCGTGCAGTTCTGGTTGCCTCCATTACAGGAAGGATGATGTGGCTTTGGAAAGGGTGCAGGGAAGGTTCACCATAATGCTGCCTGGATTAGTGGGTATTAGTTGCAGGGAGAAGTTGGACAGGCTTGGTATGTTTTTAGTTTAGTTTAGTTTGGAGATACAGCGCGGAAACAGGCCCTTCGGCCCATCGAGTTTGCGCCGACCAGCGATCCCCGCACACTAACACTATCCTACATACACGAGGGACAATTTACATTTATACCAAAGCCAATTAACCTACAAATCTGGACGTCTTAGGTGTGTGGGAGGGAACCGAAGGTCTCGAAGAAAACCCACGCAGGTCAGGGGGAGAACGTACAAACTCCGTACAGACAGCATCCGTAATCGGGATCGAACCCAGATCTCCGGCGCTGCAAGCGCTGTAAGGCAGCAACTCTACCGCTGCGCCACCGTGCCGCACGGTTTTCCAGAGAACCTGGGGTTTTTTCTGGAGCGCCGGAGGTTGACGGGAGACCGGATAGAAGCATACAAAATGATATGAGGCATAGACAGGATAGACAGTCAGAAACTTTTCCCCAGGATGCTAATCATACACCTAGTGGACACAACTTTTTGAAACATAGAAAGTAATTTCTTAACCACAAATGTTTCTTGATAAGCAACCTTAGGGTAGGGAATAAGATTTGAGTTGACAATATCTTTTTGAAGATATCTGAAGAAGGGTCTCGACCCGAAACGTCACCCATTCCTTCTCTCCAGAGATGCTGCCTGTCCCGCTGATTTGCTCCAGCATTTTGTGTCTGTCGATATCTTTTTGATAACTGGATCAATAATCAATGCTTCCTTCCTCTACACTGTACCCTTCCAGCAATTGGTCTAGCTCGATTCTGTTCCATCTAAAATGGTTATTCTTTTGACGATGTAAGCAATTAGTGATCACGGCTGCATTTGCCTCCCTGGTTTATTGATAACTGCCTGATTGGTATTTACTGATAAAACATCTATCTCTCAAAATATTGTACAGAGTCTCTTGCCCAGAGTAGGTGAATTGAGGACCAGAGGACAGTGTTTAAGGTGAAGATGGAACGGTGTAACCTGAGGGGTAGCTTTTACACACAAAGGGTGGTGGGTAGATGGAACAAGCTGCCAGAGGAGGTAGTTGAGGCTGGGACTATCCCAACATTTAAAAAACAGTTAGACAGATACATGGATAGGTCAGGTTTGGAGGGATATGGACCAAATGTGGGCATGTGGGACTAGTGCAGATGGGACTAGTGTAGATAGCGTTGGCCGGTATGGGCAGGTTGGGCCAAAGGGCCTGTTCCCACACACTATCAGTATGACTCTCTCTGTGACTCATCAGCAGCTTGGTCAGCGGACCTCAAAGATTGCTTTGATGCCAATCTATTCAACAACTATACTGGCCAAGGAACAATGTTCTTACTTGCAGCTGCATGGAGTTAGCCTGAACTTTTGTTGGGCATTTTTATTGTGCATTTATGAACATGGAAATCTCAGGAGTAAGTTAACTTGTAAAGCTATAATATTCTAACCTACATCTTAACCCTTAGAGCTGTTTTTATGGTTAGAGCTGAATGGGGGGGAAAGTATGAACATAAGAATCAAAATACACAATTATCTTCTGTCTTTGACCGCCAATGGAGCATCCGTGTCTTGTTTGGTAAAACTAATAGAAATATTGAATCTATCCCCTTAAGACAAAACAATGCATAACTGGTTATAGATTCATAGAGTGATACAGTGTGGAAACAGGCCCTTTGGTCCATCTTGCCCACACCGGCCAACATGCCCCATCTACACTAGTCCCACCTGCCTACATTTGGCCCACATCCCCCCTAAACCTGTCCTATCCATGTACCTGTCTAATTGTTTCTTAAAGGTTGCTGCCTCAACTACCTCCTCTGGCAGCTTGTTCCATACACCCACCACCCTTTGTGTGAAAACGTTACCGTCAGATTCCTATTAAACCTTTCCCCCTTCACCTTAAACCTATGCCCTCTGATTCTCAATGCCACTACTCTAGGCAAGAGACCGTTACTCTGTGCATCTATCCAATCAATTCCTCACGTGGTTTTGTACACCTCTATAAGTTCACCCCTCGTCCTCCTGCGCTCCAAGGAATAAAGTCCTAGCCTGCCCGACCTCTCCCTGTAGCTCAGAGTCCTGGCACCATCCTTGTAAATCTTCCGACTTGATTGGTATTTAACAGATCTAAGTACCGTAGAAGCCAAAACGTTATTTCCCTCAAGGATTTCTGTTGAAAGGACATGTCCATGATGTTAAAATAGCCGACTTTTTCTACGTTCCTCAAAAGCAAATGTCGGAACAGAAAATATATGGAATATCTATTGAGGAACGAGCAGCCACAGGTAGATGACCCCCCTCAGCATTTAACCTTGGGCGAATTATTGGAACACTTTTGACATTAGAATTGACCCTCTGTGGGTGGTGCAGTGGTAGAGTTGCTTCCTCACAGCGCCAGATACCCAGGTTCAATCCTGACCTCGGCTGCTACCTGTCTGTGGCATTTGTACATTCTTCCTGTGACCACATGGGTTTTCTCTGGGTAGAAACATAGAAACATAGAAAATAGGTGCAGGAGTAGGCCGTTCGGCCCTTTGAGCCAGCACTGCCATTCAATATGATCATGGCTGACCATCCAGAATCAGTACCCCGTTCCTGCTTTCTCCCCATATCCCTTGATTCCATTAGCCCTAAGAGCTGAATCCAACTCTCTCTTGAAAACATCCAGTGAATTGGCCTCCACTGCCTTCTGCGGCAGAGAATTCCACAAATTCACAACTCTCGGGTTGGAAAAGTTTTTCCTCATCTCAGTCCTAAATGTCCTAAGGTGCTCTGGTTTTCTCTCACATACCAACGACTTGCGGATTGTAGGATAATTGGCTTCTGTAAATTGCCTCCAGTGTGCAGAGAGTGGATGTGACAGTGGGATAACATGGAACCAGTGTAAATGGTGATCGGTGGTTGGTGTGGACTTAGTAGGCCGAAGAGCCTGTTTCCATGCTGTATCTTTAAACATAATCATAACCTTGTTATCCAAGGACTACAATATACATTAATGACGGATGAAGGGATTAAAAGTACCATTAGCAAATTTGCAGATGATACAAAGCTGGGTGGTAGTGTGAGCTGTGAGGAAGATGCTATGAGGTTGCAGGGTGACTTGGACAGGTTGTGTGAGTGGGCGGATGCATGGCAGATGCAGTTTAATATGGATAAGTGTGAGGTTATCCACTTTTGTGGTAAGAATAAGAAGGCAGATTATTATTTGAATGGTGTCAAGTTAGGAAAAGGGGACGTACAACGAGATCTGGGTGTCCTAGTGCATCAGGTACAACAGGCAGTGAAGAAAGCCAATGGAATGTTGGCCTTCATAACAAGAGGAGTTGAGTATAGGAGCAAAGAGGTCCTTCTGCAGATGTATAGGGCCCTAGTGAGACCGCACCTGGAGTACTGTGTGCAGTTTTGGTCTCCAAATTTGAGGAAGGATATTCTTGCTATTGAGGGCGTGCAGCGTAGGTTTACTAGGTTAATTCTCGGAATGGCGGGACTGTCATATGTTGAATCACTGGAGCGGCTAGGCTTGTATTCACTGGAATTTAGAAGGATGAGAGGGGATCTTATCGAAACATATAGGATTATTAAGGGGTTGGACACGTTAGAGGCAGGAAACATGTTCCCAATGTTGGGGGAGTCCAGAACAAGGGGCCACAGTTTAAGAATAAGGGATAGGCCATTTAGAACGGAGATGAGGAGAAACTTATTCAGTCAGAGAGTTGTAAATCTGTGGAATTCACTGCCTCAGAAGGCAGTGGAGGCCAATTCTCTGAATGCATTCAGGGGGTATAGGGAGAAGGCAGGAACGGGGTACTGATTGAGAATGATCAGCCATGATCACATTGAATGGCGGTGCCGGCTCGAAGGGCTGAATGGCCTACTCCTGCACCTATTGTCTATTGTCTATTGTCTGAAATCTGGTGATAGACACAAAAAGCTACAGTAACTCAGTGGGTCAGGCAGCATCTCTGGGGAAAAGGAATGGGTGACGTTTCAGTTCGAGACCCTTCTTCAGGCTGAGAGTCAGGGGACAGGGAAAAACGATAGATATAGACAGTGATGTAGAGAGATATAGAACAAATGAATGAAAGATATGCAAAAATGTAACAATGGTAAAGGAACAAGGCCATTGTTAGCCTGTGGGCGAGGTGGAATAATTGTTGTTCCATTCCCTCAATCATGGCTTCTGCTAAGCTGCAAATCTCTGTGAGATGACTTTCATCGCCTTCATCTGAGCTGTGAAGAACCTCCATCAGGCCTGGCTTCAATTAGCACCCTCGAGCTTCAATAAGGGTTTTTGCACTAAATTGGACGTTGTGTGTGTGCAAGAAAGCCAGAAACAACCCACTAAATGCTGGAAGCTCACCGAGCCCACGCCGACTAGCGATCCCCATACATTAACCCTATCCTACTACACACACCAGGGACAATTTTATATTGATACCAATCCAATTAACCTACAAACCTGTACGTCTTTGGAGTGTGGGAGGAAACCGAAGATCTCGGAGAAAACCCGCGCAGGTCACGGGGAGAACGTACAAACTCCATACAGACAGCGCCCGTAGTCAGCATTGAACCCAGGTCTCTGGCGCTGTGAGGCAGCAACTCTACCTCTGCGCCACCGCGCCACCCTGGATGTGAACTGAATCGGAGCAGGTATGCTTGCAGGAGTTTAGAAACATAGAAACGTAGAAAATAGGTGCAGGAGGAAGCCAATTAGACCTTCGAGCCAGCGCCGCCATTCATTGTGATCGTGGCTGATCATCCACAATCAGTAACCCGTGCCTTAGTTCTTCCCATATCCCTTGATTCCGCTAGCCCCAAGAGATCTTGTAGTGGTCGGCACGGTGGTGCAGCAGTAGAGTTGCTGCCTGACTGCGCTAAAGACCCAGGTTCGATCCTGACTACGGGTGCTGTCTGTACGGAGTTTGTACGTTCTCCCTGTGACCATGTGAGTTTTCCCTGGGTGCTCCGATTTCCTCCCACACTCCAAAGACGTGCAGATTTACAGGCTTGTTGGCTTCGGTGAAGATTGTGAATTGTCCCTAGTGTGTGTAAGAATAGTGCTAGTCTATGGGGATCGCTGGTCAGCACGGACTCGGTGGGCTGAAGGGCATGTTTCCGAGCTGTATCTCTAAACTAATCACTGAATCGGAGAAAGCGATGATTTGATCAGATGTATAATAGAGTCATAGAGTCATAGAGTGATACAGTGTAGAAACAGGCCCTTCGGCCCAACTCGCCCACACCGGCCAGTAATGTCCCACTACCCTAGTCCCAATTGCCTGCGCTTGGTCCTTAACCGCCCAAACCTGTCCTATCCATGTACCTGTCCAACTGTTTCTTAAACGATGGCTAGTCCCAGCCTCGACTATCTCATCTGGCAGCTTGTTCCATACACCCACCACCCTCAGTATGAAAAAGTTACCCCTCAGATTCATATTAAATCTTTTCCCCTTCAACTTGAACCCATGTCCTCTGGTTCTCGATTCCCCTACTCTGGGTAAAAGACTCTGCGCATCTACCCGATCTATTCCTCTCGTGATTTTGTACACCTCTATAAGATCACCCCTCATCCCCTTATGCTCCATGGATTGGAGATCCAGCCTACTTAACCTCTCCCTATAGCTCACACCCTCTAGTCCTGGCAACATCCTCGTAAATCTTTTCTGAACCCTTTCAAGCTTGACAATATTATTCCTATATCATGGTGCCCAGAACTGAACACAATATTCTAAATGCGGTCTCACCAACGTCTTATACAACTGCATCATGACCTCCCAAATTCTATACTCAATACTCTGACTGATGAAGGCCAAAGTGCCAAAGGCCTTTTTGACCACCTTATCTACCTGCGACTTGACCTTCAAGGAACCACGCACCTGTACTTCTAGATCCCTCTATTCACAAAATGCTGGAGTAACTCAGCAGGTCAGGCAGCATCTCGGGAGAGAAGGAATGGGTGATGTTTCGGGTCGAGACCCTTCTTCAGACTGATGTCAGGGGGGCGGGACAAAGGAAGGATATAGGTGGACACAGGAAGATAGAGGGAGATCTGGGAAGGAGGAGGGGAAGGGAGGGACAGAGGAACTATCTAAAGTTGGAGAAGTCGATGTTCATACCACTGGGCTGCAAACTGCCCAGGTGAAATATGAGGTGCTGTTCCTCCAATTTCCGGTGGGCCTCATTGTGGCACTGGAGGAGGCCCATGACAGAAAGGTCAGACTGGGAATGGGAGGGGGAGTTGAAGTGCTCGGCCACTGGGAGATCAGGTTGGTCAATGCGGACCGAGCACAGGTGTTCAGCGGAGCGATCGCCGAGCCTGCGCTTGGTTTCGCCGATGTAAATAAGTTGACATCTGGAGCAGCGGATGCAATAGATGAGGTTGGAGGAGGTGCAGGTGAACCTTTGTCTCTGCTGGAAAGACTGTTTGGGTCCTTGAATGGAGTTGAGGGGGGGAGGTAAAGGGACAGGTGTTGCATCTCGTGCGGTTGCAGGGGAAAGTGCCTATAGTTCAATTGTTCTGAGATTATAAAGTAAATCATCGCCTTTGGAGATTTCCAGAATGCAGCTAACATCAGTGACAAGAGGTTATATATGTGTGAGGTCTTTCAAAGATCTATTTATTTTATAATAATAACTATTATTATTATTCATTACATATATATATATATATATAATAATAATAATAATAATAATAATAATAATGCATTACATTTATATAGCGCTTTTCAAACACTCAAAGACGCTTTATAGGGATTACTAGAACATAGAGAAGAAAATAAATAGGTAAATAAGTAAACGAACAGAAAAAGGAGACAGAAGGTGAGGTGACGGTCAGTGGTTGAAGGCAGTGCTGAACAGGTGAGACTTCAGTGATGTTTTGAATGTGGTGAGTGAGGAGGAGTCTCTGGCGGTTTGGGGTAGTGAGTTCCAGAGGGTGGGAGCATATATATATATATATATATATATATATATATATATATATATATATATATATATATATATATATACACACACATACATACAGGTAAATATATATATGTGTGTGTGTGTAGGAAGGAACTGCAAATGCTGGTTTAAACCGAAGATAGACACAAAATGTTGGAGTAACTCAGCATCTCTGGAGAGAAGGAATGGGTGATGTTTCGGGTCGAGACCCTTCTTCATATATATTGTGTGTGTGTCTGTGTGCGTGTGTGTGTCTGTGTGCGTGTGTGTGTGTGTGGTTGTGTGCGTGTGTGTGTGTGTATGTCTGTGTGCGTGTGTCTGCGTGTGTGTGTCTGTGTGCATGTGTGTGTGTGTGCGTGTGTGTGTGTGCATGTGTGTGTGTGTGTATGTCTGTGTGCGCGTGTGTGTGTGTGTGTGTGTGTGTGTGGTTGTGTGCGTGTGTGTGTGTGTATGTCTGTGTGCGTGTGTCTGCGTGTGTGTGTGTGTGTGTGTGTGCGTGTGTGTCTGTGTGTGTGTGTGTGAGTATTTGTATATATACACACACTGAACTTTTTTCTCGTTTATTATATAGTTTACAGTGCACTATGTTTACACATTCTGCTGTGGTGCTGCAAGTAAGAAGTTCATTGTTCTATCTGGGACACATGACAATAAAACACTCTTGACTAGTGAATAAGAAAACATTGTTTAACTATTCCCCTCCCCCTCCCCCCCACTTGAATTGATGAGACTGACACAAAACTAAAACCTGATGAAAACTTTATCTCATTCGTATGTTCCCGATAAAACCAGAAACTATTAAAGAATTCCCCGACGTGTAAGTTTTCTTCTCGTGTGTGCAGTTATGAAGGCTGTGGACCAGACTGCATTGGACTTCATTGTTACACAACTAGTTTGCCAATGTGCGTCTTACAATATTACGGTGCCATCTAATGGTGAAGAAGGGGGAATATCGCTCAAAAGCTTGACGCAAAATGCTGGGGTAACTCAGCGGGGACAGGCAGCATCTCTGGAGAGAAGGAATGGGCGACGTTTCGGGCCGAGATCCTTCTTCAGACCGAGAGCCAGAGGAGGGGGAGACACAGAGGTAAGGAAGGGTAAGGTGTGGAAACGAGACATCAAAGGGGACGGGGATTTATAGAATAGATCACTGTTTGCGATTGGACGATGACAGCGAAGCATTCAAAGGTGAACTTTAATCAGGACAGTCAAACTGGTCAGAGAACTAGGATGGGGGAGGGAGGGGGGGGGGATAGAGAGTGAGAGTACTTGCTTGTTTACTCAAAAGCTTGATTTGCGTGTAGACACTTGAAATGGCGGTAGAGAAGGAATGGGTAACGGAATGGCGGGACTGTGATATATTGAAAGACTGGAGCGACTAGGCTTGTATACACTGGAATTTAGAAGGATGAGAGGAGATCTTATCGAAACGTATAAGATTATTAAGGGGTTGGACACGTTAGAGGCAGGAAACATGTTCCCAATGTTGGGGGAGTCCAGAACAAGGGGCCACAGTTTAAGAATAAGGGGTAGGCCATTTAGAACTGAGATGAGGAAGAACTTTTTCAGTCAGAGAGTTGTGAATCTGTGGAATTCTCTGCCTCAGAAGGCAGTGGAGGCCAATTCTCTGAATGCATTCAAGAGAGAGCTAGATAGAGCTCTTACGGATAGCGGAGTCAGGGGTATGGGGAGAAGGTAGGAACGGGGTACTGATTGAGAATGATCAGCCATGATCACATTGAATGGCGGTGCTGGCTCGAAGGGCCGAATGGCCTCCTCCTGTGTCTATTGACTATTGTCTATAAGTGAGGTGATTGTAGTCAGTGGGTAGGACTTCAGTCTGTTGATCAGCCTTCTTGTATGTATTCCTGCACCACCAGTTCTTTCAGCGAAGGCTGGTTGCTTTGATCTCCATGTAGTTCCTCCATTTTGATCAGCTTGTCTTGTAAGTGCCGCATGTCCCTCCCCAACTCATTTCCCAGAATAACCTGGATCGTCATCAAAGGGTAATAGTACCGGTGGCAACTAAAATCGTGCAAAATAAGCGCTGCTCTCGCGCAAAATTCATAGGCATTCTCTCGATCGTCCAGATCTCTGCAGCACAGGCCAATGGCACTGAGAGTGAGGACCAGGGTGTCGTGGTGAGGCGTATACAGCTTCTCCTGCAGACCAAGCACGTTGAGCAGGCTGGCCAGTGCTTTGGTGTACTGCCCGCTTCGCAGGCACCCGTATCCTTCCCGCGCCTCCGGCAGAAAGAAAAACCCAATAAATTCATCGGAGAGACGGACGTCTTTGATTGCGTACAGTTGCGCCAGGTAGTCTCGGAACCCCAGCTTCCGTTCGGTGATTTTCTCGGGGAGAAAGTTCCCAGCCATGATTTTCTTTGGAAAAGTGATCTCCTCCACCTCTTCCTTGAAATTCTTCAAGATATTTCTGTGCAGTTTCTCGAAGTCCGAGTATCGCCGTTCAACGTAGGCCTGGCTGGCATCGTAGGTGCCTGACCTTATCACCACCACCTTGTACACCTGATGAGTGGAGAATACACACGGCAGAATGGCTTGGGTCAACTTCAGAAAATGATTCATAATTATTCACCGTTAAATATCCCATTGAATGTCCTCGCAAATTTATGAAGTTAATTCAACATTTCAGCACAGCTGGAACAACTTAATTAATAAACAGACAGACAGACAGACAGACAGACAGACAGACAGACAGACAGACAGACAGACAGACAGACAGACAGACAGACAGACAGACAGACAGACATGCGTAGGAAGGAACTGCAGATGCTGCTTTTAAACAGAAGACAGACACAAAATGCTGGAGTGACTCAGCAGGACAGGCAGCATCTCTGGCGAGAAGGAATGGGTGACGTTTCGGGTCGAGATTGAAAGTCACGCTATGTAACTGTGCTGTTAGAGAGTGTTTACTGAAGGTGATGTTTCGCTGTGTGTTGATCGTATTTGCTTGTGAGAGGCTACTTGGCCCATCGAGTCCATGCTGGCACTCAGAGCAATCTCATTTCTCCACTCATCTCTCTCATAAGCCTATCACCTGTGCTGTTAGTAACTTATCACAGCCATTTAAACTACCAACCAGCACGCCGGCAGCAGGAGCATGTGGGTGAAGCCCATGCTGGCAGAGAGAGAATGCACATCCTCCAGGCAGGCCACACAGGAGATCAGCCACGAGGACACGTTGCGGGTCGGCCAGATAGATAGAAACATAGAAACGTAGAAAACTGGTGCAGGAGTAGGTCATTCGGCCCTTCGAGCCAGCACCGCCATTCAATATGATCATGGCTGACAATCCAAAATCAGTACCCCGTTCCTGCTTTCTCCAAACACCCCTTGATTCCTTGAGCCCTAAGAGCTCAATCTAACACGCTGTTGAAAACGTCCAGGGAATTGGCCTCCACTGCCTTCTGTGGCAGAAAATTCCACAGATTCACAACTCTCTGGGTGAACAGGTTTTTCCTCATCTCAGTCCTACATGGCCTACCCTTTATTCTTAAACTGTGACCCCTGGTTCTGGACTCCCCCAACATCGGGAACATTCCCCTGCATCTAACCTGTCCAATCTCTTAAGAATTATATACGTTTCTAGAAGATTCCATTAGATATACAGACAGATAGACAGATAAATAATCAATAAATACGTAGACCAATAAACAAAGAAATAGATAGAAAGATAAATAAATAAACAGATCAATAAATAAATATATGGATAAAGTAATAAAAAAGATTAAAGTAATCAGAATTAGAGTATTTGGCTCATCGAGTCTACTCCGCCATTCAATCATGGCTGATCTATCTTTCCCTCTCAACCCCATTCTCCTGCCTTCTCCCTGTAACCTTTGATACCCTTACTAATCAAAACTTTGGTGTATCTACACAGAGAGACTCAGGTTCGATCCTCTCTACGGGTGCTGTCTTTGTGGAGTTTGCACGTTCTCCCTGCGACTGCATGCGGTTTTGCTCCAGGTGCAACTCCAGATGGGTTCCTCCCCCATCCCAAGGACGTGCAGGTTTGTAGGTTAATTGATCTTGTGACAACCAGGACAATGTATTTTCTACATATTAAAATAATTCTGTGCATCTACACTCCTGGAAAACGTAAGATTTTGTTTTTTTGTTTTTGTTTTAGAGATACTGTGAGGAAGCAGGCCCTTCGGCCCATCAAGTCCTCGCCGACCATCGATCACCCGTTCACACTAGCTCTATGTTATCCCACTTTCTCATCCACCCCCTGTACATTAGGGGTCAGGCGCACTACAATAGACAATAGACAATAGACAATAGGTGCAGGAGGAGGCCATTTGGCCTTTCGAGCCAGCACCGCCATTCAATGTGATCATGGCTGATCATTCTCAATCAGTACCCCGTTCCTGCTTTCTCCCCATACCCCCTGACTCCGCTATCCTTAAGAGCTCTATCTAGCTTTCTCTTGAATGCATTCAGAAAATTGGCCTCCACTGCCTTCTGAGGCAGAGAATTCCACGGATTTACAACTCTCTGACTGAAAAAGTTTTTGCACATCTTTTTTGATGTGAGACCCGAAACGTCGCCTGTCCATGTTCTCCAGAGGTGCAGCCTGAGTTACTTCAGCACTTTGTGTCATTTTCTTGAGAATATTTGTTTTTTTTTCATTTGCAAGCATCATATTCGTGAGCATATGATACCTAGCTTTTCCCCCAACAGTTTGTGTACAGTGCAGAGACACAAAGTACACAAAAAATCAAAACTAAGGTTTCAATATCTTGATCATTTTGAGAGCCTTTGGAAGTTTGTGGGTTAGAAGAACAGTGACCCTCACACCGAAAGATTAGCAGCCCATTCAATGTTCATAACTTCATAATTTCTAGGAGCAGAATTATGCCATTCATATAAGTGATAGGAGCAGAATTTGGTCATCAAATCTACTCCGCCATTCAATCGTGGCTGATCTATCTCTCCCTCCTAACCCCATTCTCCTGCCTTCTCCCCATAACCCCTGACACCCGTACTAATCAAGAATCTAACAATCTCCACCTTAAAAATATCCATTGACTTGGCCTCCACAGCCGTCTGTGGCAATGAATTCCACAGTTTCACCACACCCTAACTAAAGAAATTCCTTCTCATCTTCATTCTAAAGGTACGTCCTTTTATTCTGAGGCTGTGCCCTCTGGTACTAGACTCTCCCATTGATGGAAGCATCCACTCTCTCCACATCCACCATATCCAGGCCTTTTCTCCAGAGATGCTGTCTGACCCGCTGAGTTACTCCAGCATTCTGTGTCTATCTACGGTATAAACCAGCTTCTGCAATTTAGTTTTGTTTAGTTTAGTTGTTCAGTTTGGAGATACAGCGCGGAAACAGGCCCTTCGGCCCACCATGTCTGGTCCTCCACCCTTCGGCCCACCACCGACCAACGACCACCCACTCACACTAGTTCCATCCTACACACCTGGGCCAATTTGCAGAAGCCAATTAACCCACAAACCCGCACTTCTTCGGAATGTGGTAGGAAACCAGAGCACCCGAAGAAAACCCACGCGTTTTTATGACCTCGTGCTTTGACATGTGGGAAGGAACTGTAGATGCCGGTTTACACCGAAGATAGACACAAAATGGAGTAACTCAGCGGGACAGGCAGCATCTCTGGAGAGAAGGAATGGGAGAGGTTTCGGGTCGAGACCCTTCTTCAGTCAGAAGAACGTCACCCATTCCTTCTCCCCAGAGATGCTGCCATGTCCCGCTGAGTTACTCCAGCGTTTTTTTGTGTTTATCTTCCTCATTGACTTCCTCATTTTCGACTTGGCATGAAACTAAACGCAGAGTCAACACTTCAACAAAAGCCAACTCTAAAAGCCAAGAGCAGGTTCCCTACCACTGGACTTCACACGGAAGTGAAACTGAAACTCGGCAGCGTTTCCCGGGTGGGGATTGTTAGCTTCCATCACCTTTTTGAGTGGAAACTAACCAGATCCCCGTAACCCCTGATGATATCATGGGCGAATGTGTGTAAGGTTACACAACTGTCTTGGGGCTTTCCATCCATGCTGCAGTCTACGTCTGCATGCTCTTATTCATTTTTGATCATGAACTCACAAACAAAATTCCTCCCAACAGCCATCAGGCTATTAAACCCTGCAACCTCCAAATAAGCTTCAAACTACATAGACTTGGGGACACACACACACACACACATATATATGTACATATATACACACACACACACACATATATATGTACATATACACACACACACACACACACACACACACACACACACACATATATATATGTACATATATACACACACACACACACATATATATGTACATATATACACACACACACACACACACACACACACATATATATATGTACATATATACACACACACACACACATATATATGTACATATATACACACACACACACACACACACACACACATATATATATGTACATATATACACACACACACACACACATATATATGTACATATATACACACACACACACACACACATATATATGTACATATATAGGGTGAGCAGTTTCAAATACTTGGGAGTCCGCATCGCAGAGGATCTGACGTGGGCAACGCACATTGCCGCACTGGTGGGTAAGGCTAAGCAGCGCCTTTACCACCTTAGACAACTGAGGAAATTCAGAGTGTCGCTGAGGATCCTTCATTGCTTCTACTCTGGGGCTGTAGAGAGCATCCTGTCCGGCAACATTACAGTCTGGTTTGGGAACATCTCTGCCCAGGACAGGATGGCCCTGCAGAGAGTAGTGCGTTCGGCAGAACGCACCATGGGAACTACACTCGTCCCCCTGCAGGACCTATACATCAGGAGGTGCAGATCCAGAGCAAGCAAGATCATGAGGGACCCCTGCCACCCCAGTAACGGACTGTTCCAGCTGCTACGGTCAGGCAAACGTCTCCGCTGTCACGCTGTGAAAACGGAGAGGATGAGACGGAGCTTCTTCCCACAGGCCATCAGGACTGTCAATTTTTATAACCCCAGAGACTAAATTTTTGTCGACACTTTTTGTGCTATGTTTAGTAACTTATTAACTTTATTTATATGCTGTAACTGTAATTCTTTTTGTGCACAACCCGCAGGCATTGCCACTTTCATTTCACTGCACATCGAGTATGTGTATGTGACAAATAAATTTGACTTGACTTGACACATATATATGTACATATATACACACACACACACATATATATATATGTACATACACACACACACACACACACACACACATATATGTACATATATACACACACACACACACATATATATGTACATATATACACACACACACACACACACACACACACACACATATATATGTACATAAATATATAGATATATTACACATGAAAAACAATTCAGCGTGTGTATATATATAATTTTTAAAAGTTCAATATATACTGTATATATATATATTTATGAAACAAAATTCAGTATGTATAGGTGTATATATATATATATATATATATAGACACACACACACACACACAGACCGTGTAGAGCTGCACCAGAGACCCAAGTTCGATCCAGACCTTGGGCGCTGTCTGTGTGGAGTTTGCAGGTTCTTCCTGTGACCACGTGGGTTTTCTCCGGGTGCTCCAGTTTCCTCCCAGATCCCAAGAAACATGGGTTTGTAGATTAACCTGGCCTCTGTTAAATTGCCCCTCGTGTGTATGGTGTGGAAGGGAATGTGAGATTACGTCGCACTCTTGTGAACGGGTGATGAATGGTCAGCATGGCCTCGGTGGGACGAAGGGCCGGTTTCTTCAGACAATTTCATTTGGATTTGAGGAATGCAAATGCACACCATTTTGCCTAGTGGTCCTTGTTAGAATTCTCTTTTAATCCAAATCTCTAGCAGATTGACCAAGGCTTTCAATAATTCACACAGTATCACATCTGAATTTATCATGTTCCTCTTTCTACTGCTAAAGTTATCTCTTTAAGGTATATTACATGAAACCCATTTCCCTTATTAGTGAGGGAAGTGGTAGCAAAACTGTACTATACCAACTGAAACACATTTCAAGTGAAATTAGTTTGAAATAGATCTAATCGCAGCAGATTTTAGAGAAAAAAGTGAGACTTATTCTGCTTTCATAGGTCATTTTCAGTGTCAGAAGAACTGGTTGGATCCATTTGCATTACAATTAGCTTCATCACCTTCTAATTTTACAATTTTACAAAGGTTTAGCTTAGTTTAAAGATACAGCAGCCCATCATGTCCGCACCGACCAGCGATCCCTGCACACTAACTCTACCCGACACACACTAGTGACAATTTACACTTATACCAAGCCAATTAACCGACAAACCTGCACCTATTTGGAGTGTGGGAGGAGGCCGAAGATCTCGGAGTAAACCCACGCAGGTCACGGGGAGAACGTACAAACTCCGTACAGACAGCATCCTGGGTCTCTAGTACTCAAGCACTATGAGGCAGCAACTCTACCGCTGTGCCACCGTGCCCTGATGTCTCCTTATGGATAAAGGCATTTCGTACAATAATCTGATTAATAAGCATTATGCTTTTAAAAGGACATTTTGAAAGGACATTTGAAGAAATTAACTTTTAATTATTTTCAAGAATATTCCAAATATTAATGGCGGCACGGTGTCACAGCGGTAGAGTTGCTGTCCTACAGCGCCAGAGACCCGGGTTCCATCATGACTACGGGTACTGTCTGTACGGAGCTTGCACGTTCTCCCCGTGACAGTGTGGGCTTTCACCGGGTGCTCTGGTTTCCGCCCACACTCCAAAGAAGTGCGGGTTTGTAGGTTAATTGACTTCCGCAAAAATTGTCCCCGGTGCGTAGGATAGAACTAGTGTGCGGGTGATTGCTTGTTGGCGCGGACTCGGTGGGCCAAATCCTACATGTCTTTGGAGTGCGGGAGAAGACCAGGGCACCCGGAGGAAACCCACGGGGTCACAGGGAGAACGTACAAACTTCGTACAGACAGCGCCCATGGTCGGGATTGAACCCGGGTCTCTGGCGCGGTAAGGCAGCGACTCTACCGCTGCGCCACCGTGCTGCCCGGGATTGAACCCGGGTCTCTGGCGCTGTGCCACTGTGCCGCCATGTAAAGTAGAGTATACTCATTGTCTGAGGTTTGAGGAGACAATTGCAAAATGCCTGAGATGTTGGTGTGGCGACTCCTAGACCATTGTCTACTGTACATGCAAGAGGCCTCGAGTCCGTTGTGTCAAACTCACCACGTATCTGGAGCACTGCTCCTTCACTATTCTGGTTTCTGGTATCTCGAAGAGCAGGCGAATGGGCTTCACCTTCTTGTTCACGGTGTTCCAGTACTGAAACAGCTGCTTCGTGGTCAGCAGAGCCTCCGGCAGAGTCCTGTTGCACGGCACTGAGGGGGGCAAAGAGAAAACTAGTTGAACTTCAACCCAGAAAACAACACAAAGTGCTGGAGTAACTCAGCGGGTCAGGCAGCATCTCTAGTGATGGAAAGGAACAAAGTGCTGGAGTAACTCAGCAGGCCAAGCAGCATCTCTGGAGATAGAGACACAAAGTGCTGGAGTAACTCAGCGGGTCAGGCAGCATCTCTGGAGATAGAGACACAAAATGCTGGAGTAACTCAGCAGGCCAAGCAGCATCTCTGGAGATAGAGACACAAAGTGCTGGAGTAACTCAGCGGGTCAGGCAGCATCTCTGGAGATAGAGACACAAAATGCTGGAGTAACTCAGCAGGCCAAGCAGCATCTCTGGAGATAGAGACACAAAGTGCTGGAGTAACTCAGCGGGTCAGGCAGCATCTCTGGAGATAGAGACACAAAATGCTGGAGTAACTCAGCAGGCCAAGCAGCATCTCTGGAGATAGAGACACAAAGTGCTGGTGTAACTCAGCGGGTCAGGCAGCAGCTCTGGTGTGTGTAGCGTATTGTTAATGTGCGGGGATCGCTGGTCGGTGCGGACATGGTGGACCGATGGGCCTGCATCCTCGATGTAGCTCTAAACTAAACAAAACTAAACCAATACTAACCACCTCAACTTTGTAGCTCTATTAGCGTCAACAAATGTCACCTAGCCATTTCCAGATGCTGCCTGACCCACTGAATCCTCCAGCATTTTGGCATTTTGTGTCTATCTTCAGTATAAACCAACATCTACAGTTCTTTGGTGTTACAAAGGCAGGATAAACCCTGGCAGGTCATAGGGGCATATTTTGATTCATATCAGGAAGGAACTGCAGATGCCAGTTTACACCGAAGATAAACACAAAAGGCTGGAGTAATTCAGCGGGTCAGGCAGCATCTTAGGACAAACGGAATAAGTAACACGTTTTGGGTCGGGACTCTTCTTCTGACGCATCCTTCTCCGGGGATGCTGCCTGGCCCGCTGAGTTACTCTGCCTTTTGTGCCTCACTTCGGTATAAATCAGCATCTGCAGTTCCTTCCCACACAGGTGGATACAGGTGGGGAAGGTTTTTAAGCCAAAAGGCAGATGATTTGCCCGGAGGTCTGATATTAAAAAAACCGAAGGCGTGAGACAAAGGATGAAAGTCTCGCGAATTATGAAGCTAGAGGAAGGAATGTAGTGGGAAGGGGAGGGTGAGGAGTGTATCGGCCCATCAGTAAAACAAATACCTTGCAGCGTTTTGCTTCTCATTTAGATTTAATCAGTCCAGGAAATCCTCTATAATATTATTCCCAGGATGGGGAAATCACTTTTCCCCCCCAGATTGGAAAAATCAAATACTAGAGGGCAAAGCTTTAAGGTGAGAGGGGCAAAGTTTAAAGGAGATGTGCGGGGTGAGTTTTTCTACACAGAGGGTGGTGGGGGCCTGGAACGCGCTGCCAGGGGTGGTGGGGGAGGCAGATACGATAGTGGTGTTTGAGAGACTTTTGGATGGGCACATGGACATGCAGGGAATGGAGGGGGATGGATTATGTGGAGACGGATAAGAGTTGGTCTTGGCATCATGTTCATATTTTCATATTTTCATATTTCAGATACAGCGCGGAAACAGGCCTTTTCGGCCCACCAAGTCGGCGCCGCCCAGCGATCCCCGCACATTAACACTATCCTACACACACTAGGGACAATTTTTTACATTTACCCAGTCAATTAACCTACATACCTGTACGTCTTTGGAGTGTGGGAGGAAACCGAAGATCTCGGAGAAAACCCACGCAGGTCACGGGGAGAACGTACAAACTCCTTACAGTACAGCACCCGTAGTCAGGATCGAACCTGAGTCTCCGGCGCTGCATTCGCTGTAAGGCAGCAACTCTACCGTTGCGCCACCGTGACGCCCACATACAATACATACAATTCAATGCACCAATTACATAAAATTATCCCCCCATCCTTGCCACTGGCGTGAAACAGAAGCACAGAAACATAGAAAATAGGTGCAGGAGGAGGCCATTCGGCCCATCGAGCCAGCACCACCATTCATTGTGATCATGGCTGATCATCCACAATCAACAACCTGTGCCCAACTTCTCCCCATATCTCTTGATTCTCCTCGCCCCCAGAGCTCTATCTAACTCTCTCTTAAATTCATCAAGTGATTTGGCCTGCACTGCCCTCTGTGGCAGAGAATTCCACAAATGGACAACTCTCTGGGTGAAAAAGTTCCTTCTCACCTCAGTTTTAAATGGCCTCCCCTTTATTTTAAGCCTGTGGCCCCTAGCTCTGGATTCCCCCAACATTGGGAATATTCGAGTAAGACATTGTGGGCCGAAAGGCCTGTCCTGTGCTGTGCTGTGTTCCAATATGCCAATTCTTCTGATGGTGTGCATGTGGTTAGAACATGGGCCGAATGGCCTATTTCTGCTCCAATGTCTCGTATATTATAGACATTTTGCTTACATAATTTCTTTCACTCCTTGCAATCTTAGAAATTTCAGCGCAGCCGAGGGCATGTGGACTTCTCGGTTTAAGTCAGCACTTCCTCTACAAATTAAGATGTTGTTTTCACTGCAGAAACAAGGAACTGCAGATGCAGGGTTCAACCCAGGTCCCTGGCGCTGTGAGGCAGCAACTCTACCAGCTTCTCCACGATGCCGCCCAAAGTGATTTTCTAGGCCTAAGCCTGACTTAAGCCTGTTTCCGGGAGCCGGGTTCAATCCTGACCCCAGGTGCTGTCTGGACGGAGTTGCGGTCTTCCCCCAGCGACCTCATGGGTTTCCTCCGGGTGCTCCAGTTTCCTCCCACGTCTAGGGATGCCAACTATGGCGCTCCCAAATACGGGACAAGGTGACGTCACTGCCCCGCGCCCCACGTGACCTCACCCAGCCAGCGGCCACGTGCTCCCGCTCCACCAATGGCGGCCGCCCGGGCCGGGAGGTGGGTTGCTACACAACCTCTGTCAGGCGGTGCACGGGCCGACGCCGTCCGGAAGGTAGGCACAGATTTTAACCAGCATCTGCAGTTTTTTTCCTACAGCGTCCAGGCCTACAGCGCCCCCGGGCCTAATACGGGCCAGTTGGCAACCCTACCCACGTCCCAAACACGTGCGGGTTTGTAGATCAAGTGGCCTCTGTAACATTGCCCCTGGTGCGTAGGGAGTGGATGTGAAAGAGGGATGTCATAGAACGAGTGTGAATGGGTGATCGATGGTCGGCGTGGACCAGCATGGGCCAAAGAGCCAATTCCCATGATGTATCTCTAAAACTAAAAAACTAAAATGAAAGAAAGACACAAAGTGCTGGAGTAACTCAGCAGGTCAGGCAGCATCTCAGGACAACACACGTTTCTGATCGGGACCTTTCTTCGGACTGATTGTTCAGACTTGTGTCTGAGGAAGGATCCCGACCCAAAACGTCACCAATCCATGTTCTCCAGAGATGCTGCCTGACCCACTGAGTTACTCCAGCGCTTTGTGTCTTTCTTCGGTACAAACCAGCAACTGCATTTCATTTTTTTGTTAAATTAAAATTAAAGTTGGAATGCTCTCCGATTTTTCAATATCTCTATAATAATAAAATGTAGTACAGATGCCCCTTGATTTACGATGCTTCGACTTACGATATTTTTCGACTTTACGATGGGGCAAAAGCGATACACATTCAGTAGAAAGTCAGTCAGCCGCGCGATCAGCAGTGTAAACAACCGGTACTCGACAGTGTACTTGCACAATATAAGTGCTCTGAGCACGTTTAACTTAGGCTAGGCTAGGCGATGATGTTCGGTAGGTTAGGTGGCTATGATGTTGGGTAGGTTAGGTGGCTGTGATGTTCGGTAGGTTAGGTGGCTATGATGTTCGGCAGGTTAGGTGGCTATGATGTTCGGTAGGTTAGGTGTCTATGATGTTGGGTAGGTTAGGTGGCTATGATGTTGGGTAGGTTAGGTGGCTATGATGTTGTGTAGGTTAGGTGGCTATGATGTTCGGTAGGTTAGGTGGCTATGATGTTCGGCAGGTTAGGTGGCTATGATGTTCGGTAGGTTAGGTGTCTATGATGTTGGGTAGGTTAGGTGGCTATGATGTTGGGTAGGTTAGGTGGCTATGATGTTGTGTAGGTTAGGTGGCTATGATGTTGGGTAGGTTAGGTGGCTATGATGTTGTGTAGGTTAGGTGGCTATGATGTTGGGTAGGTTAGGTGGATATGATGTTCGGTAGGTTAGGTGTATTAAATGCATTTGCAACTGACGATCTTTTCGATTTACGATGGGTTTATCGGAACGTAGCCCCATCGTAAGTCAAGGAGCACCTGTATTAAATTTGACAGTAAACGTATCCTCCATTACGTTCCGTGATCCCACCTTTTTGATTTGCTTGGTTTGGTGATGGAATTCCATTCATTGGGTTACATCCCTGTTCTCGGATATCTGTGCTTCCCGCATCCGGAACGCACGCATCCTCGCTCCCACAGCATGCCACAGATTGATCATCGCTCGTCGATAAATGTTGTGGTCTGTTGATCTGATCAATGCCGTCATATTCCATTGCTGCAAACAACCTACAAGTGAAAGCACGAGATTATATCATTGGATTTAACGCTGAGACATCACGGTAGTTGGTTGATTGGATTGAAGGGCGACAAGATGGCGCCCAAGCCAGGCGACTCTTTGTGTGCTGGGCCCAGACCACGCGCTCCAGCATTTTGTGTCTATCTTCGGTTTGAACCGCCATCGACAGTTCCTTCCTACACATTCAATGGCCGTTATTTCGTTTTGAGATACAACGCAGAATGAGGCCCTTCGGCCCACCGAGTCCACGCTGACCATCGATCCACTACACACACACACACTAGGGACAACTTACAGAAGCCAATTAACCTACAAGCCAATAGACAATAGACAATAGGTGCAGGAGTAGGCCATACGGCCCTTCGAGCCAGCACCGCCATTCAATGTGATCATGGCTGATCAGCCTGTACGTCTTTGGGATGTGGGAGGAAACCAGAGCACCTAGAGAAAACCCACGCAGGTCATGGGGAGTACGTACAAACTCTGCACAGACAGCACCCATAGTCAGGATCGAACCCGGGTCTCTGGGCGCTGCGACCAAAACTGGGCTTGTATTCACTGGAATTTAGAAGGATGAGAGGGGATCTTATAGAAACATAAAATTCTTAAGGGATTGGACAGGCTAGATGCAGGAAAAATGTTCCCCATGTTGGGGCCTTCCATAACCAGGGGTCGCAGTTTAAGAATAAAGGGTAGGCCATTTAGGACTAAGATGAGGAAAAACCTCTTGACCCAGAGAGTTGTGAATCTGTGGAATTCTCTGTCACAGAAGGCAGTGGAGGCCAATTCACTGGATGTTTTCAAGAAAGAGTTGGATATAGCTCTTGGGCTTAACGAATAATCAAGGGATATGGGAAGAAAGCAGGAACGGGGTACTGATTTTGGATGTTCAGCCATGATCATGTTGAATGGCTTGAAGGGCCGAATGGCCTACCTATTTTCTATGTTTCTATATTAAAACCTTATACTAGTACAGGTGAACATTTATTCAATCCATCAATAGAAAATCTTAGTCAGGATCAAGGCCGGGTCTCTGGCGGCCTGAGGCAGCAACTCTACCGCTGCGCCACCCTGATTGGAAAACATGCAAAACAAAGCCTTTCAATGTACCTCATTACTTATGCTGATAATAAACTTAAACCATTTTCCTGCTAACCACGTGTATGCGAAGATGTTTTAAAATGGGAAATGAATCTGCTAAATATGAACATGATACTTGACAGAGAGAACTCAGCCGTGACAGCAGGTGGGAGAGGGCGGGCAGATCCAGATGTTGCATGTTGTAAGTACACATGTGGGCAGCGGTAGAGTTGCTGCCTGGCAGCACCAGAGACCCGGGTTCGATCCCGACTACGCGTGCTGTCTGTACGGAGTTTGTACGTTCTCCTGCGAGGGTTTTCTTCGGTGCTCCGGTTTCATAGAAACATAGACATAGAAAATAGGTGCAGGAGTAGGCCATTCGGCCCTTCGAGCCTGCACCGCCATTTAATATGATCATGGCTGATTATCCAACTCAGTATCCTGTACCTGCCTTCTCTCCATACCCCCTGATCCCTTTAGCCACAAGGGCCACATCTAACTCCCTCTTAAATATAACCAATGAACTGGCCTCAACTACCCTCTGTGGCAGAGAATTGCACAGATTCACCACTCTCTGTGTGAAAAAAAACTTTCTCATCTCGGTCCTGAAAGACTTCCCCCTTATCCTTAAACTGTGACCCCTTGTTCTGGACTTCCCCAACATCGGGAACAATCTTCCTGCATCTAGCCTGTCCAACCCCTTAAGAATTTTGTAAGTTTCTATAAGATCCCCCCTCAATCTTCTAAATTCCAGCGAGTACAAGCCGAGTCTATCCAGTCTTTCTTCATATGAAAGTCCTGCCATCCCAGGAATCAATCTGGTGAACCTTCTCTGTATTCCCTCTATGGCAAGAATGTCTTTCCTCAGATTAGGAGACCAAAACTGTACGCAATACTCCAGGTGTGGTCTCACCAATGCCCTGTACAACTGCAGCAGAACCTCCCTGCTCCTATACTCAAATCCCCTCGTTATGAATGCTAACATACCATTCGCTTTCTTCACTGCCTGCTGCACCTGCATGCCTACTTTCAATGACTGACAAGAACAAGGCGCACCCCGGCCACTCCCTCCTCTCCCCTCTCCCGCCAGGCAAGAGGCACAGAGGTGTGAAAACGCGCACCTCCAGATTCAGGGACAGTTTCTTCCCAGCTGTTATCAGGCAACTAAACAGTCCTCTGGTCAGCTAGAGTGCGTTCCTCACAAGTTCATAGGTGATAGGAGCAGGAGCCATAAGTGATAGGAGCCATTCGGCCCATTAGGTCTACTCTGCCATCCTATCATCAACTTGAGAGCAGTCCTGACCTCCCATCTGCCTCGTTGGAGACCCTCGCGAGGACTATCTTTAAACGGACTTTATCTTGGACTGAACGTTATTCCTGTATCTGTGCACTGCGGACGGCTCCATTGTAATTGTGTATCGTCTTTCTGTTGACATGTTAGCAAGCAACACAATCGCTTTTCACTGTACCTCGGGACACGTGACAATAAACTAAACTAATTATGTAATTGAGGTACATTTCTGCAGATATTCCGGTTGTAATACGGAGACGGTGGTTTTGAGAACGTTTTTAAAAAAGGCAGAGTTTATGCAGAGTACAAATGTAAAAATAATGTTTCCTTCGTTTCTGCAAAGTAGTTATTTCTAATTATGACACAAATTACGATTATAATTATGAAATTAATCCATGTGTTACAGTCACTGTTTGATATCTGGCTCACAACAGGGCCGGCATGGTGGCGCAGCAGGTGGGGCTGCTGTCTCACAACGCCAGAGACCCAGGTTTGATCCTGACCTCGAATGTCGTCTGTTTTGAGTTTGCACGCTCCCCATGTGACCGCGTGGGTTTTCTCAAGGTGCTCCGGCTTCCTCCCACACTCCAAAGATGTGCGGGTTTGTAGGTTAATTGGCTGCTGTAAAGGGTCTTCTGTCCCTAGTGTGTGTGGGATAGAACTAGTGTACAGGGTGATCGTTGGTTGGTCTGGTCTCGGTGGGCCAAAGGGCCTGTTTCCATGCTGTATCTCTAAAGTCTAATGGCTAGATCCCTAAGGGGCGCGTATTTGTAGGTTAATTGGCCCCCTGTAAATTACCCTTGGTGTGTAGGGAGTGGGTGGGAAAGTGGGTTAACACAGAACCAGTGTGAACGGGTGGTCGATGGTTGGTGTGGACTCGTTGGGCCGTAGGGCCTGTTTCAAACTCAATTGAAGTGCACTTAATGTAAAGTAGGCGTAGGCGTAGGCGTAGGGGTTTGCACAGTATGATCCCATAAAGAAAGTGGGATAACACAGAACCTGTGTGAACAGGTGATCGATGGTCGGCGTGGACTCGGTAGGTCGAAGGGCCTGTTTCCATGCTGTAGTTGTAAGATTACGTGGATCAGAAATAGCAAACCGAAAAACTGAATCTACGATCCCTGCTGTGGCGCAGCGGTAGAGTTGCTGCCTTACAGCACATGCAACGTCAGAGACCCGGGTTTGATCCCGACTACGGGCGCTGTCTGTACGGAGTTTGTACATTCTCCCCGTGACCTCCGTGGGTTTTCTCTGAGATCTCCGGTTTCCTCCCACATACCAAAGACGTGCAGGTTTGTAGGTTAATTGGCTTGGTGTAAATAAAAATTGTCCATTGAACTTAGTGTGTGTGGGATAGTGTTAATGTGCCGGAATCGCTGTTCGGCGCGGACGCGGTGGATCGAAGGGTGTGTTTCCACGCTGTATCTCTAAACTAAACTAAACCAAACTAAACCAAACTCAAATAAACTATGGAATTCTTAGCCACAGAAGGCTTTTGAGGCCAAGTCATAGATAGATAGATAGATGGATTCTTGATTAGTACGGGTGTCAGAGGTTATGGGGAGAAGGCAGGAGAATGGGGTTAGGAGGGAGAGATAGATCAGCCATGATTGAATGGCGGAATAGACCAGATGGGCCGAATGGCCTAATTCTACTCCTATCACTTATGACCTGAAACTAAACCAAACTAAACCTGCTGAGCAGCAGATATCTTGTTGCAGTAACTGCTGCAACTTGACCGTTCAGTTACATTTCCTCAAAATATAATTACCAAACCAAAATACATGAACAAACAAAAAAATGCCCACCAACAAGTGGGTTCAAAATCTGTACGCTGAGAAAGTCAAAGACAATTCAAACTCTGAATTACGTCATTACAACACAATCATAGCAATCTCAACATCGAGCGCACTGAATCTGAAGCATAAACTAACCTTTAATCCCTTCCTGGAAATGAAACATCAAAACAGGCTTGCTCTTTGCAACTGTTGTGATCATGGATGTAGGCAAGCGAGGTGTAATTTGCACAATCGACACATATTTCCGTGTGTACTCGCACTTAAACACTTGTGTTTCCGAGCTTGGAGGAAATACAGAAATAGCGCCCGGTTACTTTAAACTACCTACTTCACACAAGGGAGGAGTTAATGCAAAGTAAAAGATTCCTGTAGCTCTTCTTTTAAAGAGACACTCGCGCCGTTCAAAATGTTTGCAAACTGTTTTATTTTTATGTGTAAGAAGGAACTGCAGACTCCGGCTTATACCGAAGTTGGACACAAAACGCTGGAGTAACTCAGCGGGACAGGCAGCATCTCTGGAGACACGGAGTGGGTGATGTTTTGGGTCGAGACCCTTCTTCAGTCTGATGAAGGGTCTCGACCTGAAAAGTCACCCATTCCTTCTCTCCAGAGATGCTGCCTGTCCCATTGAGTTACTCCAGCGTTTTGTATTTTATTTTTATGTTGACTTTGATAGGCCGGGAACAATTATTTGATTTTCATTACATTGCTACCGAAGTCGAGATTATAGCAATGAGTTCCTGGTTGCTAAACTCCCCCTCCCATTCCCATACTGACCTTTCTGTCCTGGGCCTCCTCCACTGTCAGAGTGAGACCCAACGCAAATTGGAAACCCACCCTTGGTAAAATATATTCTGACTGTCGAGACCAACATCATGGGTATTTATATACACATTTACAAAAAACAGGCACAGAGTGCTGGAGTAACTCAACGGGTCAGGCAGCATCTGCGGAGAACATGGATAGGTGACGTTTCGGGCCAGGAATCTTCCTTGGTATGCTCATTAATCATCTTCGCTATTGGATAACGTAAAGGAATGAACTAGAACATTTATTTGTTTAGACTTAAGAGTTCAGTTATTATTTAGTGTAAGAAAATAACTGCAGATGCTGGTACAAATCGAAGGTATTTATTTCACAAAATGCTGGAGTAACTCAGCAGGTCAGGCAGCATCTCAGGAGAGAAGGAATGGGTGACGTTTCGGGTCGAGACCCTTCTTCAGACTGATATTATTTAGTTATTATTTAGATTATTATTATTATTATTATTATTATTATTATTGTTTTATTATTATTATTGTTATTATTATTTAGTTTAGTTTGGAGATATAACGTGGAAACAGGCCCTTCGGCCCACCGAGTTTAAGCCGACCATCGACCATCGGACTGTCACTGTCACTGAGTAGCTACTGCAATAGACAATAGACAATAGGTGCAGGAGTAGGACATTCGGCCCTTCGAGCCAGCACCGCTATTCAATGTGATCATGGCTGATCATTCTCAATCAGTACCCCGTTCCTGCCTTCTCCCCATACCCCCTGACTCCGCTATCCTTAAGAGCTCTATCCAGCTCTCTCTTGAATGTATTCAGAGAATTGGCTTCCACTGCCCTCTGAGGCAGAGAATTCCACAGATTCACAACTCTCTGACTGAAAACGTTTTTCCTCAACTCTGTTCTAAATGGCCTACTCCTTATTCTTAAACTGTGGCCCCTGGTTCTGGATTCCCCCAACATTGGGAACATTCAGCTGCTTCAGTGACAGATTTCTTCACCCAAAGTGTGTGAAGGAGAGATATCGAAGGCCCTTCCTTCCTGCTGTCGTCAGAGTGCACAACCAGCACTGCTCCCAGCAGCCTAATGTATAAAGATAATTACCCTTATCTTATTTTTTAATGAATGTTTATCTATTTTTGCTATCCACTTTGCCGCTGTAACCCTGCAAATTTCCCCGCTGTGGGACGAATAAAGGATTATTATTATTATTATTATATTATCATTTCACATCCACACCAGGGGTAATTTACAGAGGGCCACACAGCCGCCTAAAAGACCCGCGCGTCTTTGGGATGTGGGAGGAAACCGGAGCACCCGGAGGAAACCCACGTGTGGACAGGGAGAACGTGCAAACTCCACGCAGACAGCACCCAAGGTCAGGATCACACTGAGGTCTCTGGCGCTGTGAGGAAGCCGCTCCACCCGCTGCGCCGCCCTTTGGACAATAAATTAAATTGCTTTCTATATCTGCGACTGCAGCATCATTTTTTTCTAAGGAGCAAAATAATGAAAACACCTTATTCTTAAGGTCATAAGTTCTAGGAGTAGAATTAGGCCATTCGGCCCATCAAGTCTACTCCGCCATTCAATAACGGCTGACCTACCTTTCCCTCTCAACCCCATTCTCCTGCCTTCTCTCCAGAACCCCTGACGCCAATACGAATCAGAATGGGGTTAAGGGGGAGAGATAGATCAGCCACGATTATATGGCGGAGTAGACTTGATGGGCCGAATGGCCTAAAAATTCTGCTCCTATTCCTTATGACCTTATGATAATCCATCTATTTCTGCCTTAAAAATATCCATTGACTTATAACGTGAAGGATTATTAAGGGGTTGGACACGTTAGAGGCAGGAAACATATTCCCAATGTTGGGGGAGTCCAGAACAAGGGGCCACAGTTTAAGAATAAGGGGTAGGCTATTTAGAACGGAGACCAGGAAAAACCTTTTCAGTCAGAGAGTTGTGAATCTGTGGAATTCTCTGCCTCAGAAGGCAGTGGAGGCCAATTCTCTGAATGCATTCAAGAGAGAACTGGATAGAGCTCTTAAGGATAGCGGAGTCAGGGGGTATGGGGAGAAGGCAGGCACGGGGTACTGATTGAGAATGATCAGCCATGATCACATTGAATGGTGGTGCTGGCTCGAAGGGCCGAATGGCCTACTCCTGCACCTATTGTCTATTGACTTGGCCTCCATAACCATCTGTGGCAGTGAATTCCACAGATTAACCGCCCTCTGACGACATACCTCCTGCTACTAACCCGCCCAAATAAAAAACCCCAGCACACACTGAATTCTGCAAGGAAATGTAGAGCAGGAATAAGTCAGCCCACAAGGCAGGACACGTGTGGATGTGTGACAAGAGTGAGTGAGGTCTGGGGTTTGGAGAGGGTGCTTTCCCAAGGAAATCCAAGGTTCTCTCTGTGTCCCCTGTATACAGGTGCCAGATCTCACACATGCAATGCAGCAGACACAAGGATCAGTGTGGGGACAGAAACAGTAGCCTGAATGCGTCATGTAAAACCCCGACAGCCTGCACTGAGAGAGACTGGGCACTTCCACCGTTCCAGGTGTGGACTCCTGTACAACGGCCAGACCACGCGCAGTCTCGCCGATCGTTTCGCTGAACACCTCCGCTCAGTCCGCCTAAACGTACGCGACCCAACTTACTTTAACTCCCCCTCCCATTCCCAATCTGACCTTTCTGTCCTGGGCCTCCTCCACTGTCAGAGTGAGGACCAGCGCACATTGGAGGAACAGCACCTCATATTTCCCTTGGGCAGATTACACCCCAATGACTTCACTAACTTCAAGTAACCCTTGCTTTCCCTCTCTCTCCGTCCCTCCCCCACCCTAGTTCTCCGACTAGTTTCACTGCGCTCCTGATTAAATATTATTGATTGTACTCCTCGTTGTCACCATCCCCTCAGCCAACAATGAACCATTCCACATTTCCATGATCACCGTCTGCTTTGATCTGTGTTTTCACACCTCACTCCTCCATATCTCCAGTTTCCCTCTGCCCTGACTCTCAGTCTGAAGAAGGATCTCGACCTGAAATGTCCCCCATTCCTTCTATCCTGACCCACTGAGTTACTCCAGCATTTCTATCCTGACCCACTGAGTTACTCCAGCATTTCTCCACCCCCTGACCCACTGAGTTACTCCAGCATTTCTACCCCCCTGACCCACTGAGTTACTCCAGCATTTCTACCCTCCTGATCCACTGAGTTACTCCAGTATTTCTGTCCTGACCCACTGAGTTACTCCAGCATTTCTACTCTCCTGACACACTGAGTTACTCCAGCATTTCTCCACCCCCTGACCCACTGAGTTACTCCAACATTTCTACCCCCCTGACCCACTGAGTTACTCCAGCATTTCTACCCTCCTGACCCACTGAGTTACTCCAGCATTTCTCCACCCCCTGACCCACTGAGTTACTCCAGCATTTCTCCACCCCCTGACCCACTGAGTTACTCCAGCATTTCTACACTGACCCACTGAATTACTCCAGCATTTCTACCCTCCTGACCCACTGAGTTACTCCAGCATTTCTACCCCCCTGACCCACTGAATTACTCCAGCATTTCTACTCTGACCCACTGAGTTACTCCAGCATTTCTACCCTCCCCGACCCACTGAGTTACTCCAGCATTTCTCCACCCCCTGACCCACTGAGTTACTCCAGCATTTCTGTCCTGACCCACTGAGTTACTCCAGCATTTCTAGCCCCCCCTGACCCACTGAGTTACTCCAGCATTTCTACCCTGACCCACTGAGTTACTCCAGCATTTCTACCACCTCCCCCCGACCCACTGAGTTACTCCAGCATTTCTACCCCCCCCGACCCACTGAGTTACTCCAGCATTTCTACCCCCCCCCTGACCCACTGAGTTACTCCAGCATTTCTCCACCCCCTGACCCACTGAGTTACTCCAGCATTTCTACCCTCCTGACCCACTGAGTTACTCCAGCATTTCTGTCCTGACCCACTGAGTTACTCCAGCATTTCTACTCTGACCCACTGAGTTACTTCAGCATTTCTACCCCCCCCCCCCCCCCGACCCACTGAGTTACTCCGGCAATTCTACCCTGACCCACTGAGTTACTCCAGCATTTCTACCTCCCCTGACCCACTGAGTTACTCCAGCATTTCTACCCCCCTGACCCACTGAGTTACTCCAGCATTTCTACTCTGACCCACTGAGTTACTCCAGCATTTCTACCCCCCTGACCCACTGAGTTACTCCACCATTTCTAACCACCCCCCGACCCACTGAGTTACTCCAGCATTTCTACCCTGACCCACTGTTACTCCAGCATTTCTATCCTGACCCACTGAGTTACTCCAGCATTTCTACTCTGACCCACTGAGTTACTCCAGCATTTCTACCCCCCCTGACCCACTGAGTTACTCCAACATTTCTACCCTGACCCACTGAGTTACTCCAGCATTTCTACCCCCCCCTGACCCACTGAGTTACTCCAGCATTTCTACCCTCCTGACCCACTGAGTTACTCCAGCATTTCTATCCTGACCCACTGAGTTACTCCAGCATTTCTACCCTGACCCACTGAGTTACTCCAGCATTTCTACCCTGATCCACTGAGTTACTCCACCATTTCTACTCTGACCCACTGAGTTCACTTTGGAAGTAAGAATAGAAAGGCAGATTATTATCTGAATGGTGTCAAGTTAGGAGGAGGGGGAGTTCAACGAGATCTGGGTGTCCTAGTGCATCAGTCAATGAAAGGAAGCATGCAGGTACAGCAGGCAGTGAAGAAAGCCAATGGAATGTTGGCCTTCGTAACAAGAGGAGTTGAGTATAGGAGCAAAGAGGTCCTTCTACAGTTGTACCGGGCCCTGGTGAGACCGCACCTGGAGTACTGTGTGCAGTTTTGGTCTCCAAATTTGAGGAAGGATATTCTTGCTATGGAGGGCGTGCAGCGTAGGTTCACTAGGTTAATTCCCGGAATGGCGGGACTGTCGTATGTTGAAAGGCTGGAGCGATTGGGCTTGTATACACTGGAATTTAGAAGGATGAGGGGGGATCTTATTGAAACATATAAGATAATTAGGGGATTGGACACATTAGAGGCAGGAAACATGTTCCCAATGTTGGGGGAGTCCAGAACAAGGGGCCACAGTTTAAGAATAAGGGGTAGGCCATTTAGAACGGAGATGAGGAAGAACTTTTTCAGTCAGAGAGTGGTGAAGGTGTGGAATTCTCTGCCTCAGAAGGCAGTGGAGGCCAGTTCGTTGGATGCTTTCAAGAGAGAGCTGGATGGAGCTCTTAAGGATAGCGGAGTGAGGGGGTATGGGGAGAAGGCAGGAACGGGGTACTGATTGAGAGTGATCAGCCATGATCGCATTGAATGGCGGTGCTGGCTCGAAGGGCTGAATGGCCTACTCCTGCACCTATTGTCTATTGTCTATAGTTACTCCAGCATTTCTACTCTGACCCACTGAGTTACTCCACCATTTCTACTCTGACCCACTGAGTTACTCCACCATTTCTACTCTGACCCACTGAGTTACTCCAGCATTTCTAGCCCCTCCTGACCCACTGAGTTACTCCAGCATTTCTACCCTCCTGACCCACTGAGTTACTCCAGCATTTCTACCCTCCTGACCCACTGAGTTACTCCACCATTTCTACTCTGACCCACTGAGTTACTCCAGCATTTCTAACCCCCCTGACCCACTGAGTTACTCCAGCATTTCTAACCCCCCTGACCCACTGAGTTACTCCAGCATTTCTACTCTGACCCACTGAGTTACTCCAGCATTTCTAACCCCCCTGACCCACTGAGTTACTCCAGCATTTCTAACTACTCTGACCCACTGAGTTACTCCAGCATTTCTAACTACTCTGACCCACTGAGTTACTCCAGCATTTCTAACCCCCCTGACCCACTGAGTTACTCCAGCATTTCTACTCTGACCCACTGAGTTACTCCAGCATTTCTACTCTGACCCACTGAGTTACTCCAACATTTCTACCCCACCTGACCCACTGAGTTAGTGTCTATCTACGGTGCCAAACCAGCAGCTGCGGTTGCCTCCAGCACACTGCATGGGTGTTGACAAGTTGGAAAGGGTTACACTTGCACTGCGCCTGGCCATGCCTTTCCTCCCACCGCCTGAACTTCCGCAGCAGAGAGAGGAGCAGTCAGAGCTCGGTGCAGCCAGGGGCGGTGAAACAAGTGGCTGGCCGTCCTTCCACAACGCCAGGAACAAGCGCAAAGGTAAGACCCGACCCTCGCCTTCACCTGTCCCTGCATCAACCCGCACGCTTTCTGCCCTAACCCTCTCCCCAGTGCCCTCCAGCGCCCTTCCATCTTCTCCCCAAAGAACCCCCCCCCTGGCTTGCCTGACTCCAACCCATTGCTGACCCTCACTGTTCACAATGATCAATTCCCTCACTCAATGCAATAAGGTGTCCTTACTTATCCTCACTGTGTAAACCTAGAGCTTTGTCAAACCGTCTGGGATATCTCTCCCCTGCAGGACTTTATGCCAGATCTACGTTTGCTGTTTTAATTCTCTCTGCAAGGGGGGTGTGAGTGTATTCTGAATGTCTCTGGTAGTTGCGTGTGTGTGTGTGTGTGTGTGTATGTGTGTGTGTGTGTGTGTGTGTGTGTGTGTGTATGTGTGTGTGTGTGTGTGTGTATGTGTGTGTGTGTGTGTGTGTGTGTGTGTGTGTGTGTATGTGTGTGTGTGTGTATGTGTGTGTGTATGTGTGTGTGTATGTGTGTGTGTGTGTGTGTGTATGTGTGTGTGTGTGTGTGTATGTGTGTGTGTATGTGTGTGTGTGTGTGTGTGTATGTGTGTGTGTGTGTGTGTGTGTGTATGTGTGTGTGTATGTGTGTGTGTGTGTATGTGTGTGTGTGTGTGTGTGTGTGTGTGCAGGCATTAGTTAATGCAAGGGTCTGGGGGAGGGGAGGGGAGGGGAGGGGAGGAAGCATTCTGCAGGTCAGGCAACATCAATGAGAAACAGTAAATATTTCAGGTCAAAACCCCACCGCCCAAAACCGAGAAAGTGGGGAAATAAAAGTTAGAAGAGAAGGGATTGGGTGACGTTTCGGGTCGAGACCCCTCTTGAGACTGGTTCAGGATAAGGGAAACGAGAGATACAGACGATGATGTGGAGAGATAAATGGATGAAAGATAAGCAAAAAGAGTAACGATGATACAGGAAACAGACCATTAGACAATAGAAAATAGACAATAGGTGCAGGAGGAGGCCATTCGGCCCATTCGAGCCAGCACCACCATTCAATGTGATCATGGCTGATCATTCTCAATCAGTACCCCGTTCCTGCCTTCTCCCCATACCCCCTGACTCCGCTATCCTTAAGAGCTCTAACTAACTCTCTCTTGGATGCATTCAGAGAATTGGCCTCCACTGCCTTCTGAGGCAGCGAATTCCACAGATTCACAACTCTCTGACTGAAAAAGTTTTTCCTCATCTCCATTCTAAATGGCCTACCCCTTATTCTTAAACTGTGGCCCCTGGTTCTGGACTCCCCCAACATTGGGAACATGTTTCCTGCCTCTAACGTGTCCAACCCCTTAATAATCTTATATGTTTCGATAAGATCCCCTCTCATCCTTCTAAATTCCAGTGTACACAAGCCTAGTCGCTCCAGTCTTTCAACATATGACAGTCCCGCCATTCAGGGAATTAACCTAGTAAACCTATGCTGCACATCCTCAATAGCAAGAATATCCTTCCTCAAATTTGGAGACCGAAACTGCACACAGTACTCCAGGTGTGGTACTGCCTGCTGTACCTGCATGCTTCCTTTCAGTGACTGATGCACTAGGACACCCAGATCTCGTTGTACGTTCCCTTTTCCTAACTTGACACCATTCAGATAATAATCTGCCTTCCTATTCTTACCACTAAAGCGGCTAACCTCTCACTTATCCACATTAAACTGCATCTGCCATGCATCTGCCCACTCACACAACCTGTCCAAGTCACCCTGCAACCTCATAGCATCTTCCTCACAGTTCACACTACCACTCAGCTTTGTATCATCTGCAAATTTGCTAATGGTACTTTTAATCCCTTCATCCAAGTCATTAATGTATATTGTAAATAGCTGCGGTCCCAGCACCGAGCCTTGCGGTACCCCACTAGTTACTGCCTGCCATTCTGAAAGGGGCCCATTTATCCCCACTCTTTGCTTTCTGTCTGTCAACCAATTTTCTATCCATGTCAGTACCCTACCCCCAATACCATGTGCTCTAATTTTGCCCACTAACCTCTTATGTGGGACCTTGTCAAAGGTTTTCTGAAAGTCAAGGTACACCACATCCACCGGCTCTCCCCTGTCAATTTTCCTAGGTACATTCTCAAAAAATTCCAGAAGATTAGTCAAGCATGATTTCCCCTTCGTAAATCCATGCTGGCTCGGAACGATCCTGTTACTGCTATCCAAATGCTCCGCAATTTCGTCTTTTATATTTGACTCCAGCATCTTCCCCACCACTGATGTCAGACTAACTGGTCTATAATTTCCCGTTTTCTCTCTCCCTCCTTTCTTAAAAAGTGGGATAACATTAGCTACCCTCCAATCCACAGGAACTGATCCTGAATCTCATCTCAATCCATAGAACATTGGAAAATGATCACCAATGCGTCCACAATTTCTAGAGCCACCTCCTTAAGTACTCTGGGATGCAGACCATCAGGCCCTGGGGCTTTATCAGCCTTCAGTCCCATCAGTCTACCCAACACCATTTCCTGCCTAATGTGGATTTCCTTCAGTTCCTCCGTCACCCTAGGATCTCTGGCCACTAGAACATCTGGGAGATTGCTTGTATCCACCTTAGTGAAGACAGATCCAAAGTACCGGTTCAACTCGTCTGCCATTTCCTTGTTCCCCATAATAAATTCCCCTGCTTCTGTCTTCAAGGGACCCACATTTGCCTTGACTATTTTCTTCCTCTGTAAGGCAGCAACTCTACCGCTGCGCCACCAAATTGATGCAGCACAGAAAACAGGCCCTTCGGCCCAACTCATCCATGCCGACCAAGGTGCCCCGTTGAAGCTAGTCCCATGAGCCTGAGCGATTTACAGGGGTTTCTCCTCAACGTTGGTCTTTAAACAGAGCCTTGCCATCATTTATTACAATTGTAAACCTTTCACATTTTAAATCCATTCCACCAATTCTTGTGACAGATCTTTGGAATTGATAAAATGCCAGATGACATCGCGGTGTAAGTCTGATGGGGATGATTTCACCCAATTGCCACATTATCACTTCCCTTTACATTCTGAAGACTCAATGTTGCAACTATTAGTCTGGTCTGTAATATAACGTGCTTTTTTCTCTTGATAAGCAATTTCTTTGCATTCTTCTTGTGAAAGTGCAGCTGCGTCATTATCTGATGCCAATGTTTTTTTAAAGATATTCTATATTTTGTGCGACACGGTGTCGCAGCTGGTAAAGTTGCTGACCCGAGTCCCATCCTGACCGTGGTTGCTGTCTGTGTTTGTGTGTGTGTGTGTGTGTGTGTGTGTGTGTGTGTGTGTGTGTGTGTGTGTGTGTGTGTGTGTGTGTGTGGTGTGTGTGTGTGTGTGTGTGTGTGTGTGTGTGTTTTTGTACGTTCTCCCTGTGACCGCGTGGGTTTCCTCCGGGTGCTCCGGTTTCCTACCCACATCCCAAAGACTTGTGGGTCTGTGGGTCGATTGGCCCTCTGTAAAATTGCCCCCCTAATGAGTCGGGAGTGGGTGAGAAAGTGGGGTGACACAGACCAAGTGTAAGCCAGTGATTGATGGTTGGCATGGACTCGGAGGGCCGAAGGGCCTGTTTCAATAGACAATAGGTGCAGGAGTAGGCAATTCAGCCCTTCGAGCCAGCACCGCCATTCAATGCGATCATGGCTGATCACTCTCAATCAGTACCCCGTTCCTGCCTTCTCCCCATACCCCCTCACTCCGCTATCCTTAAGAGCTCTATCCAGCTCTCTCTTGAAAGCATCCAACGAACTGGCCTCCACTGCCTTCTGAGGCAGAGAATTCCACACCTTCACCACTCTCTGACTGAAAAAGTTCTTCCTCATCTCCGTTCTAAATGGCCTACCCCTTATTCTTAAACTGTGGCCCCTTGTTCTGGACTCCCCCAACATTGGGAACATGTTTCCTGCCTCTAATGTGTCCAATCCCCTAAATATCTTATATGTTTCAATAAGATCCCCCCTCATCCTTCTAAATTCCAGTGTATACAAGCCCAATCGCTCCAGCCTTTCAACATACGACAGTCCCGCCATTCCGGGAATTAACCTAGTGAACCTACGCTGCACGCCCTCCATAGCAAGAATATCCTTCCTCAAATTTGGAGACCAAAACTGCACACAGTACTCCAGGTGCGGTCTCACCAGGGCCCGGTACAACTGTAGAAGGACCTCTTTGCTCCTATACTCAACTCCTCTTGTTACGAAGGCCAACATTCCATTGGCTTTCTTCACTGCCTGCTGTACCTGCATGCTTCCTTTCATTGACTGATGCACTAGGACACCCAGATCTCGTTGAACTCCCCCTCCTCCTAACTTGACACCATTCAGCTAATAATCTGCCTTTCTATTCTTACTTCCAAAGTGAATAACCTCACACTTATCTACATTAAACTGCATCTGCCATGCATCCGCCCACTCACACAACCTGTCCAAGTCACCCTGCAGCCTTATTGCATCTTCCTCACAATTCACACTACCCCCCCCCCCCAGCTTAGTATCATCTGCAAATTTGCTAATGGTACTTTTACACTGGTCTTCACTCTGACAGTGGAGGAGGCCCAGGACAGAAAGGTCAGTGTGGGAATGGGAGGGGGAGTGAAAGTGTTGAGCAACCGGGAGACCAGGTGGGTTTAGGCGGACAGAGCGGAGGTGTAAAACTTAATGATTGATCGATTTCTTGGCCCTGGCAGATTACCGCTCCACCTTAAAACACCCCGAACGCTTGGGCAGCAAGTGGAATGAGCACCGATAAGCTACTGAACGCAGAAAGACACCAGCTCATCAACATTCTTGGAGAAGGCTCGGCGGAAAACTTTGAGACAGTCCTCGATCACCTGTTGGCCTGGGACCTTCTGAACTGGGAGGAATATGAGACGGTGAAGTCGCCGCGGCAGCTGTTCAGTGCCAGCCGCCTCCTGCTGGACACCGTGATGTGTAAAGGGGTGAGAGCCTGCGAGCTCTTCGTCCTCGTGTGGAGAGAGGTCTTTCCCAGCTACCAGCTCCCGCGTATAGAGCTGAGAGACTGTAACCCTCCAGCGGAGATGGACAGGACACTGCCCGCCCAGACGCTGCAGCGGCGCAGGCCCTCCGTGGTGCGGAGACTGCATGGGCGTACCGCCGCTGCATTGCTGCTGCTGCATGATTGTGGACACTTTACACAGTACGAATGCGACGAGATTCAATTGCCGATATATACTCCGTCCCAACAGGTAGGTGGACCCGAAGAATTAACCGTGTCAATGGACAATAGACAATAAACAATAGACAATAGACAATAGACAATAGACGCAGGAGGAGGCCATTCGGCCCCTTCGAGCCAGCACCGCCATTCAATGTGATCATGGCTGATCATTCTCGATCAGTACCCCGTTCCTGCCTTGTCGACATTGTAGACAAGGCGTAGAAAGGATATCTGAGACGGCATGTTTTTAATTTGCAGGTTATCGAAAAAGGTGCAATTATAAGTTCATGAGTTGTGAAAGGATTTCACTGCGCTGTCCATAAGTGCCAATAGAGAACCATTGAACCATTGATTACGCACTGCAGAATCTGTAGTTGCTGCTTATTAACTTTGTCTCATAAGAGATAGGAGCAGAATTAGGCCATTCGGCCCATCGAGTCAACTCTGCCATTCAATCGTGGCTGATCTATCTCTCTCTCCCTCCCTCCAAACCCCATTCTCCTGCCTTCTCCCCATCGCCCCTGACACCCGTACTAATCAAGAAAAAGTATTATTATGGTTAACAAAACGTAGAATCAACAGGAAAGTGATGCAATATCTTTTTTGATGCAATATGTTTACAGCCTGCTCCTAGAGTACAGTTCAGTCCTGTAAAGAATAACCTTTTCACCCAAAGGTTGGTTGGTTTAAGGAAGGATTTGCCTGAGGAGAGAGTTGAGGCAGGTACTATCGCAACGTTTAAGTAACTTTTAGAATAACTGTGTGCAGAGGAGGCATTACAGGGAAGAACTGCAGATGCTGGTTTAAATCCAAGGTACAATTCTTGATCAGTCTGAAGAAGAGTCTCGACCCGAAATTTCACCCATTCCTTCTCTCCAGAGATGCAGCCTGTCCCGCTGAGTTACTCCAGCATTCTGTGTCTACCTTCCTGTATAGGAACCCTTCTTCAGGCCAATTGTAGTAGAGTCTACCAGACATCACAGGGAGTTGTGAAGCACTGGCACGGTGGCGCAGCGGGTAGAGCCGCTGCCTCGCAGCGCCAGAGTCCCGGGTTCGATCCTGACCTCGGGTGCTGGCTAAGTGCGGAGTTTACACATTCCCCCCATGACCGCGTGGGTTTTCTCCGGGTGCTCCGGTTTCCTCCCACATCCCAAAGACATGCGGGTTTGTAGGTAAATTGGGCCCTCTGTAAAATTGACTCTGGAATGCAGGTGAGGGAGAGAATTGGGGGAGAGAATGAAATGGGAATAATGTTAGATTACTATGAAGGGAGGTTGATGGTTGGCACAGACTTGATGGGCCGAAGGGCCTGTTTCCGTGCTGTATCTCGTTCTCTTATATGTAGCTTACGTGCTCAGAATTCATATCAGTTTGTCTGGCTCCATGATGAACACAAAAAAAACATCCCTTGCCTTGAAGCAGCTTGTGTCTCATATTTGATTGAATTATAGCTGTGTATGGTTTTAAAGCTATTTAGTCAGTTGTATATGGATATTGGTGCAGTTTTATGTAATTGGTTCGGTCTCTGACATCTTGGGAAAGATCATCCATGTTTAGTTTAGTTTAATTTAGAGATACACCACGGAAACAGGCCCTTCGGCCCAACTTGCCCACACCGGCCAACATGTCCCATCTACACTAGCCCCACCTGCCTGTGTTTGGCCCATATCGCGCCGACCACTAACACTATCCGACAGACACTGGGGACGATTTACGATTTTTACTGAAGCCAATTAACCTCCAAACCTGCACGTCTTTGGAGTGCGGGAGGAAACCGGAGCACCCGGAGAAAACCCACGGGGAGAACAGAACGTGCAACCTCCGCACAGACAGCACCCGTGGTCGGGATCGAGCCCGGGTCTCTGGTGCTGCGAGGCAGCAACTCTATCACTGTGCCGCCGTGCCACCCCATTATGTGTGTTGGGACTCTGAGGAAGTTGTAATTAAGATGAGTTGCCATTATCTCTGCCGCGATACATGATTTGGAATCTGGGCAGCTGATGCTCGTGGGCTGTTCCGTTCCCGCCATTTCATAAAGCACTATTTTTGTTGTGATTAATATCTCATTGTTAGGCACGGAAGCTTCTAGATCTCACCAAAGGAAAGGGGGACGATGCAGCTCGGGCCCTGTTAGAATATCTTGAATCCGAACCCTCGCCTATCAAGTCTGTGGTCGGTAAGAAATATTGCCAGGTGTTCTTAGTGATTTATTATCAGTACTGTGGTTGCACTGCAAAATTGTCTAAAGGTGATTTTGCAGCATAAGTAAGCTCACAAACTCTCAACCCTGTTGTGGTTGCAAATAAGAATCTCATTGTTTTGTTCCGGTGCATATAGAGTCACAGTGATACAGCGTGGAAACAGACCCTTCGGTCCAACTTGCCCACACCGGCCAACATGTCCCATCTACACTACTCCCACCTGCCTGTGTTTGGCCCATATCCCTCTAAACCTGTCCTATCCATGTACCTGTCTAAACGTTCCTTAAATGTTGCGATAGTCCCTGCCTCAACTCCTCTAGCAGCTCGTTCTATAAACCAACCACCCTTTGTGTGAAAAAGTTACCCCTCAGGTTCCCATGGAATCTATCCCCCCCCCCCCCCCCCCCTCACCTTAAACCTCTGGTCCTCAATTCCCCTACTCTGGGCAAGAGACTCTGTGCGTCTACCCGATCTATTCCTCTCATGATTTTGTACACCACTACAAGATCACCCCTCATCCTGCTGACTCCCAAGAATAGAGTCCTAGCCTGCTCAACCACACCCTGTAGCTCAGGCCCTTGAGTCCTGGCAACACCCTCGTTAATCACATGCCAAATCATAGAACAATGAAATACTCTTGGCTCTCCTCTCACCCTGTTTCCAGCAAAGATGCGGTGTACAGTTGGCCTACGGCCCTCTCTGAACTTCACCTATAAAATGGTTGAATATACTTTGAAAAACGGGCTTGAAAAATGAAACAAAAGGTACAAGTTTGTAAATATCAGCATTTCCTTTGTCTTTTGCATGTTGTCAGTTCCAGTCTTCTTTTAGAATCTGGAAGAAATCTAGTGCAGTGGTAGAGTTGCTGCCTTACAGCGCCAGAGACCCGGGTCTGATCCTAACTACGGGTGCTGCCTCTACGAGAGTTTGTACGTTCTCCCAGTGTCCGCGCGGGTTTTCTCCAGGTGCTCTGGTTTCCTTCCAATATTCCAAAGATGTGCAAGTTTGTAAGTGACTTGGATCATATAAATCGCCCCTAGTGTGTGGGATAGAATTGGTGTGCGGGTGATCGCTGGTCGGTGCGGACTCAGTGGGCCGAAGGGCATGTTTCCATGCTGTATCTCCAAACATAAACAACATAAAGATCACAAGGATGTCGGACACAGAGCCAGTGTGGGGTGAATGATGACCAGCACGGCCTCAGTGGGCCGAAGGGTGGGTTTCCACACTGTATCTCTAAAACTAAAACTGAATCTATGGCTGGTGCTGATTGCACTTTGGCACAGTAATGCACCAAGATAATTCAACGGTTGCAGTTGACTTCCTGCCATTTATAAAGAAGATGGTCATTTAAAGGGCGGTCACGGTGGGGCAGCGGTAGAGTTGCCGCCTTACGGCGAATGCAGCGCCGGAGACCCGGGTTCGATCCCGACTACGGGCACTGTCTGCACGGAGTTTGTACGTTCTAGCCGTGACCTGCGTGGGTTTTCTCCGAGATCTTCGGTTTCCTGCCACACTCCAAAGACGTACAGGTTTGTAGGTTAATTGGCTTGGTATAAATATAAAAATTGTCCCTAGTGGGTGTAGGATGGTGTTAATGTGCGGGGATCGCTGGTCAGCGCAGACCCGGTGGGCCGAAGGGCCTGTTTCCGCGCTGTATCTCCAAACTAAACTAAACTAAAAATACACAAAATGCTGGAGTAACTCAGCGGGTCAGGCAGCATCTCGGGAGAGAGGGAATGGGCGACGTTTCGGGTCGAGACCCTTCTTCAGACTGATGTCAGGGGAGGGGGCGGGACATTTGTCCCTGACATCAGTCTGAAGAAGGGTCTCGACCCGAAACGTCGCCCATTCCTTCTCTCCTGAGATGCTGCCTGACCCGCCGAGCTACTCCAGCATTTTGTGTCTACCTTCGATTTAAACCAGCATCTGCAGTTTTTCTTTCCTAAACTAAAACGGCTATCTTTTTCAGATAACGCCCGGTTAAAGTATCAGGAAAAGTTGAGTTCCACGCTCGCGGCCCAGTCGCGGTTCCTAACGAACTACGCAGGAACTGAAAACATGTGTCTGGAGGATGTCTACGTGAACTGTACCTTGGAACTAACTGACACCACCTGCGGGAGCAGCCGCCTGCGGTCTTCAATCGGGCTGCAAGACATCTTTGGTTCGGAGGGAGTATTAAATAAAGACGCAGATATGGTGCTAATCATCGGGGAAGCCGGAAGTGGGAAAAGCACTGTGTTGCAGCGAATCCAACAGTTATGGGCCACAAGGCAGGCCTTCCAGGAGTTCACATTTGTGTTTGCGTTCAGCTGTCGAAGGTTGAACTTCATTGACACGCAGGTCTCTCTCAAGATGTTGCTGTTTGAGTACTGCTGTTGGCCGGACGGCGGCCAGGACGAGGTTTTCCAATATATTCTGGACCACCCCGAGGAGATTCTCTTCACGCTGGACGGCTTCGATGAGCTGAGGCTGCGGTTTGCGGATGAGGTGAAGCACTGTTCCCCCACCAGGCCCGCCTCTGCCCTCGACCTCATCTCCAATCTCCTTCAAGGGAACCTGATGAAAAACACCAGGAAGGTGGTGAGCAGCCGCCCCGGTGCCGTCAACGCCGCGCTGAGGAAGTACCTGCAGAAGGAGGTCGCCCTGAAGGGCTTCTCGCCCGAGGGGATCCAGGCCTTCATCAGGAAGAGCCACGGCGGCCGCTCGGACGCGGAGCGCATCTTGCGTTTCGTCGAGGCCAACCCAGCCGTTCACGGGCTGTGCCACCTGCCCTTCTTCTGCTGGATCGTGTCCAAGTGCCACGAGCAGCTGATGCGGGGCGGCAAGGACCTCCCGCAGACCATGACCGACATCTACCTCCTCATCCTGGACCACTCTCTCTTGCATTGTACGCACGACGCACGAGGAGGAGATGGCGTCCTCCCGTCTCACGCCAGCACCATCCTCCACCTCAGCAAGTTGGCCATGGACGGCCTGGTCTCCTGCAACTACGTCTTCTCAGCCGCACAACTCCAGGAGGCCCAGATATCGGAAGAAGACATCTCCATGGGGTTTCTTGTCCAGAGTCAAGGTTTCTCCCATGCGCGGACCACGACCGGAAATAGGAATTATGAATTTCTTCACATCACCATCCAGTGTTTCTTCGCTGCGTTGCACATCACATCGAGCGAGGATGTCGGCGAACCGACCCTTTCCTCGTTGTTCAGAGCCAGGGAGAAGGTGACGTCTTCTTGCCTGAGGCCCATAGCTTGCATCGAGATGCTCTCACTCAATTGCCTCCAGTGCCACCTGCAAACGGAGAGGAGGTGCAAAGTGATGTTGAGGGAAGCAGAGAGGTCTAATCTCCACATCACAGCCAGCTTTGTCTCTGGGCTCCTGTCAGCTCGACACAGGCACCTGATGCACAGATTATCGGTTAGCCCGAGGCAATCCAAGAAGTCCAAGCTGGTGAAGAGCTACTTGGCAAAGGGCATTGAGAAGCACTTCCTGTCCATACCACCAGCCGTCAGGGACGAGAAAAAGAGCATGCATGCCTTGCCTGAGTTTGTCTGGTGGATCAAGTGCATTTACGAAATGCAGAACGATGATTTGGCCAAGCAGGCCGTTAGTAACCTGGAGGTGGATCACCTGAAGCTGACCTTTTGTGGAATCGGGCCTTTGGAATGCACTGCCCTCGCCTACGTTCTCAGGCACTTGAAAAATCCCGTCGGATTACAATTGGATCACAACTCGGTTGGTGATATCGGCATTGAACAGCTCCTGCCCTGCCTGGGAATCTGCCAGTCCATCTAGTAAGTGTTTCCAGTTGGAAACTAGAGTTGACGATGTTAATATAAATACATGTTAATGTGTCCCTGTGACATTCGGGCGGCACGGTGGCGCAGTGGTAGAGTTGCTGCCTCACAGCGACAGAGACCCGGGTTCCATCCTAACTATGGGTGCTGTCTGTACGGAGTTTGCACGCTCTTCCTGTGACCGCGTGGGTTCTCTCCAGTTGCTCCGGTTTCCTCCCACACTCCAACGAAGTACAGGTCTGGAGGTTAATTGGCTTTGGTAAAAATGTAACTTGTCCCGAGCTGTGTGTCAGACTGTGTTAGTGTGCAGGGATCGCCGGTCGGTGTAGACCCGGTGGGCCGAAGGGCCTGTTTCCATGCTTTATCTCTAAACTAAACTATAAGTTCAAGATTGATTAGTGCGGGTGCCAGGGGTTATGAGGAGAAGGCAGGAAAATGGGGTTAGGGGGGAGAGATAGATCAGCCACGATTGAATGGCGGGGTAAACCTGATGGGCCGAATGGCCTAATTCTGCTCCTTTCACTTATGAACTGATAAATAACGAAAATAAAACATTGTACTAAAGAATATTACAATACTTAGAAATTGCAAATATTACCATGATAGAAAACAATTTAAATCACAAAATTGAGGCACAATGTTCAAAAGAAGATTGGCACGGTGGCGCAGCGGTAGAGTTACTGCCTTACAGCGAATGCAGCCCCGGGTTCGATCCCGACTACGGGCGCCGTCTGTACGGAGTTTGTACGCACTCCCCGTGACCTGCGTGGGTTTTCTCCGAGATCTTCGGTTTCCTCCCACACTCCAAAGGCGTACAGGTATGTAGGTTAATTGGCTGGGCAAATGTAAAAATTGTCCCGAGTTGGTGTAGGATAGTGTTAATGTGCGGGGATCGCTGGTCGGCGCGGACTCGGTGGGCCGAAAGGGCCTGTTTCCGCGCTGTATCTCTAAACTAAACTAAACTAAAGATCTCTTTGCAAGATCTCTTTCTATTTGCGGAAGGTTTATCGTGCAATCAATTTTATTTTTATATCTTACAGCCTCCGGGCAAATAACATTTGTGATCGGGGAGCCGCCACACTGGTTGATCAAGCTCTTGGGTGCAGCAACTTAAGAAAGATTGCGTAAGAACGGGGTTCCTGCTTGTCTCTCTAAATAGTAGGTCTGGCAGCTGCTGTCAATAAAGGAATCAGTGAAGGGAGACACAAAATGCTAGAGTGAGGACAGGCAGCTTCTGTGGAGAGAAGGAATGGGTGACATTTCGGATTGAGACCCGTCAGTCTGAAGAAGGCTCTCGACCCGAAACGTCACCCATTCCTTCTCTCCAGAGATGTTGCCTGTCCCGCTGTGTCACTCCTGCATTTTGTGTCTATCTTCGGTTTAAACCAGCACCTGCAGTTCCTTCCTACACAAATGGGGAAATGCTAAGAATATGCAACAGGATTTGATGGAGGGGTTGCTTATGTGTTTGATTAATTATAGTTAGGGTCATAGAGTGATACAGTGTGGAAACAGGCCCTTCGGCCTAACTTGCCCACACCAACCAACATGGCCCATCTACACTAGTCCCGCCTTCCTGCGTTTGGCCCATATCCCTCTAAACTACCCTATCCGTGTACCCGTCCAAATGTCTTTTAAATGTTGCAATAGTACCTTTCTCAACTCCCTCCTTTGGCAGCTCATCCCATACACCCACCACCCTTTGTGTAAAAAAAATAGCTGCCCCTCAGGCCCCTCAGATTAGATCTTTAGTGCAGGAAGGAACTGCAGATGCTGGTTTACACCGAAGAAAGTCTGAAGAAGGGTCTCGATCCCAAATGTCACCCATTTTATCTCTCCAGAGATGCTGCCTGACCTGTTGAGTTACTCCAGCATTTATTCCCTATTAAATCTCCACCCCCCCCCCCCACCCCCCACCTTAAACCTATGTCCATTGGTTCTTGATTCCCCTACTCTGGATGAAAGTCTGTGCGTTTACCCTAAAATATTCCTCTCATGATCTTAGGCACCTCAGGATTATCTACTTAATGACTTGCTGGACTTGCCTGTCAATGGTTTGTGGTCCATGCACTGGAACACTAGGATGCCCCTGAACTTTGCTTGTTTTTGGTTCGCTCTGCATTTACCCTTCGGCCCACAATGTCCACGCAGAACACCATGCCCCGTTAAACTGATCTCCCCAGCCTGCACGTGATCCATACCACTCCATTCCCCGCGCATCTACAAGCCTATCTGAAGGCACGGTGGCTCAGCGGTGGAGTTGCTGCCTTACAACACTTGCAGCGCCAGAGACCCGGGTTCGATCCCGACTACGGGTGCTGTCTGTACGGAGTTTGTACGTTCTCCCCGTGACCTGCGTGGGTTTTCTCCGAGATCTTCGGTTTCCTCTCGCACTCCAAAGACGTACAGGTTTGTAGGTTAATTGGCTTGGTGTAAATGTAAATTGTCCCTAGTGTGTGTAGGATAGTGTTAATGTGCGGGGATCTCTGGTCGGCGCGGACTCGGTGGGCCGAAGGGCCTGTTTCCGTGCTGCATCTCTAAACTAAACTAAACTAAAAGCATCTTAAATGCCACTATCGTATCTGCCTCCACCACTACCCCTGGCAGCACATTCCAGGCCCCCACCACACTCTGGATAAGAAAATATTTGGCCCACACACCACCTTTATACTTTGCCCTTCTCACCTCAGAGCAATACCCTAATCTTTAACATTCCATGCTGGAGCAAAGGTTCTGACTGTCTACCCCATCTGTGCCTGTCATAATTCTATCAGGTCTCCCTTCAGCCTCTGACGCTCCAGAGAGGACAATATAAGTTTGCCCAACTTCTCCTTGAAGCCGATGCCCTCTAATCCAGGCAGCTTGCTGGTAACCATCCTCTCCAAAGTCTCCACATACTTCCTGTAATGGGGTGACCAGAAATGCACACAATACTCCCAAGGCCTGACTGCCCATAGTGCTCTAAAGTTGCCACGTGACGTCCTGACTAGAATAGGTTGTGTTCTGTAGGAGACTAGAGGTATTTACAGGTTCAGAGGATATTATTCGATTTACTCTTCAAATTCTTTATTTCTTTAGGTTGTTTCATAACAATCTAACCGACGACTGTGCTGCGAACTTTGCAAGGCTTCTGAAACACAAGGATAACTTTCTAGCACTCAGGTAAGGTTAGCGTTGCGAGCGGTACTTAACAAAGGAAGCGCTCGGACAAATATAGCCTGATATTCGAGGGAGTGGTCAGGATGAGGCAGATGAGTCTTTTACTCAGAGTAGGGGAATCAAGAACCGGAGGCCATAGGTGTAAAGTGAGGGTGGGGGGGGGGGGGGGGGGGGGGAAGATTTAATAGGAACCTAAGGTTTCACCTTTTCACACAGAGGGTGGTGGGTGCATGGAACGAGCTGTCAGAGGAGGTAGTTGAGGCAGATACTAGAGCAATATTTAAAAGACATTCGGACAGGCACATGGAGAGGGTAGGTCTCAAGGGATATGGGCCAAATGCGGGCAGGTAGGACTAGTGCAGAGTTGGTTGGTGTGGGTATGTTGGGCCGAAGGGCCCGTTTCCACACTGTATGACTCCATGAGACTTGTGCGCAGTTTCTGAAAGAGATTTGAATTTGGGTTGAGCCTGCACCACTTCCGGATTTTGTTTGAAAGTAGGTCTGGCTTCAGATTTTGTGAAGGAAGGAAGTGCAGATGCTGGTTCAAACCGAAGATAGACACAAAATGCTGGAGTAACTCAGCGGGTCAGGCAGCATTTCAGGAGAGAAGGAATGGGTGACGTTTCGTGTCGAGACCCTTCTTCAGAATGATGAAGGGTCAGAAGAAGGGTCTCGACCTGAAGCGTCACCCATTCTTTCTCTCCAGAGATGCTGCCTGACCCGCTGAGCTACTCCAGCATTTGGTGTCTGCCTTCGATTTAAACCAGCATCTGCAGTTCTTTCCCACAATCAATTATTCAGTTTCAGTTTCAGTTTCTGTTTGGTTTATTGCCCCGTGTACCGAGGTGCAGTGAAAAGCTTGTGTTGCGTGCTGTCCAGTCGGCAGAAAGACAATGCATGATTACAATTGAGCCATTTACAGTGTACAGATACGTGATAAGGGAAGATCATAGTTAAGGTAAGAAACGTCGCTACAGGCGAAGAGATTGAAGAGTGAGGAGCGAGTGTGATATGTGACTGTGGACCTGCTTCTGTGGCTAGCACGCAGATAGTCGCCTGGGTTGGGCGCCATCTTGGAAGCTACTTGTTTTAGTCAGGCTGGTGTTGGTTCTACCTTCACATTCATTCTTGAACATTTCCAGGCTGGGTAACAACCACCTCACAGCTGCTGGAGCAGAGGTACTGGCAGAAGGTTTGAAACAAAACAACTCCATCCAGTTCTTGGGGTACGTCCCTTCGCTGTTCGATTCCTTGTTCCGCTTTCGTACGTTGCTGCCGAACGTCACGCTCCATTCACAAATGTTCTCCATTGTGGGCTCATGTCAAGGCTGGAGAATGGGGTTGAGAGGGAGAGATAGACCAGCCGTGATTGAATGGCGGGAGTAGACTTGTTGGGCCGAATGGCCTAATTCTGCTCCTACAACTTATGAATAAAGTGTTTTCATTGAGTTTTCCCCTCAAATAAATGATGCTGGTGTGGAAAGCAATTTAAGTTATATAGTCCGAAGGGCAGTATGGTGGCGCAGGTAGAGCTGCTGCCTCACAGCACCAGAGACCCCGGCTCAATCCTGTACGTAATCCAGATCTCGGATGCTGTCTTTAGTTTAGTTTAGAGATACAGCGCGGAAACAGGGCATTCGGCCCACCGGGTCCGCGCCGACCAGCGATCATCGAACATCAACACTATCCTACACCCACTGGAGACAAATGTTACATTTACCAAGCCAATTAACCTACAAACCTGCACACTCTTTGGAGGAGGTAGTTGAGCCAGGTGCTACAACAGCATGTAACAAACATTTGGACAGGTACATGGACAGGAAAGGTTCAGAGGGCTACGGACAATAGACAATAGGTGCAGGAGTAGGCCATTCGGCCCTTTGAGCCAGCACCGCCATTCAATGTGATCATGGCTGATCATTCTCAATCAGTACCCCGTTCCTGCCTTCTTCCCATACCCCCTGACTCCGCTATCTTTAAGAGCTCTATCTAGCTCTTGAATGCATTCAGAGAAATGGCCTCCACTGCCTTCTGAGGCAGAGAATTCCACAGATTCACAACTCTCTGACTGAAAAAGATTTTCCTCATCTCCGTTCTAAATGGCCTACCCCTTATTCTTAAACTGTGGCCCCTGGTTCTGGACTCCCCCAGCATTGGGAACATGTTTCCTCCCTCTAACTTGTCCAATCCCTTAATAATCTTATACGTTTCGATAAGATCCCCTCTCATCCTTCTAAATTCCAGTGTATACAAGCCTAGTCGCTCCAGTCTTTCAACATACGACAGTCCTGCCATTCCGGAAATTAACCTAGTAAACCTATGCTGCACGCCCTCAATAGCAAGAATATCCTTCCTCAAATTTGGAGACCAAATCTGCACACAGTACTCCAGGTGCAGTCTCACTAGGGCCCTGTACAACTGGAGAAGGACCTCTTTGCTCCTATACTCAACTCCTCTTGTTATGAAGGCCAACATTCCATTGGCTTTCTTCACGGCCTGCTGTACCTGCATGCTTCCTTTCAGTGACTGATGCACTAGGACACCCAGATCACGTTGTACGTCCCCTTTTCCTAACTTGACACCATTCAGATAATACTCTGCCTTCCTATTCTTACCACCAAAGTGGATAACCTCACACTTACCCACATTAAACTGCATCTGCCATGCATCCGCCCACTCACACAACCTGTCCAAGTCACCCTGCAACCTCATAGCATCTTCCTGACAGTTCACACTACCACCCAGCTTTGTATCATCTGCAAATTTGCTAATGGTACTTTCAATCCCTTCATCCAAGTCATTAATGTGGGCTATGGGCCAAACGCAGGCAGGTGGGACTAGTGTAGATGGGGCACCTTGGGCGGAATGGGAAAATTGGGCCATGAGTCTGTGAGTAATTCAAACGGAAGTTATCTTAAGCTATTATGATTAAAATAATAATAGATTTTAGTCATTAAAAATACTGGAGTAACTCAACAGGTCAGGCAGCATCTCTGGAGAACACGGATAGATGATGTTTCAAGTTGGAACCCTTCTTCAGAGGAAGTGTTCTGACCTGAAACTTCACGTATTCATGCTCTCATAAGTTCATGTTATAGGAGCAGAATTAGGCCATTCAGCCCATCAAGTCTGCTCTGCCGTTCAATCATGGCTGATCTATCTTTCCCTCTCAAGCCCCATTCTCCTGCCTTCTCCCCATGCCCCAGAAATGCTGCCTGACCTGTTGAGTTACTCCAGTATTTTTAATGACTAAAATCTATTATTATTTTAATCATTATAGCTTAAGATAACTTCCGTTTCCTTCATAGAATAACCAAGTCATTTTACAGCATTCAATATATTTGCTCGGATTATTTACTAATATTTAATAATGGGATTCATTAGCTTATTCTTCAATATTTCTGCAGGCTTTGGGGGAACAAGGTTGGAGATGCAGGAGCCTCGGCCTTAGCCAAAGCCCTTGAAGATAACACCAGTCTGATCTGGCTGAGGTAACGAAGCTCGTAGAGCAATGGTTCGCATGCAGTGTTATTCAAAACCCCGTTGTGTCCAGTTAAGTGACCCTACGCTCTCTCTTTTGACCGCTAGCCTCGTCGATAATAACATTGGTGGACGAGGTGCCAGAGATTTGGCGTCAATGTTGAAAAGGAACACGGCCCTGCAGGAACTGTGGTGAGATTAATTAACGGAGGTGCCTGCATTCACCTGGTCCTGGTGTGCCGTTCATCATCAGGTCAATGATGGTCCTGGATTAGTTGATTATTATGATGATAATACTTTATTGTCCCATGTACTAGGCACATTGAAATTCTTCGTTTTGCACACAATTCAGTAAGATTCAGTTTTGGTTTATTTTTAGCTTCGTTTAGAGACACAGAGCGGAAACAGGCCCTTCGGCCCATTGAGTCCGAGCTGACCAGCGATCCCCGCACACTAACGCTCTTGCACACACTAGGTGTAATTTATACATATACCAAGCCAATAAACCTACAAATCTGTATGTCTTTGGAGTGTGGGAGGAAACTGAAGATCTCGGAGAAAACCCATATGGTCACGGGGAGAACGTACAAACTCCGTACAGACAGCACCCGACGTCTGGATCGAACCTAGGCCTCCTGCCCTGCATTCGCTGTAAGGCAGCAACTCTACCGCTGCGCCACCGTGCCGCAAAATTTCTTCCCGATTATCCTTTTTGCCAGACACTCTTCTTGGAGACATTACCTTTTGATTGATTGAAAGATACAGCGTGGAAACAGGTCCTTCTGCCCACCGAGTCCACACTGCCCATCGATCACCCATTCACATTTGGTTCTGTGTTATCCCACTTTCGCACACACCAGGGGGTGATTTACAGAGGCAAATTAACCTCCAATCACGCATGTCTTTGGGAAGTGGGAGGAAACCGGAGCACCCGGAGGAAACCCATGCGGTCACGGGGAGAACATACGTGTACAACACACAACACAGACAGCACCCGAGTTCAAGTCAAGTCAAGTCAAGTCAATTTTATTTGTATAGCACATTTAAAAACAACCCACGTTGACCAAAGTGCTGTACATCTGATTAGGTACTAAGGAAAAAAAATGAAACATACAGTAGCACGCAAACAGTTCACAGCGCCTCCTCAATGAGCCTCAAACGCTAGGGGGTAGAAATAGGTTTTGAGCCTGGTCTTAAAGGAGTCGATGGAGGGGGCAGTTCTGATGGGGAGAGGGATGCTGTTCCGGATCGAACCCGGGTCTCTGGCGCTGTGAGGTAACAGTTCTTCCACAATTTCTCTGCTCCTTAAAACTCCATCTCTAATAAAATATTATAGAACCAAAACATTAACGTTAGAATTTTTTGTTGTTGGTTTTATTTAAATAGCAGTAACAGTACTTTGAAGTATTTTAAAGTAATTTTGACAGATTTATTTGCTGCTACAATACCTGAATATTTTGGTTGATTTTTCAGACACTTTAGTGTTAGGTGACCATCAAGTAACAGGCATCTGGTGATAACTAGAACACAGAGCAGCACAGGAACAGGCCCTTCGGCCCACATTTTCCCTGCCAAACATGATGCCAAGATAAACTAATCTCATCTTTTGATTGGCTTGGATAGAGTGGATGTGGAGAGGATGTTTCCACTAGTGGAGAGGATGTTTCCACTAGTGGGAGAGTCTAGGACCAGAGGCCATGGGCTCAGAATTAAAGGACGATCCTTTAGGAGGGAGATGAGGACGAATTTCTTTAGTCAGAGGGAAGTGAATCTGTGGAAATCTTTGCCACAGAAGGCTGTGGAGGCCAAGTCAGTGGATATTCTTAAGGCAGAGATTGACAGATTCTTGATTAGTACGGGTGTCGGGGGTTATGGGGAGAAGGCAGGAGAATGGGGTTAGGAGGGGGAGATAGATCAGCCATGATTGAATGGCGCAGTGGACTTGATGGGTAGAATGGCCTAATTCTGCTCCTATCACTAATGACCTCATGACCTGCATGCGCATGATCCATATCCCTCTATTCCCTGCATATCCGCGTGTCTGTCTAAAAGACTCTTAAATGTCACTGTCGTATCTGCTTCCACCACTATCACTGGCAGAATGTTCCGGGCCCCCCCACCACCCTCTGTGTAGAAAAAAACTCCCCCCGCACATCTCCTTTTTAATTTTGCCCCTCTCATCCTAAACTCAGCCTTTAGTACTTTTTGCTTGCGGTAACAAAAATAAATTTTTAGCTGTTAAAAAGAACTTTTGTACTTGAAGACAACACGTTGTTTCATGGAGTGTTTGGATCAAGTCCCTCACTCCGTTATAGTGGACAATCTGCAATTACGGACACCATTCCCCTTCTAGGGTAAGAAAATAACTGCAGATGCTGGTACAAATCAAAGGTATTTATTTCACAAAATGCTGGAGTAACTCAGCAGGTCAGGCAGCATCTCAGGAGAGAAGGAATGGGCGACGTTTCGGGTCGAGACCCTTTTTCAGACTCTCCTGGGATGCTGCCTGACCTGCTGAGTTACTCCAGCATTTCACGAAATAAATACCATTCCCCTTCTAGGGTCTGTGGTAACGTGGGTTATCTGTGCCGTCAAAAATGGAAGAGGAAGTGAGAGGACCAGGGATACATGTGTCGGAAGCAAAACTCAGCAAAGCCAGCAATTGAAATACGGTATTAATTGAGAGCAAAGTACTTTATAGCAGTTACATGATGAAGCAGCTCTCAGCTCCGAATAGCCCAGTAATCATTTCGTAATTCTGATCTTCTTGCCAAAACTGTTGTTGTTGCAGCCTTGACGAAAACAGTTTAATTGATGAGGATGTGCAGCATTTTGCAGACGGACTACAGAACAACACAAGCCTGAGGGTTCTCAAGTACGTACTGAAATATTGCCTAATGCACGATTCATCAAGAACTTATGGCGCAGTGCAATATCGAGGGAAGTGATTTGGCTGCTTTACGCGGTGGCACGGCTGGTAGAGCCGCTGCCGCACAGCGCCAGAGACCCGGGTTCGATCCTGACCTCGGGTGCTGCATGTGTGGAGTTTGCACGTTCTCCCCGTGACCGTGTTGGCTTCCTCCGGGTGCTCCGGTTCCCTCCCGCATCCCACGAATGTGCGGGGTTGTAGATCAATTGGCCTCTTTAAATAACCCGGAGGGTGTAGGGTAAGAAAATAACTGCAGATGCTGGTACAAATCGAAGGTATTTATTTCACAAAATGCTGGAGTAACTCAGCAGGTCAGGCAGCATCTCAGGAGAGAAGGAATGGGTGACGTTTCGGGTCGAGACCCTTCTTCAGACTGATTATTAATTCACAAAATGCTGGAGTAACTCAGCAGGTCAGGCAGCATCTGTGGAGAGAAGGAATGGGTGATGTTTCGGGTCGAGATGCTTCTCTCCTGAGATGCTTCTCTCCTGAGATGCTGCCTGACCTGAGTTACTCCAGCATTTTGTGAATAAATACCTTCGATTTGTACCAGCATCTGCAGTTATTTTCTTACACTTTTTCAGACTGATGTCAGGGGGGGAATGGATGCAAAAGTGGGATAACACAGAACTAGTGTGAACGGGTGATTGATGGTCGGCGTGGACTCGGTGGGCCGAAGGACTGTTTTCATGCTGTATCTTTCAGTCAATCCAGCATGTGGAGTCTCTTTGAAGAAGCAATACACTCCTTCCTAACAATAGTCAGCAAATATTCTTCTACAGATGCACCATAGAAAGCATTTTATCAGGATGCATCACAGCTTGGTTTGGGAACAGCTCTATCCACGACCGCACGTAATTGCAGCGAATTATGGACGCAGCCCAGACCATCACACAAACCAACCTCCCTTCCATTGACTCCATCTACACCTCACGCTGCCTCGGCAAGGCCAGCGGCATCATCAAGGACGAGTCGCACCCTGGCCATTCCCTCTCCTCCCCTCTCCCATCGGGCAAAAGGTACAGAAGTGTGAAAATGCACACCTCCAGATTCAGGGACAGTTTCTTCCCGGCTGTCATCAGGCAACTGAATCATCCTACCACAACCAGAGAGCAGTGCTGAACTACTATCTACCTCATCGGGGACCCTTGGATTATCCTTGATTGGGCTTTACCTTGCACTAAACGTTATTCCCTTATCATGTATCTATAAACTGTAAATGGCTCAATTGTAATCATGTGTTGCCTTTCCATTGGGCGGATAACACCCAACAAAAGCTTTTCACTGAGCCTCGGTAACGTGACAAGAACTTTAAACGGAAATCTGTTTCAAAACGGTTGATCTTGGACGAAAGTATTTTGGGCAAATAATACCAGGCGCTACCTGAGTTGCAAAGACAATGTTGCTGCATGTGACAGGAAGTTAAGGACAGGGTAGTTAATCTGTGGAACTCATTGCCACAGAGGGCTGTGGAGGCCAAGTCAGTGGATATTTTTAAGGCAGAGATAGACAAATTATTGATTAGAGCGGGTGTCAAGTGTTACGGGGTGAAGGCAGGAAAATTGGATTAGACAATAGACAATAGGTGCAGGAGGAGGCCATTCGGCCCTTCGAGCCAGCACCGCCATTCAATGTGATCATGGCTGATCATTCTCAATCAGTACCCCGTTCCTGCCTTCTCCCCATACCCCCTGACTCCGCTATCCTTAAGAGCTCTATCCAGCTCTCTCTTGAATGCATTCAGAGAATTGGCCTCCACTGCCTTCTGAGGCAGAGAATTCCACAGATTCATTAGAGGCAGAGATCAGCCATAATTGAATGGCAAAGCGAACTCGATGGGCCGAATGGCCTTATTCTACTCCGAAAACCTGTGAATGCTATACTATGACTTTTAATTTTTTTTCTCTCTCTACAGGTTGTCTAATAATAAGATAACCAAAAAAGGAATTGAATTTATTGTTTCTGCGCTGAAGCACAATGTCACCGTTACGTCTATTTGGTGAGTCTTTCATGTGCGGTCTCTTCGCGTCACTCTCAATATGACACGATATGATATGATAGAACTTCATTGATCCCAGGAGGGAAATTGGTCTGCCGACAGTCACAAAACATAACAAGATACATGAACCATGAAATTAAAGTGACGAGTGAAAAGTCCAGGATTGGGGCGGGGCAAAGATTGGGGAGGGGGGGGGGGGGGTGGGGGGAAGGTGGAGTCAGTCTTACCCCATGACAGAAGGGGGAGGAGTTGTACAGTTTGAGAGCCACAGGGAAGAAGGATCACCTGTGACGTTTTTGCACTGCATCTTGGTGGAGCCAGTCTGTTGCTGGATCTCCTGCTGCCTACTTTCCCACTGCTGTGATATTAAGGTTCAGGTTTTGTACAGTGTTGTAGGAAGACTGTTCATATAAGATCCTGACAACATAGAAAAGTACAGCACAGGACAATGTCTGTGCCGAACATAATGCCAAGATAAACTAATCTCCTCTGCCCGCACGTGATCCGTATCTCTTCATTCCTTCCATATCCATGTGCCGATCTAAAAGCCTCTCAAACACCACTATTGTACCTGCCTCCACCACCACCCCTGGCAGCACATTCTCCGCACTCATGACACTCTGTATAAAAACTTGCCCCGCATATCTTCTTTAAACTTCTCCCCTTAAAGTTATGCCTTATAGAAGATACAGAAACGAGAGTTGGACTTTGAAGAAAAGGTCTGGTTTTGTTCAGAGATACAGCATGGAAGCAGTCGCTTCGGCCCACTGAGTCCACGTCGACCATCGATCGTCCGTTCACACTAGTCCTATGTAGTCCCACTTTGTCACCCACTCCCTACACACGAGGGGCGATTTTACAGAGGCCACAAACCTGCATATTTTTGGGATGTGGGAGGAAGCCAGGGCACCTGGAGGAAACCCCACGCGGTCACAGAGAGTATAGATACAGCATGTATCTACCCACCCAGTCAGCACCCGAGCTCAGGATTGAACCCGGGTCTCTGGGACTGCGGGCAGCAGCTCTACCCGCTGCGCCACCGTGCCGCTGGGAAGTTTGCTGAAACATGTGCTGCAAGTGACATTTTTTCTGTTTGCAGCAAAATAATTGTACAACCCAAGCTAACTGTTAAACAGAGTTTACCTGCGCGGTATATATTGATTTTACTTTTGGTTTCAGGTTAGGGGGAAATCAGGTGACTGCTGAGGAGATCGAAGAGGTGACCAGGGCAGAAACAAGATTGACCTTTTGACCAAAAGTCAAATACTTCAAAAGTAAACTTTGACCTTTTGTGGCTGGACTCACAATGAACTGGGCTGATTATTTATTTGCAATTTTATAATGGTTAGGAGTCATATTTACGAATTTTGGTGCTTAAATAAACAATTTTTACTTAATCAATTGGCTGAAAAGCTCACTAATTGTAGTTACTGGAAAGGTGGTGTGTGACTGTGTGTGTCTGTGTCTGTGTGGTGTGTCTGCAATGTGTCTTCATGTGTCTGCTTGTCTGTTTAGGTGTGTATCTGTGTCTAAATGCGTTTGTGTGTGACTGAGCAGGTTTGTGTGTCTGTGTGTGTGTGTGTGTGTGTGTGTGTGTGTGTGTGAGCGTGTCTGTGTGCATCCTTGCTTGTGTCCGTGTGTGCATGTGTTTATGTGTGCGTGTGCACGTATGTGTGATTACCAATGATTTCCATTTTTATCAACAATGTTCTTTTGTTTCTGACAACTGTTATCATCCAGTAAGATAATACAGAAACATAGAGTCACAAAGAACTGCAGATGCTGGAATCTTGAGCAAAACACAAAGAGGTGAAGGAACTCAGTGGGTCAGGCAATATCTGGGGATGAATGGGCTGGTAACATTTGAGGTCGAGACCCTTCCTTAGACTGAAACATAACCTGTTCATTCCCTCCCGAGGTGCTGCCTGACCCGCTGAGTTCACAAGTAGTTTGTGAATGCAGGAACATACATTTTTAAATCTAACTTTTTCATTGTCAATTGTTACATAAAGATTCCTACAAAATCATATCCTTGATACATTCAGCACAGATCTAGCCACTTGTGTTTTTGAAGGCTCAGAACGATATTTGCAATGGCAGAGTTGTGTTCAACTGTATTCCAACACAATCTGTCTGCCAAGGCCTACTGGATCTCCCGGTTGCGAAACACTTTAACTCCCCTTCCCATTCCCACACTGACCTTGCTGTCCTGAGCCTCCTCCACTGCTACAGTGAGTCCACACGCAAACTGGAGGAACAGCACCTCCAGCACCTCATATTCCAAAGAAAGGCACAAAATGCTGGGTTATCTCAGCGGGTCAGGCAGCATCTCTGGAGAGAAGGAATAGGCGATGTTTCGGGTCGGAACCCTTCAGACTGAAAGAATGGGAGGGGGGGGGGAAGACGGGACTGGAGGTGAGAAAAGGCCAGAACAAATCAGGGCCGGCAACAGATGACTTCAGGAAGATTGGAGCCCATGATGGTCCATTGTTGGCTGTGGAAGATGCGCTAATGAGAGAGATACAAGGATGCAGAGAGTGGAACTGGCAGGATGACTAAGGTGGGGAGGGGGGGGGGTGGGGGGGAGAAGGAATGCAGGAGTTACTTGAAATTAGAGAAATCAACAGTCATACCACTGGGTTGTAAGCTGCCCAAGCCAAATATGAGGTGCTGTTCCTCATATTCCACTTGGATAGCTTGCAACCCAATGTCCCAACCCCAGATAAAACTTACATCCCTCTCCATTAAATGTTCCCCTCTCACCATGTAACTATGCCCTCGACTGGTCACACCTTACCAGACCAGGAGGAGCCAGCGCTGCCCTCGCAGTGCGGCTTGCCTGCAGTCCGTTTGTCTTTTGTGTTTTTTGTTGTTTTTGTCTTAATTGTAGTTTAAATATGATGTAGTGTTTGCGGTTGTGTGTTATGTGGGGGTGGGGGGGGGGAACTGTAACATTGTCTCTCCCGAACGGAGAACCGACCTTTGTTTCTGTGTCTTGTCTCCGTTCCCGCTGCGGCCTACCATCGGCCATGCACCTGGAGCTGGCGGCCTCCAGCTGGGACCACCTGGGCTCTGGTTCGCAGAGCCCACGGCCCGGACTCACCACCTGCGGCGCTGGCTGCCTTCGGATGCTGCGGGAGCGGCTGCGACTCGTCTCCGGAGGCTTCGGAGGCCGCCTGGACGTCGGAAGCCTGCAGCCCCCTGGGTGGGGGCCGACATTGGGAGCTCCAGCTGCGGCAGCGTCTTCGCCCGCCCCAAATCGCGGGGCTTGGGTCGGCCCGCCGCGGACCTTTCACCGTTCGGCGCGGCCTGGAATAGGCCGCGGGTCTTTCTCCGCCCGGCGGGGGCTTCAATGTCGGGAGCCCCGACCGCCCCGATGTGGCAACTCCAACAGCCTGACCGCGGGAGAGGACGGCAGGGAAGGGAAAAGACATTCTGGCCTTCCATCACAGTGAGGAGGGGACTGGAGGAGACTCACTGTGATGGATGTTTCTTTTGTTTGGTGTTGGTTATGATTGTGTGTGTTTTTTGCATTTTTATTGATTATTCTTATTGGTCTTATTGTTGAACTGTGGGTAATTTTTAATTTCACTGCACATTTATGTGTACGTGACAAATAAATTGACTATTGACTATTGTTGGATGTTCCATCCTCGGAAAAACTTGGTGCCGGAGCACGGCGATTCTTTACATACTCTTCCCAGGAAAGGACCAATAAAAGGATCATCCGATACAATCGGTCTACTCTTTTAAATTTGGTGGCACAGCGGTAGAGCTGCTGCCTTACAGCGCCAGAGACTTGGGTTCGATCCGGACTACAGGTGCTGTCTGGTGGAGTTTGTACATTCTCCCCCGTGACCTGCGTGAGTCTGCTCTAAAATCTTCAGTTTCCCCCCACACTCCAAAGACGTACAGGTTTGTAGGTTAATTGGCTTGGCACAATATGTAAATTGTCCCTAGTGTGCGTAGAATAGTATTAGTGTGCGGGGATCGCTGGCCAGTGCGGACTCGATGGGCCGATGGGCCTGTTTCCACGCTACACATGACTATAATAAACCTTAACCTAATCAAGGACCAGTCTCACCCCGGTCACTCCCTCTTCTCCACTCTCCCATCAGACAGATCAGACATGATTGAATGGGGGAATAGGCTTGATGGACCGAATGGCCTAATTCTGCTCCAATCACTTATAATCAGGCAAGAGGTACTGAAGCATGAAAACGCACACCTCCTCTTTCTTCTGAAGAAGGGGTCTTGACCCGAGACGTCACCCATTCCTTCTCTCCAGAGATTCTGCCTGTGTCCCCTGAGTTACTCCAGCACTTTGTTTCTTATCTGCAATCAAAAAATAAAACCTAGTTTTAGTTATTTAACCGGCACAACTGGAGTAAGTTTGTGTAGAAGCAATTGGTGTTTTGCATTGAGTACAAGAGGATTGCAGAGCTGTGGTGAGATAACTGTTGGGAATATGCCAGCTGTCCCACCCCGCCGCCAAGGCCCCACCCCCCGCCAAGGTCCCACCCCCCGCCAAGGCCCCACCCCCCGCCAAGGCCCCACCCCCCGCCAAGGCCCCACCCCCCCACCAAGGCCCCACCCCCCGCCAAGGCCCCACCCCTCGCCAAGGCCCCACCCCCCGCCAAGGCCCCACCCCTCGCCAAGGCCCCACCCCCCCGCCAAGGCCCCACCCCCCGCCAAGGCCCCACCCCCCGCCAAGGCCCCACCCCCCGCCAAGGCTCACCCCCGTCCCCGCCAAGGCCCCACCCCGCCGCCAAGGCCCCACCCCGCCGCCAAGGCCCCACCCCCCGCCAAGGCCCCACCCCGCCGCCAAGGCTCACCCCGTCCCCGCCAAGGCCCCACCCCGCCGCCAAGGCCCCACCCCCCGCCAAGGCTCACCCCGTCCCCGCCAAGGCCCCACCCCCCGCCAAGGCCCCACCCCCCGCCAAGGCCCCACCCCCCGCCAAGGCCCCACCCCCCGCCAAGGCCCCACCCCCCGCCAAGGCCCCACCCCGCCGCCAAGGCCCCACCCCCCGCCAAGGCCCCACCCCGCGCCAAGGCCCCACCCCGCCGCCAAGGCCCCACCCCCCGCCAAGGCTCACCCCGTCCCCGCCAAGGCCCCACCCCCCGCCAAGGCTCACCCCGTCCCCGCCAAGGCCCCACCCCGCCGCCAAGGCCCCACCCCCCGCCAAGGCCCCACCCCTCGCCAAGGCCCCACCCCCCGCCAAGGCCCCACCCCTCGCCAAGGCCCCACCCCCCCGCCAAGGCCCCACCCCCCGCCAAGGCCCCACCCCCCGCCAAGGCCCCACCCCCCGCCAAGGCCCCACCCTCCGCCAAGGCCCCACCCCCCGCCAAGGCCCCACCCCCCGCCAAGGCCCCACCCCCCGCCAAGGCCCCACCCCCCGCCAAGGCCCCACCCCCCGCCAAGGCCCCACCCCCCGCCAAGGCCCCACCCCCCACCAAGGCCCCACCCCCCGCCAACGCCCCACCCCCCGCCAAGGCCCCACCCCGCCGCCAAGGCTCACCCCGTCCCCGCCAACGTTCCTCCCATCCCCGCACCAAGGCTCACACCAACCCCGCGCCAAGACTCCTCCCATCCCTACCAAGGCTCCTCCCCCCTGCGCCAAGGCTCCTCCCCCTTGCGCCAAAGCTCCTTCCCCCGCCAAGGCTCCTCACCCCCTGCGCCAAGGCTCCTCCCCCCTGCGCCAAGGCTCCTCCCCCCTGCGCCAAGTCACCTCCCCCCTGCCAAGGCTCCTCCCCTGTGCCAAGGCCCCTCCCCGCCAAGGCCCCTCCCCCCGACAAGGCCCCTCCCCAGACAAGGCCCCTCCCCCCGCCAAGGTTCCTCCTCCCCGCCGAGGCCCCTCCTCCCCGCCCGCGCCAGTGCCGATTGGGTAACGCGCCCGCCAGTCAGAGCATGTCCCGCCCTCCGCACGCTCATTAGACTGGTCCCGCCCCCCTCCACCACCACCAGTGGCGATTGGACGGTCCGTCAGCGCTGGTCCCGCCTCCCTCCCACCGTGCGCTCCCATTGGGTCACCTCGCTGCCTCGCTGACGGACGGCGGGGCGGACCAATGGCGGGGCGCGTTGGCGGGGGGGGCGGGGCAGGGGAGGGGGCGGGGCGCGTGCGGCCGTTGTCGTTTCCGGTCGCTGCTCGTTACCGCCGTCAGGAGGGTCGGCGCCGCCGCTGATGGAAGCCGGGGATAGAAGGCAGTCGGTGAGAGCCTGGAGCGCGGGCGGGATCCTGGGCCGTGTGCGGGTGGGGGGAAATCTGTCGATGCCGCCGTCCGCATCATTGCATCAACCCGCGGGCCGAGAGCATCGTGTACAGCACGGACATTGTGGGCCGAAGGGCCTGTCCCTGTGCTCTAGAGCTCTGTGTCAGGGAAGTAACCAGACAGGAAGTTTGGTTCAACATCTCAAATGTACCTCTGTCTCAAACTCCGTGTGTGTGTATTATGTGTGTGTGTACGTGAGTGTGCAGTGTGTGTGTACGTGAGTGTGTACGTGTGTATGTTTGTGTGTATGTGTACGTGTGTATGTTTGTGTGTATGTGTATGCACACGTGTGTGTATGTGCATGTGTGTACGTGAGTGTGCAGTGTGTGTACGTGAGTACGTACGTGTGTACATGTCTATGTATGTGTATGTATGTATGTGTACATGTGTGTGTACATGCATGTGTTTATGTATGTATGTATATGTGCAAGTGTGTATATATATATATATATATATGTGTGTGTGTGTGTGTATAAATGTATGTGTGTGTGTGGATATGTACAGGCAGGAACTGCAAATGCTGGTTTACACCGAAGAAAGACACAAAATCCTGGAGTAACTCAGTGGGACAGGCAGCATCTCTGGAGAGAAGGAATGGGTGATGTTTAGTATGGGAGAGGGATGGGGAGAGAGAGGGAAAGCAAGGGTTGAAGAAGAGTCTTGACCAGAAACGTCACCCATTCCATCTCTCCAGAGATGCTGACTGTCCCATTGAGTTACTCCAGCATTTTGTGTCTATCAAGGGTTACTTGAAGTTCGAAAAAATCTATATTCATACAGCTGGGTTGTAAACTGCCCAAGCAAAATATGAGATGCTGTTCCTCCAATTTGCGTTGGGCCTCACTCTGATAGTGGAGGAGGCGCAGGACAGTTGTATGTATGTATATGTGTATATATACACACACTGAACTTTTTACTCGTTTATTATATTGTTTACAGTGTACTATGTTTATATATTCTGTTGCGCTGCTGCAAGAAAGCATCTCTTTGTTCTGTTTAGAACATATGACAATAAAGCACAATTGACTTGTGTGTTATTCCTTCTCTCCAGAGATGCTGCATTTTGTGTTTCATCAGTTCATAAGTGATAGGAGCAGAAATAGGCCTATCAAGTCTATTCCACCATTCAATCACGGCCGATCTACCTTTCCCTCGCGAACCCCATTCTCCTGCCTTCTCCCCTTAACCCCTGACACCCGTACTAATCGAGAATCTGTCCATCTCTGCCTTAAAGAATATCCATTGGCCTCCACAGCCTTCTGTGGCAATGAATTCCACAGATTCACCATCCACTGTCAATCTTGTGGCTAGCTACCACTGGAGTTGCGTTTCAAGGCCAAGATTGCAATGATCAACATCTTAAATCATCTTTTATTCAACATTGTCCAAAATGTAATGGTTAACGCTCTTCAATCAGGGTGAATTAAAGATTTTATTGACAGCTGTCATACATCCTGAGACAAACACCAACTTCAGTGCAAAAATAATCCTATCCAATTACAGGAGGAAAACCTAAGATAGACACAAAAAGCTGGAGTAACTCAGCCGGTCAGGCAGCATCTCTGGAGAAATGGAATTGGTGACGTTTTGGGTCGAGACCCTTCTTCAGACTGAGAGTCAGGGGAAAGAGAAACAAGCGATATAGACGGTCATATAGAGAGATTTAGAACACATGAGTGAAAGATAGATATACATTACATGGAAAGAACAGGTTTGGAGGGATATGGACCAAATGCGGGCAGGTGCGACTACTGTTGCTAGGACATTTTGGCTGGTGTGGGCAAGTTGGGCCGAAGGGCCTGCTTCTACACTGTATGACTATATGCAAAAAAAGTAACGATGATAGAGGAAACAGGCCATTGTTAGCTGTGAGCTAGGTATGAACAAGCCACAGACAATGAGATTCAACAAGACAACTTTGAAGCTAGTATGACTTGGGTGCGGTGGGATGGAGGTGAGGGTGGGGGGGATACAAGGGTTACTTGGAGTTAGGGAAATCAATATTCATACTGCTGGGTTGTAAATTGCTCAAGCGAATTATGAGGTGCTGTTTCTCCAATTTGTGTTTGGCCTCTGACAGTGGAGGAGGCCCAGGACGGAAAGGTCAGATTGGGAATGGGAAGGGAAATTAAAGTGTTTGGCAACCGGGAGATCAGGTAGGTCCTGGCGGACTGAGGAAAACCTAGATTTGAAACTAAACCAATCTTTGGCTGATCCCTGCAGAGAGATTATTTTCGAGCCCTCATTTACAAAGGAATTGAAAGCAGAGTTCTGTTCAACTAGTTCTGTTCAGTTTCATTGGGTTAGAACCAAACATGTTTTTGATTCCTACCATTATGCTGCATCTCAAAACCTTGCTCTGATATTTGTAAATTCTTTATAGCTGTATAATTCAATAACAAATGTGGCTTGCATTGTATTTTGGAAACCTAAATCCTGCTTTCACTCAGTCTGATATGATTTTATCTTTGAATAATATACGATGCATGTTTTCCTTATTTTAAGTAGGAACTGACATACGTAGTTATTGGATAACTATGTATCCAATACATACATATTGGAGACGGTCCAGAGGAGGTTTATGAGAATAATCCCAGGAATGATTGGGTTAACCGAGTGTTTGAAGGCACTCGCTGGAGTTTAGAAGGATGAGGGGGGATCTCAATAGACAATAGGTGCAGCAGGAGGCCATTCGGCCCTTCGAGCCAGCACCGCCACTCAATGTGATCATGGTTGATCATTCTCAATCAGTACCCCGTTCCTGCCTTCTCCCCATACCCCCTGACTCCGCTATCCTTAAGAGCTCTATCTAGCTCTCTCTTGAATGCATTCAGAGAATTGGCCTCCACTGCCTTCTGAGGCAGAGAATTCCACAGATCATTCTCATTGAATTTTACTGAATAGTGAAAGACCTGGATAGAGTAGATGTGGAGAGGATGTTTCCACTAGTGGGAGAGTCTAGGACCGGAGGACGTAACCTCCGAATAAAAGGACATACCTTCAGAAAGGAGATGAGAAGAGATTTCTTTAGTCAGAGGGGGGTGAATGTGTGGAATTCATTGCCACAGGCGGCTGTGGAGGCCGTCAATGGATATTCTTATGGCGGAGATTGCCAGACTCTTGATTAGTACGGGTGTCAGGGATGATGGGGAGAAGGCAAGAGAATGGGGTTGAGAGGGAAAGATAGATCAGCTCTGATTGAACGGCAGAGTAGACGATGGGCCAAATGGCCTAATTCTGCTCCTTGAACTTATGATCACAATGCATGAAATGTTTGGGATAATTATTGACATTTATTTTTTGTTTACCCATTTAGGTGAACGACTTACTGTGTTTACTGAAGAATTGAGTTTTTTCTCAATGAAATCTATTTAATGCATTCAATAATGTAATGTAGACATTGCTCTTGGTCCCAGGACTCATAGCAAAAAGGTGACTTTGAGACACAGTCTAGTCTAGCACCTGAAGTTTGCACCATGAATACTGCGGCTACGTGGAACAAAGATAAATCCAATGCTGTGACTCGTGACGAGGCCAGATATTACCTAGTTGCTCAAGAATGTACCGCATTTGAAAAACCTACCCAATCTCTAGTAAAACTAGTGAAGGGGACCATGGTGATGCTTTGCGACCGAGGTTCTCAGCTGCCAAACATTCACGGTAACAAGCTCAAAAGGGGGACGGTTATTGTGCAGTGCTTGGAAGACCCGTACACCATCATGCTCATGGAAGAGAAGGACTTGCAGGAAGTTGAGCCACGCATTGCTGAACTGCTGTTGGCTGTTTCAACCGGTGAGGAGAGGCACGCTCTGTCCAAAAACAAAACAAAGTTGCAGAAAGCTCTCCAGATTAATTGTGGGTCGAATGTCATTGTTCAGTTGAGACCCGGTGAAGAAAAATTACCTGGAATCGTACAGTTTAAGGGACCGCTGCTGCAGAGTATGTTGCTGTGTGAAACGTGTTTTGGAGTGGAATTACTGGTAAGCCTTTTCTGTGTTTTGTTAAATACTGTGTACATTCTAGAGTTTAGTGATACAGAGCGGCGGAAACAGGCCCTTTGGCCCACCGGATCTGTGCTGCCCAGCGATCATCCTGTACCCTAATGCTATCCTACACACTAGCGACAACTTACAATTTTTTACTGGCCAATTAACTTATAAACCTGTATGTCTTTGGAGTGTGGGAGGAAACCGGCGCACTCGGAGAAAACCCATGTGGTCATTGGGAGAATGTGCAAACTCCATACAGACAGCACCCGAGGTTAGGATCGAACCTGGGTCTCTGGCGCTGTGATGGGGGCTTTGGTGGAGTGCAACAATAAAACGTCTATCTCTTCTGTCTAACATGGGTATTGAATTATTGAACACCTCTGCCTGTTGACTCCTCTGCTTCCATAATTATTCTGCAAATCTTCTCGACGAGAAGCAATTCTTTCTCGGTAAAAAGAGATAGAGTGCTGGAGGAATGCAGTGGGTCAGGTTGCATCTCTGGAGAACATGGTTAGGTGATGTTTTGGGTCGTTCAAACTGATTGTGATTGGAGGGGAGAAAAGAAGAGAGGTGGGGGCAGGACAAAGCCTGGTGAAGGATAGGCGGATATCGGTAAGCACCAGTTGCTACTCATTGATAACCTGTTCCTTGTCTTCTGCTGAGACTGCTACAGCACAGGCTACAGGAATGGAGTAAACATCTTTGAATATCACCCTGCAAGCTGCATGAAATAATAATTAAGTGCTCCGAGATAACACTCTTGGTTCTAAATAACAAAGCTTTAGGTTTTGATTGGATAAATACAGTATGGAACCTTGTCCGTCAGAAGGGTCCCGGTCTGAATCTTCGCCGATCCACATTCTCCTGAGAAGCTGCCTGACCAACTTAGTTACTCCAGCACTTTGTGTCTCTTTTGGTCAACCAGCATCTGCAGTTCCTTGTGTCTCTCTTCTTTTTCTGGGGTGTTTTGTCAGTGCATGCTGATGGTCATAAATCTGTCTGTTCGTTCATTTGTCACAATCGTACATTTGTTTAACTTGCTAATTTGCTATCTTGGCTATTATTAGTGGTTTATTAAGATTGCGTTATTAAGCATGATTCTGGGACGTTTTAAATGAGAACAAACCATTCAGTCGCAGTTGATTAGACCCAGCATAACAACAAGATCAAGTGATTAGATTATTGCAATTATGGCAGAGGAATTATTTATTCAGTAGCATAAAGTATTCATGGATTCCTATCTGTATATAAATCCGAATTGCTATTTTCTAAAGGGAAAATAATTGGTACAGAAACTAAAGAAATACCTCAAAAAGGGAATTGTTTGTAAAATAGAGTATAATCTTTTTCATCCAGCATGCTTGATTCTTAATTAGCAGATTTTCTCATCTCTAGGATGTTATTCCTATTAATCCACCAACACATTTTAATTCATTGTTTTTAGATATTAGACAATAGAGTAATAAAATTGCTATGAAACAAGTAGTTCGAAATATTGGAAAAAGGCCCAGGTAAGTTTTAAGGGTACGTGAGAAATGAAAATGGACTCGTTTTGAGAGAACACTCTGGCTGAGTGAGAGAGAGCCTAGGAACCAGCATTAGGTGAATCCAATGTCCTACCAACAGCATTTCTGAATGATTGGCTGGCAGATTAACAGAGTTTATCTGTAATTATAGTCCTGACACAAAACATCACCATTCCACATTCTCCAGAAATGCTGCCTGATCCGCTGAGTTACTCCATCACTTTGTGCCTTTTTTGTTTGTAAACCTTCAGCCTACATAGTAAATGACTGTGTGGTTTTTAACTGGGGTGTCCATCAAAATTTGAAAGCAAATCTTAAATAGAGATTGTAAATTAAGAATGATGAATGGATCGGCCATAACTGTCCAGAAAGCAAATGCCTCTCACAAGTTTTTTTTGCTATGGTGTTGGTTGTCTTTCTACTCTTCCCCATGATGGTCTCTCTTACTTTGTGATTTATTTTTGTTTAAACCTCTCTTTTCTTGTCGTTTGCTTTATCTTTCTTGCCCTTTGGGTGGGACTTCCATATGGCATGATATGGTGGTCTGAGCTATGAAAATGTTTCCAAACCCAACACGTTCATTTCCCTCAACAGATGCTGCCTGACCTGCTGAGTTACTCTAGCACTTTGCGTTTTACTCAAGATTCCAGCCTCTGCAGTTTCTTGTGTCTCCAAACTATATACTTGTTGCGATTGTAAGAATGTGTAGGCTGTGCCCTCATCTACTGGCTTCCTGTCTGTTTCATCTGTACTTCCTTTAGAGTTCCCCAGCATTTTCAGTCACCTTCTCAACTTGGCTGTATGGTAATCCGCATATCACTCTACCTTAATTGGTGCATGTGACAATAAAAGACCTTTGAAACCTTTGAACTTCCTTCCCTCTGCTCCATGACACTGGTCTTATTAATGTTCAATGCCAAGCCCTGTTTGCACTTCCTAATCTTACTTCCTCTTCATTGTTTTTAATTTTTTTAATATTGTTTCCCTTAACTAACTGTATGTTTATTCTGTTCTTCCCTCCCTAACCCCTATAGTCTCTTTAAACTTCCTGTCCATTCTCCATTAAAAGAAATTTGTTCAGGTCCATGGATAGGAACGGTTTAGAGGGATATGGGCCAAACATGGCCAGGTGGGACGAGTATTGGTGGGGTATCTTAGTTGGCATGGGTAAGTTGGGCTGAAGGGCCTTGCCGTATGACTCAGGTTCCTCAAACTTATCAAATTTAATTTCTTCTACAACGCTCTCTTTTTGTGCACTCTGCTTCTTAGTCCATTTATCCCGCACCCCTGAGAAACCTTTTCTTCAACTGATACACCAGCTAGGAAATCCAGGTGCATCTGAAGCACTGGTCTGAGGAAAGGCATTGTCCAAGCCCAGGTTCTTTGTTCGAAGCTGATGATTTTAAATATGTTTGTTTTATTGGAGTTGCTGCCTTACAGCGTTTGAAGCCCGGGTTCGATCCTGACTGTGGGTGCTGCCCGTACAGAGGTAGTACGTTCTCCCCGTGACCATGTGTGTTTCCTCAGGATGCCCTGGTTTCCTCCCACACACCAAAGACGTGTAGGTTAATCGGCTTCGGTAAAAATTGCGAATTGTCCCTAGTATGTAGGATAGCGCTATGCCTGGCCTGCTGAATTACTCCAGCACTTTAGTTTAGTTTAGAGATACAGCGTGGAAATAGGCCGTGCACCGACCAGCGATCGCTGCACATTAATACTATTCTACACACCCTAGAGAAAATTTATACTTATACCCAGCCAATTAACCAACAAACCTGTACGTCTTTGGAATGTGGGAGGAAACCAAAGATCTCTGAGAACCCCCCCCCCCCATATCACGGGGAGAATGTGCAAACTTCATAAGGACAGCATCTATATTCAGGAATGAACATGGGTCTACTGGCGCCATAAGACAGAAACTCTACCGCTGTGCCACCATGCCACACTTAGAGACTGTGTCTTTTATTTGTAAACCAGCATCTGTAGTTCCTTGTACCTCCCAACCTTTGTATTAATTTCCCTTTGCAATAAGCAATATCATTATTCTCCTATTTGCTGTATTTTATCACTAGCCTTTTGCAAATCATAGGGAAACATCCAGATCCCTTTGCAAGTCAGAGCTCAGCAATCCCTCACCATTTGTATTGAAAACATTTTTTTCCCCAAAATAGTCAATTTCTCCATGCTTTGCTATGATGCTACGCCTTTGCCCTTTGACTTAATCCTATCTTTAGCCCTGAGTAACCTTACTTCCTCTTCATAACTCACTTTCTTGCCCTTCTTCGATTTGAAAGGATGTTTAACTGCAATAGGCACTAATGTCTGCATGTTGAAATTATTTTTCACTTCAGACTTTTACAGAATAAAATTCTTGATTTGAGGGCATGACGTTAATTTAGAAACTTCTGCTTTTGCACATATGACAACGTAGTGGCAGGGTAATTTGTTCTAATAGGAGCATTCTATTCTGTGAAGTGTTTACAGTAAGTATTTTTATTTCATTTCCTCTTGCTTTTAACACAGTGAGTTAGATCTTGAAATGATTTCTAGGTGTATGGAGAAACGGAATTGCAGTTGGTGGTTTACAAAAAAAACACACACAAAGTGACGGAGTAAATCAGCAGGTCGGGCAGCATATCTCTGCAGAGCGCTTGGATAGGTAAGGTTTTAGGTAGGTCTGATGTGTCTGTCTGAAGAAGGCTCCCGACCTAAAATGTCGCCTTTCCATGTTCTGCAGGGATTACTCCAGCATTTTGTGTATTTTTCTAGGTTTATGGAATTGTGCAGGACCCAGCCCCTATGACCATTGCCATAGGTTGCAAGTTCTTATTATGAGCACTGCAGTCTTAGGAGTTAAGATGTAAAAGAAAAAAATAATTAAGTTAGGGTAGACGATCAGAAACTTTTTCCCAGGAGGGGAAAATCAAAGACAAGTGGGCATAGCTTGAGTCTGAAGAAGGGTCTCGACCCAAAACCACTTATTCCTTTTCTCCAGAGATGCTGCCTGACCCGCTGAGTTACTCCATCATTTTGTGTCTTATCTTCAGTGTAAACCAGCATCTGCAGTTCCTTCTTGCACACTTGGGCATATCTTTAAGGTGAGGGGGCAAAGTTTAAATCAGGTAGGTTGAGGCAGATATGATAGTGGCTGTTATGAAACCCTTGGATAGGTGTAGAAATATGCAAGGAATGGAGAGATATGGATTATGTCCGGGTAGATAAGAGATGGTCTTGCCATCATGTTCGGCACAATATTGTGGGCAGAAGGGTCTGTTCTTGTGCTGTGCTGTTCTACGGAAAAGACTATAAATGAGCTAATTAATCCCTCGGGCTACATTGTACCACTTTTGTTTTTTTAAATTCTTGGTGAATACTAATGTGAAGACAATTTACAGAAGCCAATTCACCTGTAAACCTGCACGCCTTTGGGGGTGTAGGAGAAACCAGAGCACCCGGAGAAAACCTACACTGGCATAGGGAGAACGTACAAAGTCCATACCGCCACCACCCATAATGTTGAAGGAGAGGTTGTTATCTTGACGCCTTCTCAGAAAAAGGAGTATCAATCACCCAGAGTTGCACAGGATGGAAACAGTCCACCTTCAAGGATCTTTGGTTTTGCATGCCAAAGTCCCCATGTTCTTCAGTACTGCCTTGGACACGATCGTTCACGGTGTATCTCCTAGCGTCCATAGTATGTCCATAATGTTTCACCTCACATTTATCAGCATTAAACGCCATCTGCTGTTCTCTGACCATGTCACCAATACATCAGCCTTTGATAACATTATAATTTAGTGATCAATCTTTGAACTCCTTCCAAAGTTTGTACATCAGCCAACAAACGAGTGAAGCAAATTGGACATAAGTACTGTGCACAAGGTCTTGTATAATGATAATTTTATTGATATTTAATCCTCCTAGCAGAGTGTACTAATCTATTTTTTCTGAAGTCCTTCCAGCCTGGTTAGGTATTTTAGTTCACAAATCTTTAAGTATTTCTCATGCTTAATAGCATTAAGATTGTGCCACTTAAATTCCTAAGACTACATTTATTTGTTTTAAATTGAGTTGGTCTGATGCTTGCCCAGTTCCCATTCCATCAGGATCTGTCTGTAATCTGCTGTAATTTGCTGCTTTTATACATTTTAGCTTCGATGCACAATGGCCATCCATTAATTTGTTAATTCCCCATTGCCTACTTGGCTGTGCTGAATTATTCATCAGGATCATTAGCTTCTCTTTTGATACGTGAGGCTTCCTTGGGTGGCGTGGGTTCTATTTTCCTCCTGCATTTGATGGCAGGAAATCAAAATACATTTAAAATTAAAAAAGACACAAAGTGCTGGAGTAACTCAGCGGTTAAGGCAGCATCTATGGAGAACATGGATAGGTGACGTTTTGGGTCGGGACCCTTTTTCAGTCTGATTGGACGGCACAGTGGCGCAGGTGGTCGAGTTGCTGCCGCACAGCACCAGAGACCCGGGATCGATCCTGACCGCGGATTATGACTTTGCAGAGTTTGCACCTTCTCACAGTGACCACATGGGTTTTCTCTGGGTGTTCCTGTTTCCTCCCACATCCCAAAGACGTGCGGGTTTGTTGGTTAATTGGCTTCTGTAAAAATTGCCCCTGGTGTGTAGGATAGTGCTAGTGTGCGGGGGATCGATGGGCAGTGTGGACTTGGTGAGCTGCTCGATTCTCCGACTCTGGGCAAGAGACTGTGTCTACCCGATCTATCCCTCATGATTTTGTACATGTGTTTTAATGTCTATGAATTTGTCATTGTTCTTGTAGTTTCAACGTGTAGTGTAGCCAGTTGTTTCATTTGTATAAAATCTGTCAAAATCTGCTTGAGTGAATGAATAACAATGTGTTTGTCGCTGGTTTAACAGGAAGAAGGCCGCGGTCAAGGCTATACCGACGGCTCGTACAAAGACAAACAATTGTTTGAGTGTGATGAGGACTGTGGGGTTTTTCTCCCATTTGACAAACTGGGGCTTGTGGAAGAGGAAAGTGACATGGAACACGAAACTGGGATCGCCGAGAGGTTTTATTTCAGTGAAAAATCTGCCTTGCCGATCAACTCCAGGGTGGTTACATTAACCAATGACGAGTTCACGTTTGGCACAGTCGTGTTCTGTGGCCTCCTGCCAGGAAAAGAAGACTACGGCTACTTTTTAGGCGTTCATATGGTGAGAAGATTTCGTTCAAGTGCATTCTAATATTGTTTTCCCTGTCGCGTTGAACATCTTGTGCCTGTTGAATTTCAGTATCTGTGTAACTCGTTATCACCTACCCTGCAGCCAGCAATGGACCATTGTGGGCTCCACATTTCCTTGATCATTGTTGTTTTTTCCATATCTTTCATTCACTTGTCTTATGTACTTACTATATTTCTCGGTTACCCTCTCCCCCTGATTCTTAGTCTGAAGAAAGGTCTCGACCCAAAATGTCACCCAATCCTTTTCTCCAGAGATGCTGTCTGACTCGCTGAGTTACTCAAAACTATTTGTATCTATCTTCGTTTTAAACCAGCATCTGTAGTTCCTTCGTACACCTTTCGCTTTTTGTTTTTCCAACCATTGGCATACTTTAGTTTAAAAGATTTAGCACACGCCAAGCCTAATGTTTCAGAGAAGTATGCTAGTGTAAAAAACTGTGGAAATGAGGAAATTGTGGTACTAACAGAGAAACTATAGCATACTATGAGAAGGAATTTGTACTGTTTTTTTTAAGATCTTCTCAACCACTGAAGTTTTTTTTCCAATGTTTCGCTGTTGTAAGAAAATATTCAACCAGTTTTAGGCTGACACCATCCCACCAAAATAACAATAGGATATAGAGAAGCAATATATTTCTTCATCAGAGACTATGTGTGGGCTGCAGCTGTTGATTCTTCTTTTGCTTGTCGATCAGGATAAAGGATCTTGTACATTTGTACATGTGAATGCATTTTAAAACCTTATTCCAAAGATATTAGGTAGAGTCGAGTGGCACCACCTCTGTGCTGTGTGTGATTTGAGTATCCGATGAGGTTCCAAGCTGCAGTATTGTCCACTTTAAAAGTGCAACCACTGTAAAAGTTAACACCACTTCTTTATCCTCCAAAGAATTCAAAAGTCCATAACACATAGGAGTAGAATTAGGCCATTTGACCATCAAGTCTGCTCCGTTATTCGATCATGGCTGATCTATCCATCTCTGCTTTAAAAATACCCAATGACTTGGTCTCCATAGCTACCTGTGGCAATTAATTCCAGAGATTTGCTACCATCTCCATTCTAAAGGTACATCCTTTTATTCTGAGGCTGTGCTCTCCGGTCCTGGACTCCCATTACTGGAAACTTTCTCTCCACATCCACGCTATTGAGGCCTTTCATTGTTTGGTAGCTTTCAATGAGGTGTGTCGATTCTCTCTCCCCCCCTCCCCCCCTCCCAATCCTTCTAAACTCCATGAGTACAGGCCCATTAATCATCTCTCATGTGTTAGCCCAATGATGGGTCCAATTATGTTTACCTGAGCAAGAGTTGACTACAACTTCTCTACTTTTGCAATTTCATTTCTCTTTACGTGAAGGATAACAATTTGGACAGTATTTGCGATTGTAGTTTTCTAACTTGCGTATATTCACAGTCTTAGGAAGGGTCTCTACCCGAAATAATACTTATTCATGTCCTCCAGAGAAGCTGCCTGATCCACAGAGTTATTCCAGCACTTTGTGTTCTACTCATAACTTGGTAGTCCTTTGAAGGCTGTAATGGTTTCTTGGTTATCAGCATTAGATTCACTACACAGGAATGCAGCATAACTAGTGCTCCACAGTTTGAGCATTAGCTCATCTGACTTGTACTCAACTGTTATACAAGTGTAATTGACTGTTCCTACGGCTTTATTACTCTGCAATGCTTTCACATCTTTATTGAGTCCAGTAGGACTTTTGGACATTTCTTGACCATTTTGAGAGGAATAGAAGGGATAGACGCATAGAGTCTATTTCCTTATTCTCTTTGCACTTAATCACACTGAATAATGTTACATTTTACCTGTCATTGTTCTATCTTAAGTACTTTGCCCAACGTGTTCTGATTTTATTTTTGGTTATGTTCTCTGAATTGTAGATTGAGGTCATCACCAAATTAACTTACTTTACAATGAGTTGCTAAATTCAACAACTGTGTACATTGGAAATTGTATCGCATCTGATACTGAATTGTAGGATGCTCCTTCCACGTTTTACCACCATCCTAGCCACCCTGTAAGTGGTGGGGAAGAGTTAGGTTTAGGCTTATTTTTGTCCTGTAAACTGAGGCCCAATGTAAAGCTTTGCTATCCATACCTAAGTACAATCAAATCAAACTCAAGTACAATAGAAAGAGCACAATGGAAGATGCAGAGTGCAGACTATAGTTCTCAGCATTGTAGCGCAGCAGTACCAGAGACAAAGTCCAATCTCCACTGTGGGGTAGAGGGGAATCGGACAGTACCCAGCGTATGAAAGGACCGTTCAGAAACCTGACAACAGAGAGGAAGAAGCTGTTTCTGAGTCCGGTGGTGCGCGCTTTCAAGCTTTTGTGCCTTCTGTGGGACACGACCAGGGAGAAAAAGGAATGACCGCGGTGGAACAAATCTAAGGGCGATGGGGAACAAAAGATTAGTCATGGTTATCAAGAAGAAAATAAAACCACCAAATTGTGTAGGTAGTGAGTAAAAGCATTAAAAAATATATATATTTCCTTCGGTATTATTACTCATTGAAAGCTTAAATACCTTTCATTACATGATCAGTACAAGAATGCTGTTTAATACTAAAACTTGTGCTTTCAGGACAATGGCTTCAGTGATTGGGATGGCACATGGAAAGGGAAAGTATTATGCAGATATTTGCAAGCTTTGGCTCTTCTTTGGATTGAAGATGTAATCCCAGGTATACATCTTCAGATTTGAAAAGTTAAGAAAATTAATTCTCCAATGGAGACTTTCCTATATCATTTATATTGTGTTTACGAAGTGCATAAGGGTTCATGTGACATAATGAAAGAATCCATTTTATAAATAGTAATTTGGACAGGATGCTTGCTCATTTAGTTTCTTTACTTTCACTTTGCACAAACATCTCTTTCATCGTGACGGCACAGTCTTGAGTTGCAGTCTTTGACACAACACAGAGGCGCGGCTGGTAGAGCTGCCATCTCACTGCGTCGGAAACCTGGGTTCGATCCTGACCTCGGGTGTTATCCATGTGGAGTTTGCACATTCTCCCTGTGACCTTGTGGGTTTCCTCCAGGCGCTCCGGTTTCCTCCCACATCCTAAAGACATGTGGGTTTGTAGGTTAATTGGCCCTCTGTAAATTGGCCCCAATGTGTGGGAGGAAACCGGAAGGCCCCGGGGAAACTCAGCTCGCAGGGAGAACGTGCAAACTCCACACAGACAGCACCCAAGGTCAGAATCTGCTTCTTTCATTTAGAAGGGTCCCAACCCGAAATGTCACCTAACTATCATCTCCTGAGATGCTGCCTGACCCGTTGAGTTACTCCAGGATTTTGTGTCTTTTTTTGTAAACCAGCATCTGCAATTCCTTGTGTCTACTCTTAACATTTTGTTTTTGCTTTAAGTTGGTACTTTTGAAGTCATAATTAGATAGTGTTTCCTCACGGAATACACAAGGTGTTTTCAGAAGCCAACAATTGTCTAAGATTGCTGTTGCTGAACCATTAGTGTATGTAGTAATGTTCTTTGTGATGTCACAGAGCTCTATCCTTTTAACAATCCATTTAGGACAGTACAATATTTGTCAGCAATCTGTTTAGTGGATGATACAATTGACATCTGAAGGCAGAGTTTCTTTCATGTATGTATTGGCATTTTTCAAGAATAAAGTAGAAACTAAATACAGGAAAAAAATTAAAGTCAGAATATTTGTGTCGGCTTTCTTTTGAACATTTGTTAACCCCTAATGATTGAGATGAATGACTGAGAAAGATTTTACGTGATAAAACTGCCTGGAAGGTAGAGAGGCACTGTTTCCTCTGAAAAAGTGTTACAAGGGAGGGAGAATTTAAATATCAAGGGTCTTTCACCCAAGGGTAGTAAATCTGTACGGTCCAATGGACGGTTACGGTCACGAGGAAATGAGATTCATCCGTCTCTCTTAGACAAGGAAATTAAGGAATGTGGAATAAATGTAGTTAAATAAGCTAATGATATGGATGGCTTTTGATTTAACTTTTGTTTTAAGCATGGTAGAAGAAGCTTGAAATACTCATCTATTTGTTCTTAGGATTGTGACATTGCTTGAAATGTAATGGAATCCAGTGAAATTATGAGTTTGTGTTGGCAATATCATATATCAAACAACAAACAGAATGACAATTGCAGCTGTCATAATATTTGGGACAGACTACAACAGTAATAATTTTGAAATTATATTTTGTCTAAGAAAGGTCTTTAACTTTAAATGTACTTGATATCCTGAAAAACATTATCTAATTATCTATTTTCTATCATAAGAAAACATGTTCTTATAATGAATGGCTTCAGTATGTTTTTGCCTTTCCACTATATTATAATAAATGATTTGCATCTGATACATTTGTCAATTGGAATCAAAATTGGATATTTTTGACACAAACTGCCATGTCATAAATTGACAATTGTAAAAGCACTTCAGAACCTAAAAATTGTTGATTGTTAACCTGTTGAAGATGCTCACTGTTCTGTCCTTTTTTCAGATAATTCAGAAACCAGGTCTTTCAAACAAAGTTTTGAATCAAGAGCGTGTCATGAAAAATTCTCTTCAAATATAAGTAACAGATCAAAGAATAAAGGTAGGAGTGGCTTTCTGTTCTATTCCACACCCTGAAGCATCCACCTTCAAATGCCATGACAAGTGACGTTGGGAGAAGATTTAGTTCTGGCCTCTACCTGGTGGATAGAAATGACTTATTTCCCGAAGGGCTTATTCATAAATGGCATGTGTTTTGGGTAATTAGTAGATTGAGGGATGTTTTTTGCCATGGAAAGTGGTGGAGATGTAAAACTCAGTGCCTTAAATCGTGCTATCATGTTTAACAAGTGCTTGGATGTGCAGGTGCCCAAACCTGCAAGGCTACAATGTGCAGGAAGGAGCAGCAGATGGTAGATTATACTGAAGATAGACACAAAATGCTGGAGTAACACAGCGGGCGGGATAGGCAGGAAGGAACTGCAGATTCTGGTTTAAACCGAAGATAGACACAAAAAGCTGGAGTAACCCAGTGGGGCAGGCAGTATCTCTGGAGAGAAGGAATGGATGATGTTTCGGATCTGAAGAAGGGTCTCGAACCGAAACGTTACCCATTCCTTCTCTCCAGAGACCCGCTGAGTTACTCAGAAATGGAGTTACTCAGAAATGTGTCTATGAAAAGGAATAGGTGATGTTTGGGTCGGATCGGAGTCTGAAGAAGGTTTTTGACCTGAAACGTCACCCATTTATTTTCTCCAGAGATGCTGTCTGACTCGCTAAGTTACTCCAGCATTTTGTGTCTACCTTTGATACAAACTCACATCTGCAGTTCTTTCAACTCTCTGATAATTTACTGTTCAGTTTTCTGCAAAACCCAGTGGGTTGGCAATATATGGAGTGCATTTTTTGACTCGCTGCGTGCAGACTCTTTAAACTTAATAGATGCACAAAGCATTTACAAAATGTTCAAATGTTTTCAAAAATGGTTAACAGGTGTAAATGTGTTAATAATGGATGAATCATTTGCTCTATATTTAAAAAGAGAATCAACAGATCTATACTCTGAAACAATGTAAAATTAGTATACCAATTTAAGCACTCAAATAAAATTGCATAATGTTTTTTAACTTATCAAATGAATCATTTAATTAGATTGGCAATGCTATAGAATGATCATAGTTTTGTTCTTCTATGTTAACAGAGCATGTTCTTGTAATGAATGGCTTCCGTATGGTTTTCCAATTCCCTTTCCATTTTTAGCAGTTTTAGAGTCAAACAGCGTGGAAACAGGTCCTTTGTTCCAACCTGTCCACACTGACCACATGCCCCATCTACACTGGTCCCACATGCCTGTGTTTGGCCTGTATTCCTCTAAACCTATCCTATCCATGCATCTGTCTAAATGTTTCTTAAATGTTGCGATAATACCTGCCTCAGCTACTTCCTCCAGCAGCTTGTTCCGTACACCCATTACCCTTTGTGTAAAAAGGTACCCCTCAGATTCCTATTGAATCTTTCTCCCCTCACTTTAAACCTATGTCCTCTGTTTTTGTTTCTACCTTGTTCCTTCCAAAGTCAAGTACATCCAGTAAATCTTTACTGATTATTCTTGATCTTATAAGACAATAACTGCAGATGCTGGTACAAATCAAAGGTATTTAGTCACAAAATGCTGGAGTAACTCAGCAGGTCAGGCAGCATTTCAGGAGAGAAGGAATGGGTGACGTTTCGGGTCGAGACCCTTCTTCAGACTGATGTCAGGGGGGGCGGGACAAAGGAAGGATATAGGTGGAGACAGGAAGATAGAGGGAGATCTGGGAAGGGGAGGGGAAGAGAGGGACAAAGGAACTATCTAAAGTGGGAGAAGTCGATGTTCATACCAATGATCTTTATCATTGTTCTACATGTTACTCACAAATGGAAATGTGTTGCGTTTTAATATAGGATTTAACTTTGTCATTGGCAGGGCTTGTTTCACAACTGGGAAAATCTCCAGGCCATAATCTGAGCCGATCAGAGTTACGCTGCACGTTAAATGGCACATCGGTTGATCCACAAACAAAATCCAAAAGTACATGGTATATCGATGAAGGTACTGAACATAGCATCACCAGAGTTTATCTGCACATTGGGGGTGGAACAGTAACACACCATTTTGTGCTGCTATCGTAAATATCTCCAGTGACCGAGGTTAGATCTTGACCTCTGTGGAGTCTGCGTGTCTATTTCTTCTCGGTGCTCAGATTTCATCCTAGTGCACGGTGGCGCAGCAGTAGAGTTGCTGACTTTCAGCGCCTGAGACCTGGGTTTGATCCTGACTATGGGTGCTGTCTGTGCGGAGTTTGTGCGTTCTCCCTGTGACCGTGTAGGTTTTCTTCCGATGCTCCGGTTTCCTCCCACATTCCAAAGACGTGCGGATTTGTTGGTTAATTGGCTTCTATAAATTGCCCCTGGGGTGCATGACATGGGACTAGTGTACGGGTGATCGATGGTCGGTGTGGACTTGGTGGGCCAACAGGCCAGTGTCCACACTGTTTCTCTAAACATAAACAAAGATAAATATCATGCAAATGCTGGTTGGTAGTTTAATTGGACCCTTTGGGGAGGAAATCTGTTGTTCTTAACATAAATTATCTAGTTTACATACGGCTCCAGATTCACATCAATGCAATTGATCCTTAACTGCCAAAGCAAGCTGCTAATGTTTTATTCAAAACATAAATAAAAAATTATGTTTTGAATAAAACAATCTGGCATTAACTTGGGCTCCTGGCTTGACAAAGAGACACCTGGCCCATTCAAACCCAAGATAGCCATTTACATCGAGTGCCTGTCAACAACTGGGAGAGGTGTCTCATCACATTGACTATTATTCTCACAGTATCATATCTTTCAAATGTATTTTTCTGACGTACTTTCATATTCACTTCTTTGAAGGCTACTATTGAATTTGCTTTCATCACTTGTTTAACAATGCACCTCAGCTCACAATAACAAAGTATTAATAGATTTCTTTGTGTTGTGCTAGTTCCTGGTTCTTTTATATTATCTTAAATTGCTGACCTTTCTGTTATCTCAGGATTTTTGTTCAGGCAGTCGGAGGTTGTGTTATCCTTATCGAAGATAGACACAAAATGCTGGAGTAACTCTGCGGGTCAGGCAGCATCTCTGAGAGAGAAGGAACGGGTGAAGTTTATTGGTTTGGAACCTTTCTTGAGACTTTCCGACCCGAAACGTCACCTATTCCTTCTCTCCAGAGATGCTGCCTGGCCCGCTGAGTTACTGCTGCACTTTGTGTCTATTTCCGGTATAAACTGGCATCTACAGTTCATGTCCTGTACTTATCTTTGCATATTATTCAATTATTCACATTTTCTTCACTACAACTAAATACTGATTCACATCAAAACCATATTTCACAATTGTTCCACAGCTTCATTGTTTTTATTGAAAATATTACAATACATTGTAAGATACTTTTCTTTCATCTTTTTAAGGTGAAGATTCAGCAAAATCACTAGTGGATACGCAACCAAACTTGAGTCAGTCGCCACCCACATCGTCGGCTCAAGCCTCGCTTTCAAATGAAAACAAATTTCATTCCTTGCCCTTCAGCCTCACCAAAAAGCCAAGTGTAAATGGAAGCATTGGCCATCCCCTCTCCTTGTCTGTTCAATCAGTAATGATGGACGTGAACACCAGTGCTAGTCAAGATACTGAAGTCGTGAGAGTGCCATTCAAAGAACAGCCCGGTTTGGAGGAGGGTTCCTTGGTACAAGTAAAGGAAAATCCTCCTCTGTACGGAGTGATTCGCTGGATTGGTCAGCCTCTTGGAGTTAATGAGCAGATTGCTGGACTTGAACTTGTAAGTAGAATGGACATAATCTTATTGCAAAATTGGTGAGGCAGATCATGCTCTAGCCTGGACCTGCTTCCTTGGGAAGATTGCACAAACCCACCCTCTGCATCCAAGAAGCAGTCTGCATGGCAGAATCGCTCTAGGTAGTGACTAAGCCCTGGGCGTTGGACTTTGCTCTGGAACTTGACATGGTGGCTATTAACTGCTCAACATTGTCAATGGTACTTTATTGTCATGTGTACCTAGGTGAAATTCTCCTTTTGCATCCAGTTCAGTGACAACCCTACTACACTTTGGGCACAACCATGCCAAGCATAACAGTGTAAGGTAGTAGAATAGAACTGAGCAATACAATATATCTTTATTGTCATTGTACAGGGGTACAACGAGATTGGGATACAACGAGATTGGGAGCCATGTTTTAGGTGCCATCTTGTACCTTACAAGTCCAAAATTAAAAATAAATGTTGAGTCTTAGCTTGGCCATAAAGGCCCGTTGTCATGACGACAGCACTGGGTCATCGTTGCAGCGGTCAGGCTGGCTTGGCGATGTGTCGATGTCCTCCTCCACCGTTCCGAGTATTAGAAATTAATTAATTAAAAGCATGAAGTGAAATGACTAAAGATCTTTTTCCACAGGGACGGTGGCTCCATTTGCGTGCCATTCATCCCTGCTTTAATATTGATGGACTAAAAGCAAAAATGCATCTTTACAAATTATCCCCGAGGCGTAGGATAAAATATGTGTACTCAGTGAGCTGAAGGGTCTGTTTCCATGCTGCATCTCAAAACTAAATTAAACTAAACTAATTAATCTAAACTAAAAGCACACTTTGCATCAGGAAAATGGCTTTTCTGTCAGTGAACTACTCCAAAGAACTGCATTGGAGTGTAGAAACAAGGAACTGTAGATGTTGGTTAATACAGAAAAGTGCCGGAGTAACTCAGTGGATCAGGCAGCATCTATGGCTTCAAAATTCGCAACGCTTCTATCCTGTCTGACGCTTTCTGCTTTTATCTCTGGCCTTTGTTTCAACCATCTGTCATTCATAGAAACATAGAAACATAGAAAATAGGTGCAGGAGTAGGCCATTCGGCCCTTCGAGCCTGCACCGCCATTCAATATGGTCATGGCTGATCATCCAGCTCAGTAACCTGTACCTGCCTTCTCTCCATACCCCCTGATCCCTTTAGCCACAAGGGCCACATCTAACTCCCTCTTAAATATAGCCAATGAACTGGCCTCAACTACCTTCTGTGGCAGAGAATTCACCCCCTCCCTTGCCTATGTCCATCTATTGTCTACCATGCTTTGTCCTGCCTCTCCCTACTTTCAGCTGTTTTCTCCCCCCTCCCTCCACAATCAGTTTGAAGAAGGGTTTTAACCCAAAACGCCATCTACCCATGTTCTCCATCCAGAGATGCGGCCTGACCTGCTGAGTTACTTAAGTACTTTTGTTTCCTTTGCATGGGGGTGTCAATCTAGATTTTTATGCTCAAGACACGAGAGTAGGACATGGATCAACAGCCATCTGACTGAGAGTTGAGGCAATTTTCACTGAGTGAACTCCTCGATATTTTTGAGCCGAAAACTGATCAGAATTCCCAATCGATTGTCAGCAGTCGATAAATACAACTCCCACAGTTATAAGCAAAGATATTAGAGGAGCAAGATGAGCCACTCCATTGAAATCACCTATACTGAAGTGTAGTACGCAAAGGAGCGTAACGCCCACCATTTTAGTGGGCAATACCTGCCGTTCGCTATGCCACTCGCAGTGTAATCAGTGTTTTGGGGGAACAGTATGTGTGATGATACCATAAAAATGCAGAATATATCTCATCCATCAATTCACAGATTTTTGTTATTTTTCTTTAAAAATGTTTCTGCAAGTTTCTGCCTACTAAAATGGTGCCGTGACGTGCTACGGTTTTTAGGGTCGAGTGGTCTATCCTATCTTTGTTTATATGAGTGGAGCTGCTGCTGTTCTTAATTTAAGATATGATGGTTCTACATTCTTGTCTTTATTCAGGAAGAGGAAAGTGCGGGCTGCACGGACGGCACTTTCAAAGGAGTACGGTACTTTGCATGTGCTTCAAAGAAGGCGTTATTTGTCAAGCTTAAAAGCTGCCGACCTGATTCAAGATTCGCATCGTTGTCTCATCACTCCAATCAAATTGAAAGATGCAATTCAATTGGTATTGTTTTTGGGTGTAATTTTGTCTTTCCATTGCGCAAGTTTTTCCCGTGTCTTTCGACGTTTCCAGTCAATATTTCTTCTTTGTGCGCTCTCTATAATGCCGTGTCATCTCTCACTGATTCAGATCAAGCTACCCGACTAGATTCATTTTAACAGTTATTTTTCGTGTTAAATTTTTTTTTAAACACGCCATGGAATAGACAATAGTGTTCTATTTGTCACATATGCAACTGCAGAGTGAAATTCATTTTGCATATAGTATCAATGCGGGTACTGACAATTTTGGCGCCATTATTCAAAGTCCGGTCGGCACCGCGCGCTCGATATATTTGAGCAGTTCCTGCAAACCTCTCTTTGCCCGGCCAACTCTGTATCCCGGGGCGCCTCGTGCAGCCTACCTGAAAATGCTGGAGGCATTACCCCAGTTCAACCTCCTACCAGCCCTTGCTCCTCGCGTCCAATTTACACTAATTTAACTATGTCTGCTCACTAAATTGTTCTTTAAATTCACAAAAGGACACAAAGTGCTGGAGTAACTCAGCAGGTCAGGCAGCATCTCTGGAGAACATGGATAGGCAAGGTTTGCTTTGAGACCCTGCTTCAGCCTGGAGAAGGATCTCGACCCAAAACGTGACCTATCCATGATCTCCAGAGATGCTACCAGACTTGCTCCAATAAAAAAGCTCTTCACTGTACCTCGGTAAACTAAACTAAACACTTTGTGTCCTTTTGTATATTAACCAGCATCTGCAGTTCCTTGCTTCTAAACTCTGTTCTTTAAATACGCTAAATTCCATGCTATGCATTTCTTGTTTATCAGAAATGCTGAAAAAATTGCTTGCTTGTTTTTGTTTCAGCATTTGGTGGATACCGAAGTGAAGTGGTTAAAGAAAACACTCCTCCAAAGATGGAGAAGGAAGGTTTAGCCATAATGGTTGGAAAGAAAAAGGGCATTCAAGGGCATTACAATTCTTGTTATTTAGACTCCACTTTGTTCTGGTAAGCATTTGCAAACATATTTGCAGTATGCGGTTCTGAACTTGAAGTGCGACTTCCTCCTGACCTAGTTTCTCATTCATGTTCATAAGTTAGAAGAGCAGAATTAGGCCATTTGCCCCATAAATTCTGCTCCACTATTCAATCATGGCTGATCTATGATTCCCTCTCAACCCCCTTCCCCAGCCTTCTTCCCATAACCCTCGACACCCGTACTAATGAAGAATTTGTCAATCTCCGCCTTAAACATATCAACTGACTTGGCCTCCACAGCTGCCTGCACCAATGAATTCCACAGTTTCACCACCCTCTTACTTAAAAAATTCCTCCATCTCCATTCTAAAGGCACGTCCTTTTATTCCGAGGCTGTGACCTCTGGTCCTAGACTCTCCCACTAGTGGAAACGTCCTCTCCACATCCACTCTATCCCGGCCTCCCACTATTCAGTAAGTTTCAGAGGTCCCCCCCTCATCCTTCTGAACTCTAGCGAGTACAGACCCAGTGCCGTTAAACGCTCATCACATGATAACCCAATCATTCTGAGATTGCATGGGCAAATATGACATCTTTATTGTCATCACCCAATCCTTCTATCCTGGTCGATTTATTCACAAAATGCTGGAGTAACTCAGCAGGTCAGGCAGCATTTCGGGAGAGAAGGAATGGGTGACGTTTCGGGTCGAGACCCTTCTTCAGCATTTTGTGAATAAATCGATTTGTACCAGCATCTGCAGTTATTTTCTCATACTTCTATCCTGGTCCTCAGATTGGAAGGACATTAACCAAAGAACATTGTGATGGTGGGGTGGCAGAGGCAGAGATACAGGTTATTGTACATGTGGGGAAAAGATTAACCTCAGTAATATGTGACACATTCATAGCTGAAACAGGAAACTATATGGAGTGATGCTGAAATCGTAAATACTTCCTCATGATTTAATATTTATTTTCTCCACAGTATGTTTGCTTTTAGTTCGGTATTGGATACTGTACTGCTTAGGCCTAAAGAAAAGGATGATGTTGAATTTTATAGTGAAACGCAAGATTTGCTCAGGACAGAAATAGTCAATCCTTTGAGAAAGTAAGTGCAGCCTATTTTCATGCCCTTCATGTCTTAAACTTAATGTAGAAATATTTATAGAAACCTAATTGAACTACTTTGCATTCCAGAAATAATTGAAGCCTAAAACAGAACTGTCTGTCTAGGGAGGGCATGTTTGGGGACAGCACAGTGGCACAGCGGTAGAGCTGCTGCCTTACAGCGCAAGGGATCCAGGTTCGATCCTGATCTCAGATGCTGTCTGTGTGGATTTTGTACGTTCACCCTGTGGGTTTTCTCCGGGTTCTCCGGTTTCCTCCCGCATTGCAAAGACGTGCTGGTTTGTAAGTTAATTGGCCTCTGCAAATTGCCCCCAGTGTGTAGGTTGCGAAGTTTGGGATAACTAGTATATGGGTGATCGATGGTCGGCGTGGATTCGATGGGCCAAATGGCCTGTTTCCATCCTGTGCCTCTAAACTAAAACCAAAATCTTAATTGACATGGGATCACGAGCAAATGCAAACTGCTGAGGAACGTTAACTTGAAAATATGTTTTTGTTCCTTGGGAAAGTAAAAAATATCCAGTAGAGTGACAGTTTCTGTCACAGAATGTGATTTCTAAATTTTCGTAAACTTTTTAAACTTGTTCCCAATGTTGGGGGAGTCCAAAACCAGGGGCCACAGTTGAAGAATAAGGGGTAGGCCATTTAGAACGGAGATGAGGAAAAACCTTTTCAGTCAGAAAGTTGTAAATCTGTGGAATTCTCTGCCTCAGAAGGCAGTGGAGGCCAATTCTCTAAATGCATTCAAGAGAGAGCTAGATAGAGCTCTTAAGGATAGCGGAGTCAGGGGATATGGGGAGAAGGCAGGAACGGGGTACTGATTGAGAATGATCAGCCATGATCACATTGAATGGCGGTGCTGGCTCAAAGGGCCGAATGGTCTACTCCTGTACCTATTGTCTATGGTCTATTGTCTAAAATCATGTAGGATTTGGATTATTTGAAGAGACCATTCTATTTCTTTTTGCCATGTGATACGGTGTGCTGCAGTCCTTAATTGATACCCAAAACATTCTCTTCTCCCTCATAGTCATGGCTATGTATCTGCTACTAAAATAATGAAACTTCGAAGAATTCTTGAAAAGGTTGAGGCAGCTTCAGGATTTACCTCAGAAGAGAAAGGTGTGTCAGATTTTGTATTTTAATGGTGTGTGTGTGTGTCTGTCAATAGATGTATAGTTTGTTTAAAATTAGAGGTTCAGTGGAGTATCTATCTCTAGGATTCATTGAGTGTATTCTATTGCAACAACGGAGCAATTTTAAGAAAAGGAATAGGTGACGTTTCGGGTCGAAACCCTTCTTCAGACTTTCAGACAGCCCGAAACGTCACCTATTAGTTTTCTCCAGAGATGCTGCCTGACCCACTGAGTTACTCCAGCATTTTGTGCCTATCTTCGGTGTAAACCAGCATCTGCAGTTCCTTTCTACACATTTTCAAAGGGCTACCTCTACACTGCAGCAGTGTTGAATTCGATAACGAACTCACAAGGAACTGCAGATGCTGGAATCTTGAGCAAGACACAAGGTGCTGGAGGAACTCGGCGGATCAGGCCATATCCGTGGAAGGGATGGACGCATGACCGATGGACTAACGGAGCGGGGGGGGGGGGGGGGGGGGGAGAGAAAGCTGCATTTCTCCCCAGAAATGCAGCTTTCTCCCCCCCCCCCCACTCCGTTAGTCTGAAGAAGGGCTCCAACGTCATCAGTCTTTTCCCTCCGCAGATGCTGCCTGACCCGCTGAGTTCTTCCTGCACTTTGTGTTTTGCTTTGAAATCTAGGATTTTTTTTCCCATTTGACATAAGCTTCACAATATTTTAAGTAGTTTGTTAAACTGTTATGAAACTATTATGTAACATTTTATACATTGCATTGTGATTTTGCTCTTATCTTTGAAAGTATTTCCTTGCATCAGATCTATATTCAGATTAGTTCATTGTCACATACACTAGGGTGCAATTAAATTCCTTGTTCTCATGAAGCTCATAGAGTACCCGGAATAAATGTTATAGATACAATGAAGAATGCAAAACAGCAAAGTGGTACAAAGATTGGCGTCTGTTATCCTTGAAAATATTTCCTTGGTTCTGCTCCTGATTCACAAGTGGTCCAAACATCCCAAACTCATTTCTCAACCAATTGAATTTTTGCTTCAAGAACACATTTTAGATTCACAATGTGCCAGTCACTGTCATTCAGACTCACAGTAAAATTTCCATGATTTGTCTTTATCTTTGTTGGCCAGAATCAATCTCAGAGGTCTTCCTATGGTGCAATGCACTGTAATTCTGCAGCTTTGTGCTTTGAATTTATTCACTAGGCACTTGGTTGAGATATTTAAAATTTTAAGTATTTCCATCAAAGTCAAGATTTGATTCAAACTGCCCTAGAAATGTAGAAGGTCACAAAGTGCTGGAGTAACTCAGCGGGCCAGGCAGCATCTGTAGAGATAGAAAGCCACAAAGTGCTGGAGTAACTCAGCGGGCCAGGCAGCATCTGTCGAGATAGAAAGCCACAAAGTGCTGGAGTAACTCAGCGGGTCAGGCAGCATCCCTGGAGGTACATTTGCAAGTACTACCGCACTAGAGCAACATTTAAGGAACATTTAGGCAGGTACATGGATAGGACGGGTTTAGAGAGACATATGGACCAAAAGCAGGCAGGTGGGGCATGTAGATGGAGCATGTTGGCTGGCATGGGCAAGTTGGGCCAAAAGTCTTTTTTCCGTGCTGTATGACTCTGTGACACTATAAATATTTATGTGATGGTCATTTGGGTAATTACTGACATGTACATACTGAATTGCAGAGTCTAACTGCATTAAAATATGCCAATTAAATAATAGATTTTGTGCGTTAATGTGCGTTGATCACCTCACCTACTTTGCAACATGTTTTATAGATCCTGAAGAATTTCTCAACATCCTGTTTCATCACATATTGAAAGTCGAGCCTTTGTTAAAAATCAGGTAAGCGCATTTGTATCAGTATCAGACTTTGGATTCATCATTATATGTTAGAGTTTTCTGCTTCGGCACTCCTCCACCATTTTTGATACAAAAAAAAAGGCTAAATTGCTTAGGCCTAAACAAAAGGATGATGTTAATTTGCTCAGAACAGAAACAGTCTATGTTTGGAGTAGATAAGTAGAATTTAAAAGCTCAGTGTTTTGATCACTTACATGTGCAATTATAGCAGCACATTGGTTGAGTTTTTCCCATCCCTTTCTGATATACAGGTGCATTTGATAAAAAGTCAACAAATGTACTTGTCTGTAGTATTTTCATATTCCAAATTTCTAAACATGCCTGATGAAACATGTACAGCGCAAACATTGTGGGCCGAAGGGCCCGTTCCTGTGCTGTGCTGTTCCCTATGCTGTCACCATTTAATCACTCAGCAAATGTGTCAACAAATTTGAAAGGCAGTTTAAATGTGTGGAGCCTCGGGATATGAATGAAATCCTAAAGGAATTGATCTCATTCGGTATTTACCAAGGAGAAGGATGTGGTTGAATATGTTGTATGTTGAAAGACTGGAGCGACTAGGCTTGTATACACTGGAATTTAGAAGGATGAGAGGAGATCTTATCGAAACGTATAAGATTATTAAGGGGTTGGACACGTTAGAGGCAGGAAACATGTTCCCAATGTTGGGGGAGTCCAGAACAAGGGGCCACAGTTTAAGAATAAGGGGTAGGCCATTTAGAACTGAGATGAGGAAAAACTTTTTCAGTCAGAGAGTTATGAATCTGTGGAATTCTCTGCCTCAGAAGGCAGTGGAGGCCAATTCTCTGAATGCATTCAAGAGAGAGCTAGATAGAGCTCTTAAGGATAGCGGAGTCAGGGGGTATGGGGAGAAGGCAGGAATGGGTACTGATTGAGAATGATCAGCCATGATCACATTGAATGGCGGTGCTGGCTCGAAGGGCCGAATGGCCTCATCCTGCACCTATTGTCTATTGAGGCTGGAGATTATAGGGAGCGATATACCAATATTCTGGAGCACAGTGGTAGAGCTGCTGCCTCACAATACCAGTGACCCGGGTTCGATCCCGACCTTGCCTGCTGTCTGTCGGGAGTTTGCATGTTCTTCCTGTGACCACCGGGTGCGCCGGTTTCCTTCCACATCCCAAACACATGTGGGTTTGCAGGTTATTTGGCCTCTGTAAATTGCCTCCGTGGTCACACGGTGAACATACAAACTCCGTACAGACAAGCGCCCGTAGTCAGGATGGAGCCCAGGTCTCTGGCGCTGTGAGGCAGCAACTCTACTACCGTGCCACCCCGACTTCTTCTTCCTTTTGGTGTGATGACACTACAGGCAGTGTAGACGTCCGCAAAGTAACTAATGGATAGCCCAACATCAAACATTATAATGGAGTTAAATAGTAACTTCACCTAAAGATCACAGGTAGTTTGGGCAAATCACTGAAACTCCAGCTGTTTACATCATTTAAATTGCAAGGTATGCCAAATGATTCCATTTTTGAAGTGGTCATTGGTTTTTTTTTCTATTTCTTTCTAATAGATCGGCAGGGCAAAAAGTACAAGACTGTTTCTTTTACCAAATATTCATGGATAAAAACGAAGATGTTGGTGTCCCTACAATTCAGCAGTTGCTTGAGTGGTCGTTTATTACCAGTGATCTTAAATTTGCTGAGGTGAAACACGTTTAATTTTTAAAAAATAACTCAAAATGTCTGACTGTGAAAATGCAGTTGTAATTTGGGATGTATCGAGGTAATAAAGTGATCATGAGGCAAAGATCACCAAGCCAGAGGCGATTATTCAGTCCTTGGAGTTGCACTAATAGCACGCTGCTGGTCAGAGGGATAATTGGAATTTAGAAGGATGAGAGGAGATCTTATCGAAACGTATAAGATTATTAAGGGGATGGACACGTTAGAGGCAGGAAACATGTTCCCAATGTTAGGGGAGTCCAGAACAAGGGGCCACAGTTTAAGAATAAGGGGTAGGCCATTCAACTTTTTCAGTCAGAGAGTGGTGAAGGTGTGGAATTCTCTGCCTCAGAAGGCAGTGGAGGCCAGTTCGTTGGATGCTTTCAAGAGAGAGCTGGATAGAGCTCTTAAGGATAGCGGAGTGAGGGGGTATGGGGAGAAGGCAGGAACGGGGTACTGATTGAGAGCGATCAGCCATGATCGCATTGAATGGCGGTGCTGGCTCAAAGGGCTGAATGGCCTACTCCTGCACCTATTGTCTATTGTCTATGAGGAAAAACTTTTTCAGTCAGAGAGTTGTGAATCTGTGGAATTCTCTGCCTCAGAAGGCAGTGGAGGCCAATTCTCTGAATGCATTCAAGAGAGAGCTAGATAGAGCTCCTAAGGATAGCGGAGTCAGGGGGTATGGGGAGAAGGCAGGAACGGGGTACTGATTGAGAATGATCAGCCATGATCACATTGAATGGCGGTGCGTACAGGCTCGAAGGGCCGAATGGCCTCCTCCTGCACCTATTGTCTATAATTGTAAATTATTATCCTTTGCTTCCTGCCTAGTTCCAGTTGCTCAACGTTGCGAGAGTCATGTTGCTAGTAGTTACCCACAGAATGACCTCTGGCAAAACCCAGAGCCCGCTTTGGTTTGTGACTCATATTACAGGTCCACCGCTGATTTTCTGGCACCCTTGGTTCCAGAGCACTTGCTGGATTATCCGTTTTGCCGGACCAACAGAGGTCACGGGCTCCGAGAGGAGCCGAACAGTACCGGCACGGTCCACCTGGACTGCCAGGGAGCCAAGATACTGGCCCTGGAAGTCGGCGATGGGAACGGATCTGCCGGCTCCAGCCGTGCTGGAGTTCTAGAGCCCTGTATGGAAAATGCCCGGAAGTATTCATGTGGCACAGAATGTACAGTCCAGGGTATGGCTTAACAAAAGGAGCTGATCGTTGTGGTGGATAGAGGGGGGGGGGAGTCAAAAGCTATCATGAAATCAGGAACTTTTGTCCATTATGACCTAAAATTATTGGCTCACTGCCAGAGGAGGTAGTTGAGGCAGGTACTATAACAGCATTTAAAAAAAAATTTGGACTGGGACAGGAAAGGTTTAGAGGGATATGGGCCAAACTTGAGCAGGTGGGACAGTGTTGATGGGTCATCTAAGTTGTCATGGACAGGTTGAGCCGAAGGGCCTGTTTTTGTGCTGAATGACTCTTGACCATGACTCTTTTGGATATGTCCTCTGTTTGATGTAATAGCGTTCTCCTGTCCACTTCATGACAATCTACCATGTCTGCGGTTGCCATTAATTGCACTAGTAATGTGGTAAATAATTAGACCCTTTGGCTCCTTTCAGCACTTGCATCGTGCAGTAGGCCTGAATGATGCAAGGTGTGCGGACGATGTGGGCTGTCTGTGCTCTCGCTGTCTGACCACAATCCCACACACACCTACTGTGGTCTCTCTACCTCTGTTGCTCTCTCCCTCCCTCAGTTCCTCCCTTATTTCTCTTCTCACTTTCCAGCCCCTTTACTCTCCCGTTGACCTTAATGCTTTTTTTGCTCAACACCCTCTCACTGCACCTCTTCCACTCGTCTCAACGGCCAGGTCACCCAAGTCCTGTGAACTCAAGTCTTCCTCTTGCCCCACTCCCCCAGAACCCAAACTAGGCTTTCCTGCAGAAGACCCCTGCCTGGTTCTGGCTGCTCAGTGTGGTGGACACAGTGAACACGGTGCTAGTGTTTGCCAAAGGGTGACCTCTGGCAAAACCCATAGATCTCTGGTTTGCTCCAATGTTAGATACAAAAAGCTGGAGTAACTCAGCAGGTCAGACAGCATCTCTGGAGAAAAGGAATAGGTGACGTTTCAGGTCGAGACCCTTCTTCAGACCTGCCTGACCCGCTGAGTTATTCCAGCTTTTTGTGTCTATCTTTGGTTTAAACCAGCATCTGCAGTTCCTTCCTACACATTACTCCAAAGTTGTATCTTTGTTGTGTCCTTTATCCTTTATCTGTCACGGCTTGATTGTATTCAAGTATAGTCTTTTACTTTGACTGGATAGCACAATCAAAAGCTTTTCACAGTATCTCGGTACACGTGACAATATGAAACTAAACTAAACGAAAAAATCATGAGAACTGCAGTTTGAAGAAGGGTCCTGATCCAAAATGTCACCCATCATTTTTTCCTCCAGAGATGCTGCCTGATCCAGCACGTTGTGCCTATCTTTGGTAAGAACCACTGATGTGGACAGGAGTTGCTTCCTCGTGAAAATTGTTAACCAGCACCTGTATAAAATAAAGTATCTTCCGGGAGAAATCTCATTCTGCTTTGTGAATTTTAAACAGTATTAAAGCAATTATTTACATATTTTTCTTGTATAAAAACTGAACTTCTTCCAGTGAGTAAAAAGAAGGCACTTAGAAATTAAAGTGAGGAAGTTTGAACTGATCATCCCCGACCTGAAGCGTCACCCATCCATGTTCTCCAGAGATGCTGCCTGACCCGCTGAATTACTCCAGCACTCTGTGAAGCGTCACCTATCCATGTTCTCCAGAGATGCTGCCTGACCCGCTGAGTTACTCCAGCACTCTGTGTCTTTTTTTGTGAACCAGCATCTACAGTTCCTGGCGTCTCCCTCCACAGATGCTGCCTGACCCGCTGAGTCCCTCCAGCAGCTTGCCTCATACTGAGGAAATGGAAAGTTTTTGAATGACCTGACCACACCACATGATCGTGCTTAATAGAGTATAATATCTTATTTAAACAACTGGATTGTCAATTTAATGGAATTTAAGTTTACTTTGAGGATTTGAAGGTTAGCATAAATAACTAAAAAACTTGATAAGATTCATTTTTTCCTTAAGGCACCTTCATGTCTCATAGTTCAGATGCCACGATTTGGTAAAGATTTCAAGATGTTTAAGAAGATATTTCCAACTTTGGAATTGGATATCACTGATTTATTAGAAGACAGTGAGTAATATTTATTCTATTTCTGTTTGCTTTTCAAATTCATTTATTATTGTTATGAACCAGGAAGTGCCCTTTTTAGCTTTTCCTGTTTATGTTTAAAGTTAGAACTGTCTGCTATTTTTATATTAGTCAGCCAAGTGTTTCTGAATATAACTCATATGTCATATTTAATGTAACGTTGACATTTATGACTCCTTTTTAAGTGTTGTCGGCTTTGAAGAAGCCTAACCATTACTGAAATATGGCCTCGGTACTTTCCATTACATAATAGTTTGGCTGATTAGAATCAATAATCTAAAGAAAGCTCTGACCTTTGAGTCACAGATTTGTATCTTGTAGTTTTGCAGTTTGGCTGTTTTGGTTTGGTTCAGTTTCGAGATACAGTGTGGAAACAGGCCCTTTGACCCGCCGAGTCTGTGCCGACCAGCAATCACCTGCACACTAGTGCTATCCTAAAGAGTAGAGGCAATTTACAGAAGCCAATTAACCTGCATGTCTTTGGAGTGTGGATGAAAACCAGCACACCCGGTAAAAACACATGGTGTCACAGGGAGAACGTACAAACTCCGTACAGACAGCACCCGAGGTCAGGATCGAACTCGGGTCTCTGGCGCTGTAAGGCAGCAACTCTACCACTGCGCCACCGTGCCGCCCCAATTATTTATTCTTGCTGTGCCCAGTTTCCTATTTTAACCCTGCAGCTTTGTGTTATTTTGACTTAATAGATGCAGCGAACATTTCTCACTTAACCTCTGTATTCCCTTTATATCCAGGAGTCTGGACAATACGCATCTATAGTTGAAGATAGACACAAAAAGCTGGAGTAACTCAGCGGGACAGGCAGCATCTCTGGAGAGAAGGAATGGGTGACTTTGGGTTGAGACCCTTCTGAAGTCACTTCAGCATTTTGTGTCTGTCTTCGATGTAAACCAGCATCTGCAGTTCTTTCCTACACATATCTCTAGTTATTGTCGCAGTTTTGATGAACTCGTGTTCAGCAACATCATCATTAAAACAATGGGATCAGGCCAATATAACATTACTGGCTGTTAAATTTTCATTTGAGACATTGAAAAATTTCCAGCAAAACTTTACATTTGATCTGGCTCAGTCTACCACAAGTACTGACCATCAAAGGGATCAATAGGAGGCGTTGCCTCAAAAAGACAGGCAGTATCATCAAGGACCTACACCACCCTGGCCACGCTCTTATTTCATTCCTGCCATTGGGAAGAAGGTATAAGCCTCTGAAAACCATGACCTCCTAGTTCAGGAACAGCTTCTGCTCAACATTGATCAGGCTAATGAACACTACACAACAATAGTTTAGTTTCAGTTTAGTTTAGTTTATTGTCTTATCGAAACGTATAAGATTATTAAGGGGTTGGACACGTTAGAGGCAGGAAACATGTTCCCAATGTTGGGGGAGTCCAGAACAAGGGGCCACAGTTTAAGAATAAGGGGTAGGCCATTTAGAACTGAGATGAGGAAAAACTTTTTCAGTCAGAGAGTTGTGAATCTGTGGAATTCTCTGCCTCAGAAGGCAGTGGAGGCCAATTCTCTGAATGCATTCAAGAGAGAGCGAGATAGAGCTCTTAAGGATAGCGGAGTCAGGAGGTATGGGGAGAAGGCAGGAACGGGGTACTGATTGAGAATGATCAGCCATGATCACATTGAATGGCGGTGCTGGCTCGAAGGGCCGAATGGTCTCCTCCTGCACCTATTGTCTATTGTCTAAGTGTACCAAGATACAGTGAAAAGCGTTTGTTGCGTGCTAACCAGTCCAGTAAGATAAATACATGATTACAATCGAGCCATCCGCAGAGTACAGATGCATGATAAAGTCGGATAACATTTAATGCAAGATGAAGTCCAGTAAGTCTGATTAAAGATCTCCGATGAGGTAGATAGTAGCACAGGTCTGCACTCTCATTGCCAGTTAAACTATGAACTATAAATTGTCTTGGGGACTTAGGGCTTTAAAAAGAAATTGAGCTTTTTTTTGCTTATTATGTTATCTATAAATACTATGTTTACAGATCTGTTATACTGCTGCAAGTAAGAATTTAATTGTTCCTTTTTCGGTACAAATTACATTTAAACACACTTGATATTTCGGATTTCCCTTTGAGTTAGTTTTACTATATTTTAAAGTTGATTGTGTTACTGTAATTGTTTTGTGGTCAATCATCTTTGACCGGATGCTTTGGTGACAGAGATAATCTGTTGTCTACTAGGTTTTGAGAGAGAGTTGATATTTCTTGTATAAAAGAGAGGGCTCTTGGAGGCAGTGAAAATAATTGTAATTGTTTCATAAGCAGTTGCAGCTGCAGTATTATTGACAGCCTCTTGAGGGAGTAAAGCTTTGCAAGAAGCCCAATTGTCCACATTCCTCTGCATACAACGCACTTCAACAGTGAAAACCCTCATTATTTCCCACGGAGAAGGTGAACTATCAACTCTTCCTCCCTCCCTCCCTCTCTTTTTAAAATTGATTTCTTTAACTGCTCTACAGTTTTAAATGTTTTCAATTTAGTGTACCATTTTCCCCATTAAAAGTCAACATATTCAAGTGGTCAGTGTCCACTTGAACCTCTGAACATCGCAGTGTGCTGCCATCTAAAGTTAGTCTCTTAAAACAGCAACCCCATCACCCATAATGAGTCGAATTATGAATACTTCATTATATTTACGAATTCCACATTGATTTGAATTATGAATTCTTGGCTGATTTGAATTATGAATTTGACAAAGTTATGAATTATGTGTTGGTTTAAATTATGAATTCTGCTTTGATTTGAATTATGAATTCTACATTGATTTCAATTATGGATTTGACAATGATTTGAATTATGAATTCTACTTTGATTTAAATTATGAATACTACATTGATTTCAATTATAGATTTGATAATGATTTGAATTATGAGTTCTACATTGATTCGAATTATGGAATTGACAATGATTTGAATTATGAATTCTACACTGATTTCAATTATGGATTTGACAATGATTTGAATTATGAATTCTACATTGATTTCAATTATGGATTTGATAATGATTTGAATTATGAATTCTACATTGATTTCAATTTTGAAATCTACATTTTGAATTATGAAATGTACATTGATTTGAAAGTGTGAATTCTATATGGATGTGGCATTCACAGCAGGACCTAGTGAGACCAGTTGCTCAAGTAGTGTGCCTAGTAGGTAGAAGGATTGATGGGAAACCATGGGAAAGGATTTACACCCACTAATTGTAACAAAATGGTTTAAAAATAAGAAGGTTGATAATGTTGCCTTTCTATATTTTAGCTCCGCGAGACTGTCGAATCTGTGGAGGTCTTGCACTTTATGAATGCAAAGAATGTTATAATGACATTGATATAACTGCTGGAAAAATTAAGCAATTCTGCAAAGCTTGCACAACCCAGGTACATATATTAAATTTAAAAATTCTATTTAAGAATAGAACTGATTTTTTTTCTGTTTTTTTTTTTTCAGTGGTTTTGTTAATGTTCTTTAGACAATGAATCGCTTCCTTACCCATTTACCTAAATGCGATTCCGGTCCCATATCAACATAATTGACTAAACGGTTCCTCTTTCGAGGACGGATACGCCCCTTGTTTGCACGGGTCTTTTTAGTGTTTAGTTTTAGAGATATAGTGCGGAAACAGACCCTTTGGCCCACCGAGTCCACACCGACTAGCGATCGCCGTACACTAACACTCTCTGACACACACCAGGGACAATTTACACTTACACCAAGCCAATTGACCTACATACCTGTACGTCTTTGGAGTGTGAGAGGAAACCGAAGATCTCGGAGAAAACCCACGCGGTCACGGGGAGAACGTACAAACTCCGTACAGACAGCGCCCGTGATCGGGATCGATCCCAGATCACCGGCGCTGTAAGGCAGCAACTCTACTGCTGCGCCACCGTGGTCACCCTATGAAGGTTGATGCTCAGTGATGCTCAGATTAAGTTAATAATCAGTTATTCATTATTTATCATTATAATTTATTATAATATATATTTATAATATAATCAATAATTATTAAGTTAATAATAAGGAAAAAAAGAATTGACCGTTGAACTTTTCCTCCCTCTCTAATGCTTGGCATGAAGATGTTTGCATTAGTTTCAATGATACTTTATTGTCACATGTACCTAGGTACAATGCAATTATTAGTTTAGTTTAGAGATACAGCACGGAAACAGGCCCTTCGGCCCATCTAGTCCACGCGACCAGCGAACACCCCGTACACTAGCACTATCCTACACACTGTACATGTTTGGAGTGTGCTCGGGAGGAAACCGGAGAAGTCATGGGGGGAACGTACAAACTCCATACAGACAGCACCTATAGTCAGATCGAACCCGTGTTTCTGGCGCTGTTAAGGCAGCAACTCTGCCGCTGTGCCGCCGTACCGTACACAGTGTCGCCACGTTTAGAACATAGAAAATAGGTGCAGGAGTAGGCCATTCAGCCCTTTTTAGCCATTCAATATGATCATGGCTGATCATCCAAAATCAATACCCCATTCCTCTTTTCTCCCAATATCCCTTGATTCATAAGAGCCCTAAGAGCTATATCTAACTCTCTCTTAAATACATCAACGATTTGTGGTGTCGACAAAGTTACAGAAGTACTCGTTAGAGTTCCTCTTCATTCTTGACTGCCCACCCTCCGCCAGTTACCTCTTTGTTCTCGGCGCCTCCCCTTTGTTCTCAACCCGACTATGCTCTCCTTAGCATGTCCTCGGCCCCATTGCCTCTCCGTGGCCCGACCGCCTCTGCTCTCCTCTCCGCAGCCCTTCCTCGGCCAGCCTCCCCGGTCTGCTCTTGCGCGGCTCGCCGGGAGCTTCCCTGACTATTCGGCCGTTTCTCGTGTCGCCGTTGATGCAGTTTGCTTTGTTCCAGGTACATCTCCATCCAAAGAGACAAGGACACGAGCAGAGGAAAGTGACTCTGCCAGAGCAGATGGCGGACTATGCCTGGAGGCAATGCTGCATGCCCAGGCAGAAGATGAAACTGTTTGCAGTGCTCTGCATAGAAACCAGTCACTATGTGGCTTTTGTCAAATATGGCCCGGATGACTCTGCTTGGTTGTTTTTTGACAGCATGGCTGATCGGGACGGTACGGCAAAACTTCCATCACCTGTGCCATTTTTGAGCCGTTGAACTTTCACGCTGCGTGTTAGCTGCTGTTGTGATCATAAGCCGTAGTAGCAGAATTTGGCCATTTGACCCATCGTTTCTGCTCTACCATTCGATCATGGCTGATCTATCTTTCCCTCTCGTCCCCATTCTCCTGTCTTCTCCCGTAACCTTTGACACCCTTACTAATCAAGAACCTGTCAATCTCTGCATTAAAAATATCCATTGACTTGGCCTCCACAGCCGTCTGTGGCAATGAATTCCACAGATTCACCACCCTCTGGCTAAAGAGATTCCATCTAATTTCTAATGGTACGTCCTGTATATAACTCCCATTTCTAAAGGTATGTCCAGTATACAACTCCCATTTCTAAAGGTATATCCAGTAAATAACTCCCATTTCTAATGGTACGTCCAATATATAACTCCCATTTCTAATGGTACGTCCAGTATATAACTCCCATTTCTAAAGATACATCCTGTATAGAACTCCCATTAGGGTCTTGTGCTGTGTCTTGTGCTAGAAGCTACGTGTATCCTGAGCTCTTTTCCACAGCATTTGAGTTAAGGGTAATCTGCAAGTGAGTTTCACATTATACATTTTACAAAATCAAATATAGATTTGGAGATGTTGAGTGTTTTTAATTTGTCTTTTGTTTGTTCACAGGTGGGCAGAATGGTTACAATATCCCTCAGGTGATTCAGTGCCCTGAGATAGGGGAGTACTTGAAAATGTCACCAGAAAAGCTGCACGGATTGGATCCGAAGAGCATCCAAGGGTTTGCAAGGAGGCTGCTTTGCGATGCGTACATGTGCATGTACCAAAGTCCGGCGATGAGTTTGTACAAATAGTCTGCAACCATTTTAAGTCTTGGAAGCAACCCCATCATCTAATTTATTATTGTTTAAAGAATGTTTGAGTTGCGTAAAATAAAGTGGGAGCATGGCAATAACTTTTTACCGTAGAGTATGTCTGCCATTTCTTAAAATGTCCGCCAATTGTACGTAAAAGTAGGAGTTCTTTTAAAGACAAAGTGACAATGTGTAAATAATTTTACTTCATTTAGTTTTGGAAATGTCTCTGGATACTAACCTGTTAATGAATCCCACTCCTTTATTGCTCTGTAAGATCTACCGTTGGAAACACCTTTATCACCCACATGTCATTTGGGTGTGAGCTGATTGTGTCATTGAAATGCTGTTGTCTATGTGGCAAATGTTGCTCGGTATGAATCTTGCATTTCAGCAAATATGTTGAATTTACTGCCAGTCTGATGGCTCCATTTGTTTTTCTCGCTAAGAGCTTGTTTTCTTTTGTTTCATTTGAATCTCCTGTGTTTCCTGATTCTTCCTGTTTTATGAATTTCTGATTTTTTCCCTTTGTTTTTGCCCTTAAAAATATTATATATGCAGAAAACCTGATAAAACTGCAAATGTGCTTTGTTTGAAAGTTGATTGTATTTTTGTAATCTTGAGCTTTGAGGGAAAAGAAATAGTTGTGTGAAAATTATGGCCCATAACAGCACTGACCTAAGTATATATTTTTGGTATAGTTTATATTTTGGTCTTGTCATTTGTACTTGAGGCTTAACGAATTGGATCCTTAAATTTACTAATGCAGTAAATTTCAGTGGTAAGGCTGATCTTGGCTTTTAAAGTATAATCATCTCAATCTTTGCTGTGCACAAAGCACTTTTCCTTTAGTGTTCTATTGTGTTATGTCAGCACCATCTGATGGACAAACTGAATGAAGGAAAGTGGAGGAAAAAATAAGGGTGATTCGGCCTACGAATTGCATTTCTTAAACAGGTGTAGGAAGGAACCGCAGGTGCTGGTTTATACCGAAGATAGACACAAAATGCCCAAGTAACTCAGCAGGTCAGGCAGCATCTCTGGAGAAACGTTGTAGGTGATGTTTTCGGTCTGGACCCTTCTTCAGACTGAAAGAGAGATGGCCAGAACAAATCAGGGCCGGCAACAGGTGACCTTAGGAAGGGTGGAGTCCATAATGGCCCATTGTTAGTTGGCAAAGATGTGCTCACGAGAGAGATACAAGCATGCGAACAATGGAACTAGTAGAACGAGGGTTGGGAGAGATGGGGGGGGGGGGAATGCTGACATTACTTGACGCATTTATCCACTGGATAACAGCTGATCTGTGAATTCAGAAAAGCGATATATATATATATATATATATATATATATATATATATCCCCCTCCCACCCACTCTATCCCCCTCAACCCCCTTATCCTCCCTCCTCCCCGCCCCCTCCCTCCCTAGGAGATAAATTTAAACTTTAAAATGTGAATAACTTTAAAAATATAACACCGATTTCAATGAAACTTCTTCCATTAGCACCAAAGGGACGACGGTGAGTAAGGTGGGCCAAAAATTGTCACGCTATCGTGCACCGTTTTGGCTGTAGTTCAGGAACAAACAAACAAACAAACGAGAGTTTTAGTATATAGATGAAACGATTAGTCTCAAAGGCTTTTAGCCTGACTCCAGATGAGAATGTTTAATTAGTATTTTCGGCATACTTTTATATTGACATACTACCTGAAAAGAAATAACTGGAATTAACAGTGTCCGTTGTGTTAATGTAACGGCCTTTTAAGGTGGAATATGATATTGGCTCATGGCCTTCATGATTGGTGATTCAGTCGCGTTTGGTTTAGTGCTAAACACACTGTTAGAAAATGTAGCATTGTTTCCAGCCCAGAGAAAGTGGGCACTGGAAATTTCTTTGGGGACCTGTGTTTACCCAACAAGATTACACGCTTTGCTGTGTTTTTCTGTCCGGGTTGTTTGTTGAGCAGTGCAGAGTACAGTATAGAAGATCTGTGGATAATGGTAGTCTGACTTGTCAATGTGACTTGTCTCATGTTGTCAAGCTGGAAAGGGGGGTACAGATTGGCACAGAGAAGATTTACGAGGATGTTGCCAGGACTAGAGGGCCTGAGCTACAGGGTGAGATTGAGTAGGCTGGGACTCTGTTCCCTGGGGCGCAGGGAGGATGAGGGTTGATCTTATAGAGGTGAAAAAAATCATGAGAGGAATAGATCGGGCAGACGCAGAGTCTCTTGTCCAGAGTAGCTGAATCGAGGACCAGAGGAGATAGGTTTAAGGTGAAGGGGAAAAGATTTAATAGGAATCTGAGGTATAGCTTTTTCACACAAAGGGTGGTGGGTGTATGGAACAAGCTGCCAGAGGAGGTAGTTGAGGCAGGGACTATCCCAACGTTTAAGAAGCAGTTAGACAAGTACATGGATAGGACAGGTTTGGAAGGATATGGATCATATGCAGGCAGGTGGGACTCGTATAGCTGGGGCCTGTTGGCCGGTGTGGGCAAGTTGGGCCAAAGGGCCTGTTCCCACACTTATGACTCTGACTTTCATTGTTTTACTTTGTGGATACAAGCAGCTGGTGCAATTGAGGCAGCTAAAAAATGGCAAAGAAATAGACTAGATCATGAATCTTCGACATATTTAAAATTATGAAAGGCATAGATAGGGTAGACTGTCGGAACCTTTTTATCCAGGATGGAAAGATCAAATTAGTACTTGAGGGCATAGCTTTAAGGTGAGAGTGGGCGAGGTTTAAAGGTGATGTGCGGGCAAGTTTTTTTACACAGAGGGTGATGCGTGCTTGGGCCACGCTGCCAAGGGTGGTGGTTGAGGCAGATATGATAGTGGATCGGCCCGTGGATATGGTGGAATATGGGTTATGTGCGGGTAGATCAGAGGTGGTCTTGTCATGTTTGGCACCGACATTGTGGGCCAAAGGGCCTGTCGTTGTGCTGTACTGTTCTACGTGCTATGTTCCATGTACAAGTGTATCGGTGTTTGCTGGGCGGAGCGGACTCGGTGGGCCGAAGGACCTGTTTCCATGTTTTTTCACTGAATTCGACTCCAGATTTAATTAATTTATCTCAAATTTACCAACGATAGTGATGGCATTTAAACTCATGACTTTGGCCTTGTTTCTAGACCTCTGAAAACTAGCCGAGTCATTTAGTATGAGAAAATAACTGCAGATGCTGGTACAAATCGATTTATTCACAAAATGCTGGAGTAACTCAGCAGGTCAGGCAGCATCTCGGGAGAGAAGGAATGGGTGACTTTTCGGGTCGAGACCCTTCTTCAGTCTGAACAAGGGTCTCGACCCGAAACGTCACCCATTCCTTCTCTCCCGAGATGCTGCCTGACCTGCTGAGTTACTCCAGCATTTTGTGAATAAATCGAGTCATTCAGCATCTTTACTTTCATACTCCAAAATTAAGCATATGTTAAATATGGCTACTAGTTTCAAATTGTAATGCTGGTTGCTATTCTCAAAGACACACCATTGGAAAAACCCTATGTTTTAATGTAGTTTCCTCTCCTTCCATCCGTTTCTCCCCTCTCTCCTCTAAACCCCAGCACATGTTGACTGTTCATTCAAGTTTATTCATGTCCGAGTCCTAATTGCAGCAATTCCCCTCAGTGCACAAACTAACTTTTTTTATTAAGCAGAGAATTGCCGGCATTTCTGCATCGCTCTTCAGAGGCCAGAGTGAAATTAACTTGGCATGATGCTTGGCACAAACAGTGTGGGCAGAAGGGCTCGTTCCTGTGCTGTACTGTTCTATGTTGTGTCTTATATTGGGAGCATGGACTAACTTGCAGTGTGTGTGTGTGTCCCCCATCTCCATGCTTGCTGCACAGTGTACCGAGGGCAACGCGTTCATTTCAAGCAATGCTGTGTGTGGCCAGGCAAAGCTCTTGGAGCTGACTCTTATCTTTTCACAGTTCAGATAGTGGAAAAAGTAAGCGATGCTCCAACTCTGAGAACTTGATCAAACCTGCTGCGCCATCAGCATTCTGACAGGTCGTGACAAATTAACAGGAGCTTTGAACGAAACAAAAAAACATGCTCACACTGTCGGAAGTGCAAAGACATGATGTATCTAGGGTCCTTCCTTGCACCTACTCTTTTGCACCTGTCATTTGGTACTTCATCAGTTCGTACCTGCTCTGCTAATTTGTATTAACTCTTTAAAACAATATGCTCCTTGTTTGAATAAACCAGTCACGCATCTTTGCACTTTCTGCCTTTTGATTTTCTAGGAAGTTCTTGAAAATCTGGTGGCGTGGCGGTTTAGTGCAATGTCTTTTATAATTAGTTGGCGTTATATGCAAGTGTCCAGAAAGCTCGGTACAGTCATCCCTGACTATTACGGGACATCTTTATAACGGATATCAGGTATAGCGGACTGTCTCTTTAAGAACACAGGCCACTTGTTACACAGCGGGGGTTATTAAAATTGGCACGGCAATGAAATTGACAGGCAATCCCTTCAATCATCGACAATTAACTCGATTGAACAATGTAACAAACAGCCTTTAGCATTTATTTAGCTTGCACTAACAAAAATAATTTTTTAGCTGTTAAAAATGAACGATGCATTTGAAAGCATCTCACTATTTCACTGAGTGATCGCTACTTATAGCAGATAATCGGCAATAATAGAAACATAGAAAATAGGTGCAGGAGGAGGCCATTCGGCCCTTTGAGCCAGCACCACCATTCATTGTGATCATGGCTGATCGTCCCCAATCAATACCCTGTGCCTGCCTTCTCCCATTTCCCTTGATTCCACTAGCCCCTAGAGCTCTATCTAACTCTCTCTTAAATCTATCCAGTGATTTGGCCTCCACTGCCCTCTGTGGCAGAGAATGGACACCATCCCCCCCCCCCCATGGTCTGTTGTAATGAGGGTTTTCTTTTTATTCCATAAAACAGGGCCTTGTATCCGCACTGTATCTCTAAAAGTCTATCCACGTGCCCATCTAAAAGCCTCATAAATGCTGCAAAAAAATGTGGAGCGCATGTAGGAATGGACTCGGTGGGCTGAAGGGCCTATTTCCACGTTGCATCTCTAAAGTTTAAATTCGTACACATATTGGAATGCACACTGCAAAAGTAAAGAAAAATACTACTTTCTTTTCTTGATGAAAACAGTGTAACTTGGTGCACTGTTGAGTTCCACTTCTTGTTAGCAGTACAGAACTGGCAGTATAATTTGATCTTGGTCACAGTCTAACTGCTTTAGTTGTGTAAAAACCCTTGGAAAGATTTTCTCGCATCACCTGGCCTTGACACCTTGTGGCATGTAATTCTAGTGGTGCCAATCTACATTTAAAATGTGATCTTGTGGGCACTATAAATTGATAGGATTTTCCATTTGAGGATATATATAGGGTTCCATGTGCCATGCCAATTGCAGTTAGTCAGTATAAATGAGGTGTTGCTGGCTTGGAATTGATTTTCTAACTTCCAAAACTCTAAACTCAAATTGGTCACACAGTATTGTTTGCCTTGGAGTCATCTTGCATTCTGTTTAAATCGTTAAGTTCAGATTGCTGACATATTGCAGGACTGCTGCACCACTGAAAAATGCGAAGCTGCATTTTATGAGGTGGCATGGTGGCGCAGCGGTAGAGTTGCTGCCTTACCACGCCAGAGACCCGGATTACGGTGCGGTCTGTACGGAGTTTGTACTTTCTCCATGTGACCTGTGTGGGTTTCCTCTGGGTGCTCCGGTTTCCTCCCACACTCCAATGATTTGTAGGTTAATTGGCTTTGGTAAAATTGGCCCTAGTGTGTATCGGATAGTGTTAGTGTACGGGGATCGCTGGTCGGTGCGGGCTCGGTGGGCCAAAGGGCCTGTTTCCGCGCTGTATCTCTAAACTAAACAAAACTAAACAGTGTTTTGTTTAATCGTGTTTGCAACCATTCAGCTGTTTTTACACACGTCGTAAAATTGACCTGTGTGCTGTAACTTGTTTTATCTCGTGCAAAACTGACAACATTCATTCATTTTAACCTAGGTGGCATGCTTTGTGACTTTGAGTGCATGGGAAGGATGTTTGTCAAATACAGAACATGGTGACATTTTTCAATATTATTGATGCATCGGTTAACTTTTTCTCTGTAATGGCAGCCCTTTGTTTTCAATTGGTTCACTGCTCAAACATGACTGGCCTGGATTAGTCAATGAAGAACGGTGTTTGAACTAACTTTAGTGCTTGTTTGAATCTCCTAAAGGTTACCACTCACTATGCCTTGAGTTAATAATTCGAAAATTTACCTTGAGTCTGACTTCTAAAAGATAGAAACAGATCTTTGGTCTGAAGAAGGGTCCTGACACAAAATGTCATTTATTCTTGTTCTCCAGAGATGCTGCCTGACTCTCTGAATTACTCCAGTACTTTGTGTCTTTAAAAAAAAAACCAGCATCTGCAGTTCCATGTGTCTCCATTGTGCCCACCATGCCCATGTCATCGTGTGAATCTGTGGAATTCTTTGCCACAGAAGGCTGTGGAGGCCAAGTCAATGGATATTTTAAGGCAGAGATAGATGGATTCTTGATTAGTACAGGTGTCAGGGGTTATGGGGAGAAGGCAGGAGAATGGGGTTGATAGGGAGAGATAGATCAGCCGTGATAGAATGGAGGAGTAGACTTGATGGGCCGAATGGCCTAATTCTGCTCCTATCACTTACGAACATGATGTAAATCAATTCTATGAATATTACCTGTATCAAATTCTTATTACTGTCCAATCATGATACCATTGGCAAATTAACATTAACTTGGCAATTTTCTGACCTTTCCAAGACTGAACCAGGGATCAGGACTGCAAGATATGTTTTATTTAAACCGAGCCACTAATCCTGCCTTACTTATTTTGTTTCCTTTTAAAATTATTTTGAGCACATGAGTTTAATTGAAATTATTTTGCTCGGCAAACTGGCTATTGGTAATTTATAGGTGTATAAATGTAAAATAAATATAATTTATAGGTGTATAAATTACCAGAAAGAAAAGAATACTTTTTTTTATATCGCCATGAACTCAGTATTGCTAATGATATAAATATGCAAAGAGGCAACAAGACTCTTTGGACAGGTATGTGGAATAGATACGTTTAGAGGGAAATGGGCCAAACTCAGGAAGATGGGACTAGAGTAGATGGGGCATGTTGGTTGGCGTGGGCAAGTTGGGCTGAAGGGCCTTTTCCATGCTGTATGACTAGACTAGAGCGAATGTCAGGACAAGAAAAAGGCTTGACGCAGGTTGCGCAGTACAATTGTACAGGAGGGAATCTCAGTTTTGATTCTTGGCATTTTGCAGCCAAAATACAGGTGCACTAATTATTGGAACAATTCTAAATAGAACCCTGTTGGTTAATTTTGTACATCATTGTTAGACTGATTGTGAAGGGGTTCTCCATTAATTGTATGCTTCGGTATTTTATTCGAATTAAACATCAAAATGCTGATTTACTGAAAAATAGGCAATGTATTTTCAGCACTATAAAATGTTGTTATTGTTGCTTGCATCCGATGCTTGTTTTAGACAATAGACAATAGGTGCAGGAGTAGGCCATTCGGCCCTTCGAGCCAGCACCACCATTCAATGTGATCATGGCTGATCATTCTCAATCAGTACCCCGTTCCTGCCTTCTCCCCATACCCCCTGACTCCGCTATCCTTAAGAGCTCTATCTAGCTCTCTCTTGAATGCATTCAGAGAATTGGCCTCCACTGCTTTCTGAGGCAGAGAATTCCACAGATTTACAACTCTCTGACTGAAAAAGTTTTTCCTCATCTCAGTTCTAAATGGCCTACCCCTTATTCTTAAACTGTGGCCCCTGATTTTGGACTCCCCCAACATTGGGAACATGTTTCCTGCTCTAACGTGTCCAACCCCTTAATAATCTTATATGTTTCGATAAGATCTCCTCTCATCCTTCTAAATTCCAGTGTATACAAGCCTAGTCGCTCCAGTCTTTCAACATACGACAGTGCCGCCATTCCGGGAATTAACCTAGTAAACCCACGCTGCACACCCTCAATAGCAAGAATATCCTTCCTCAAATCTGGAGACCAAAACTGCACACAGTACTCCAGGTGCGGTCTCACTAGGGCCCTGTACAACTGCAGAAGGACCTCTTTGCTCCTATACTCAACTCCTCTTGTTATGAAGGCCAACATTCCATTGGCTTTCTTCACTGCCTGCTGTACCTGCATGCTTCCTTTTGGGATGGTACAGGGTACTGGCACCTCTAAAATGTGTTAAATAACAGTATTTTGTTTTCTGGTCAAGTCACAGGTATGTTGTATTAACCTGTTCACTGCCATGTGTATTGTTTCCCTATTGGCCATGACCAGAGTATACTGGGGGGTTGGATTGAACAGGTCAAAGGTGTCTACATATTTCTTTTTTGTCTCCAAATCAAAAGCAATGCTTGCAATCAAACATAATCTTGCATTTGACTTGCGGCGTGAACCTTGAATTATAATTTTGTGTGAGCACAGTATTTATTTCAAATCCAAAGCAAAGTTTGCAATTTCTGCAGTTGCTTGTAGAACATATTGTTTGTCTGGAAAGTTATAATTAAAACTATTTGCACAGGAGAGAATAGTCGCCCTAAGGAAATGGCATCCTTAAAGAATGGATCTTGTCAAATTTGTCCATTTACTTGTGGTAGTTTGACCTGTGGCTCCATCTTAAGGGTTTTACTTGAATTACATCTTTTTTATTTCAAGAATGAGCTACTATTAGATTTAGCCACGCTTTTTGATTTTAAACATTTTTCTCACATCAATATCAGGTGTTTGGCGGCTCAGTGTCTACATATTAAAGGCAGAAAATTCTGGAAAAACTTAGTAGGCCAAGCGGCACTTGTGGAAAGAGAAACAGAGTCAATGTCTCGGGTCAAAGACTTCTTCAGAACTGGGAAAGGAAAAGCAACAAAAAAAAAGTACAAAGTGCTGGAGTAACTCAGCAGGTCTGGCAGCATCTCTGGAGAACATGGAAAGGTGGTGTTTCAGGTCGGGACCCTTCTTTCAGACTGATTGAGGTGGGAGAGAGGAGGGGGGGAAGGATAGTGATAGACGTGGAAGGAACTGCAGATGCTGGTTTATACCGAAGATAGACCCAAAAGGCATCATCTCTGGAGAAAAGGAATAGGTGACATTCTGGGTCGGAATCCTTCTGACTCAAAGTAGTGGGGTGGGGGGAAAATAAACTGGAGGCGAGAAAAGGAAGGCCAGGACAAATCAGGGCCGGCAACAGATGACCTCAGGAAGTGTGGAGACACCATAAAGGCCCATTGTTGGCTGGGGAAGGTGTGATAACACAAAGGATACAAGGATATGAACCGTGGAACTGGTGGGATGACTAAGGTGGGCGAGGGGAAGGAATGCAGGGGTTACTTGAAATGAGAGAAATCAACGTTCATACCACTAGGTTGTAAGCTGCCTAAATGAAATATGAGCTGCTGAATTACTCCAGCATTTTGTGTCTGAGTGATAGGTGGATGCAGGTGAAAGGGGGGGGGGGGATTATTTGATAGGTAGATGGTTAAGTTGTAGAGAAGGTATGGAAGAGATAGATAAAAGGCAAAGCTCTTCGACCTGAAAGAATAACTCTTTCTCTTTCCGCAGATGCTGCCTGACCAGTTGAGTATTTTCAAGATTTTCTGTTTTTACTGCAAATGCTAGATATGTTTTTAAAAATTATTATTTGAACTCAATAAATTATTTGTTGTCAAGTTGCACGTGCCGAGTTATTGTATAAATGTCTACGAGCAATGTGTTGATGAGAAACTTCATCAAGCCCTTTGCTGTAAGTCATTAAGGATTCTGAGCCTACCATCCACTGAATGCATCCAATTAAAAATGAATGCTACCCGAAATTTATAAATAAAGCCGTCTGAATAAGGGTCCCACCCACAGCAAAATAATGCATCAGTTTCAATAAACTTCAATGATACTTGTCACATGTGCGTAGGTACAGTGAAATTCTTTGTTTTTCCATACAAGCCGGTAAAATCATACAGCAGACCTCACCTGCAAAAAGTCGACATGTTTCTGACACCAACAAAGTTTCAAAAAGTCTTAGTAATACCCAGTACCATGATTGAATGGCAGAGTAGACTTGATGGGCCGAATGATCTAAATCTACTACTAGAACGTATGAAAACAAAGCTTTTCACTGTACCTCGGTACATGTGGCAATAATAATCCTCAGTCTTAGTACTTAGATTCGATTTGACATTAAATCACATTCTCCCCGTGACCGGGTGCTCTGCTTTCCTCCCACATTCCAAGGTCGTGCAGGTTTTGTAGGTTTATTGGCTTCTGTAAATTGCCCCTAGTGCGTGGGATGCGAAAGTTGTACCATATTCTTAATTGTATTTTATTCGTAACTGTTAACTGTATGTTTGTGTTGTCATTTGTGAGCGGAGCACCAAGGCACATTCCTTGTACATGCGTACTTATATGGCCAATAAACTTATTCATTCATTCATATAGTTGCTGCCCTACAGCGCCAGAGACCCGGGTTCGATTCTGACTATGGGATGCTGTCTGTCCGGAGTTTGTACGTTCTCCCTGTGACTGCGTGGGCTTTCTCCCGGGTACTCTGGTTTCCTCCCGCATTCTAAAGCCGCGCAGGTTTGTCAGTTATGGGTATGGGTGATCGAAGGTCGTAGGGACTCAGTGAGCCGTCAGGTTGTTTCCAAGCTGTATCTCTGAGCAAGCAATCTGCAAGTGGGTTTAAAGTTCTATTCATTTCTTTTGCTGGTGTGGACACACACGGTGGACTGAATACCTTCCATAGTCATAAATTTTAATTATTTTGTGTAAATTTGATGTGTAAATTTCACTCATCAGCAACTGAAAGAAAAGGATTATTGCTTTGGTTGTGAGCCAGATGTTCTTTTTAAGAACCTGTCGAACCTGCATATTGGTTGTATGGGTAATAACTGTTCCCCTCTGTTCCCTATTTCCAGTGCCGCAAGAATCTATTTGTTGTAAATATTGCTCTCCAGGGTTCTTGCAGCTGGCATAAGCTCATTGTAAACATAAAACCTATCCTTAATCAAAGACAGCATTACTTTCAAAGTAGCTTATCTCAATTGCTTGGACGTGCAAGGGAAGGATGGATATCCAAGTGCGGGATTGAATCAGAAAAGAGTTTGAAACATTGCACTCTTATAATCTAGGTAGCATTTAATATTTTACCCTTGCCTTAATTTAGATTAAGTACATCATTACAGCGTTTCATCAAGTACGTAACATGGGCCGTCTTCTAATTTACTTTGAATATATATTGCTTAATTAACATTCAGCAGAATTTGTAGTCAGAAGTATAATTGTTTTTTCATAAAGCTTCAAGAACACTTTGTGTGGTACTCTGGTGTGTCAACCACTCCAGCTATTACTGCTTAAGAACACACGAATAATGATATGACTGCTGGGAAAATAGTCTTAGAGTCGTACAGGAAGCAGGCCCTTCATCACAACTCTTTCATGTAGACCAAGGTGCCCCATCGAACCCGCTAAGCCTTTCCTATCCATGTACCTGTCCAAATGTCTTAAATGTTTAGGAAGGAACTGCAGATGCTGGTTTACAGCGAAGATAGGCACAAAATACTGGAGTAACCCAGCAGGACAGGCAGCATCTCTGGAGAGAAGAAATGGGTCAAGAATTCTGAAGAAGGGTCTCGACCCGAAACGTCACCCATTCCTTCTCTCCAGAGATGCTGCCTGCCCCACTGAGTTACTCCAGCATTTTGTGTCTTTTAAATATTGTTATTGTACCTGCCTTAACTACCTGCTCCGGCAGCTCGTTCCATGTGCCCACCACACTTCGTGTAGATTTTATACTTTAGAGATACAACGTGGAATCAGGCCCTTCAGCCCACCGGGTCAGTGCCGACCAGCAAACCCCCCGTACACTAGCACTATACTACGCACTGGGGACAATTTACAGTTTACAGAAGCCTACAAACCTGTACGTCTTTGGAGTGTGGGAGCAAACGAGATCCCGGAGAAAGCCCACGCAGGTCACGGGGAGAACGTATGAACATGAAACAGACCGAGAAGGTATTGACACTGCAGGTATGGCACTGTAGCAAACCACACTTGGCTTCCAACCCTAGCGTTATCCCACTGAGCAGAATGTGGCATTGGCTGCTTCTCCTGTGGTTTTCATTTGCGCTTTTTACCCCAAGGTTCTGGTTGGATGTAAATTGAAATGACAACGAAGGTAGACACAAAATGCTGGAGCAACTCAGCAGGGCAGGCAGCATCTCTGGAGGGAAGGAATGGGTGACGTTTCAGGTCAAGACCACCCTTCAGCACTCTTGACAACCCTCTGATCATGTAGCAACAAGGAACTGCAAATGCTGGTTTACCCAAAAGGATGCAAAGTGCTGGAGTAACTTGGAGGGTCAGGCAGCGTCTCTTGAGAACATGGATGGGTGACCTTTTGCATTGGGATGCTTCTTCAGACTGCTTGTTTTACTCAATCCTGAAGGGTCCCGATCTGCAACTAACTGTGTTCTCGTCATCTATCCATGTTCTCTAGAGATGTTGCCTGATCTACTGAGTTACTCCAACACCTTGTATCCTCTGATAGACAATAGGTGCAGGTGGAGGCCATTCGGCCCTTCGAGTCAGCACTGCCATTCAATGTGATCATGGCTGATCATTCTCAATCAGTTCCTGCCTTCTCCCCATACCCCCTGACTCCGCTATCCTTAAGAGCTCTATCTAGCTCTCCCTTGAATGCATTCAGAGAATTGGCCTCCACTGCCTTCTGAGGCAGAGAATTCCACAGATTCACAACTCTGACTGAAAAAGTTTTTCCTCATCTCAGTTCTAAATGGCCTACCATTTTGTGCTGTTAGAAATGGACTATGAATTACTCCAAAGATAGAAACAAAGTTCTGGAGTAACTCAGCAGGTCAGGCAGCATCCCTGGAGATAAAGGTTGAGTGACATTTCGGGACGGGACACTTTCTCCAGAGATGCTGCCTGGCCCGCTAGGTTGCTCCAGCACTTTGTGCCTATCTTTGGTATAAACCAGCATCTGCAGTTTTTTTGTTTCTACATGAATTATTTCCCCCTGTACATTCAGTAAGGTGTTAGGGACCAGGAAGATCATTTGTTTCTTGCAGCCTTTGCAAATCTCTCAGAAGATTGTATTTGATTCATTTAGTACTGAATGAGACCAGCGATTTAGCAACATGAAGTGTGTGGAGGGGTTTTGATAAATGACAATGGTGAGGAGACATTGGGTGTCTTCAGCAACCCTCTAGAAGCTGTGACTACTTCGGGCGATGGTATGGGATAGCTCGTTGAAAGTGCCGAACAAATACCCTTTAAAGACTCCAGAGTCATAAAGTAATACAGCACACAAGCAGGCCCTTTGGCCCAACTTGTCCAAAATGTCCCACCTGCCCACATTTCACCCATATATCTCTCTAAACCGCTTCTTTAGACATTAGAGATACAGCGTGGAAGCAGGCCCTTCGGCCCAACTTTCTTATGCTGTCCGAGATGCCCCAGCTATGCTATTCTCACCTGCCCACGTTCAGCTCGTGTCTCTCTAAATCCTTTGTTTTGACTTTAGAGACACAGCGTGGAAACAGGCCCTTCGGCCCACCAAGCGATCACCAAGGAAACAGGCCCTTCAGCCGACCAGCGATCACCCCGTACACTAGCACTATCTTACAAACACACACTACGGACAATTTATAATTTACAGAAGCCAATTAACCTACAAACCTGTACGTCTTTGGAGTGTGGGAGGAAACCAGAGCACCTGGCGAAAACCCACGCAGTCACAGCGAGAGCATAGAAAATTTATTGTAACAATAAACTAAACTGGAGAACATCTGTACGGAGTACTGGGGAACATTTTTGTTGCATGCTATCCAGTTAGCGGAAAGACTGTACATAATTGTAATCGAGCGGTCCACAGTGTACAGATACAGGATAAAGGGATTAACGTTTCCACAACACTATGAAGCACTAATGATTGAAATGTGAATAACATTTCGCGTGTGGGCTCCAATGCATTGTGAGGTCGTTTTGAACTTTGTAACAGCACTGCATACATTCCAGCACTCAGAGTTTAATTCTTTGTGAAAAATGAAGTGCAGCTCCACCACCGGTTTTCCGGCACCCCTTGGTTCCAGAACCTTGCCGGATTATCCGTGTTGCCGGACCAACAGAGGTCACGGCCTCCGAGAGGAGTCCAATGGTACCGGAACGTTCCGCCTAGGCCGCCGAGGGGCCGAAATACCGGCCTCGGAAGTCGGCGATAGGAACGGATCTGCCGGCTCCGGCCTGGCCAGAGTTCCAGAGCCCCGGCCGCAGGGAGGCAGATTCGATCGGCCATGGAAGCCCCGATGAGATCAAGATTGGCCGCCTCGCCCGGCCTGGGCGCCACGTTTTCGGGGGGACTTACTGGGGGGGGATTTCAAGTGCGCTCTCGTGATTTTGTCTGCTGGAAAATCTCTGGTGGACCTGTACTGTAAAGAGCAGCAGATTAAAAATACCCTCATTCCTATTTTGCTTTTTATCACCAAGACAGCGCAAACGAATTTCGCCAGACCCCATAGTAAACGCTCGCTGGCTTCAACACATCCAGTATGTCTGCCACTTTGGGTTCCTCCACCGCTGTGCAAGACACACATGTGCTGACTCTGAGACTGAGCGTGGAACCCAACGCTAGCTCTGATACTTTACGTCGCCTGTGGAACCTACAACTAGTTTGTTTTGTTGTACACCCGTGACAAAAAACAAAATCAACAGTATCGCTTTCAGGAGCCAGAAGAAATGCTTGCAGCAAGTGCAATATTTAGTGGTTTGCCAGGTTGTTTGATAGTGGAGACAATGTTTTCTAGGGGGTCATGTTACCATCCATGTTATTCGATAGAAAGGTGTTGCAGTTTATTAAAATTGTAGAGAGAGGTGCTTGCCACAAGCACAAATGAGCTTGTAATGGTCCATATGCTTTGATTTTTATCGGGTGATTCCCTCAAGGGTTTAAAGCTCGAGTGCAAATAACAATGTTTTATCCCATCTGCTCATGCATTATCAGCCCTGCTTAATTTCTCACATGCTCTGAGGAGCTGGCATATGTTGCCATATAAAGATGTTTTCAAAAAAAAAAGTGCTATCAGTCAGCTTCTGTGCCAACGAATACTTTTCAGCTCGTCATTAACTTTGTCCCACTGATCAGGCAATGCTTCATCTAAAACTGTCCTCTCCCTATTAGGGAGGGAGTTGGAGATGGGGTGCAGGGAATAAGGCAGAGGGTAGGGTGCCTCTTGTCTGGGCTCCTTCTCACGTGAGGCATTGCTCGAAGATTTTCTAGCTGCACTTCACACCCACATCTTTGGACACCCTGTGTGCGTAGGGAAGAGGGTGGGGCAGAGGATGTGCTGGTTGGGTTTGCTCTTGGGCCTGGTCAAGCTGGCCATCCGCGAGTCATGGCGCCGGGCGTTAGAGGGCTCTGCCCGAGCCGGCTGCCTGCCTGCCCCTTTTCTGGGGTTACGTCCGTGCCCGGGTGGTACTAGAGAGGGACTACGCGCTGCCCACGGGCACCCTGGAGGATTTCCAGGACCGCAGGGGGGGGGGGGTCAAGTCAAGTTTATTTGTCACATACATTTGTCATGTACCCTTAACAAGGATTGCAATATTAGTTATTTGAAAATCAGGTGTTTAGATAATTTGGTGAGTTTGTATAATGGTGGCGGGTGTGTTACTACTGTTTTGTGTTGAAAGTATCATTTTGTATTGTAATTGAATAAATTATTTTTGATTTAAAAAAAAGAAAAGATTTTCACAGGAAACGTCTTGGGTTGTGTTGTGTTCTCATCTCTGTTCTGCTTCAGGGAATGTCTTCACATGCGAGGTTGGAACTGTTTCAGCACCACGTTCCAATGTCACTCTTAGCCCAAGAGCACATCGCTGCACTTACTGCACCATTCTAACGGCACCATTTACAACTTAGTTTAGTTTAAAGATACAGCGCGGAAACACGTCCTTCGGTCCACTGAGTCCGTGCCTAACGATAGTTAGCGAGCCCGCACACGAACACTATCCTACACACACACTATAGGGACAGTTTACATTTACCCGAAACCAATTAACCTACAAACCTGCATGTCTTTGGAGTGTGGTGGGAAATCAGAGTACCCGGAGAGAACCCACGCGGTCACGGGGAGAACGTACAAACTCCGTACAGACAGCACCCACAGTCAGTATAGAACCCGGGGCTCTGGCGCTGTAAGGCAGCAACTCTACTGCTGCGCCACCATGCCGCCATTCTCTTCCATTTCAATGCAGGCTAAGAACACTGTGCATGCACTGCCGATGGATGGAATTCGAATGAAGGTAACACATAGTAAACAATGAACTTACTGCCTGAGAATTGTAACGTCCAGGTTCAGGAGCAGCTTCTTCCTGACAACCATTAGGCTATTAAACGCTACAAACTCCAAATAGGCTCTGAACTATATTGACTATATTTATATCAGGGTTGCTGCCTTACAGCGCCGGAGACCCGGGTCTGATCCTGACTGCGGGTGCTGTCTGCACCGAGCTTGTACATTCTCCCTGTGATCGCTTGGGTTTTCTCCGGCTGCTCTGGTTCCCTCCCACACTCCAATGTCGGTTAATTGGCTTCGGTAAAGATTGTAAATTGTCCCCTGTGTGTAGGATAGTGCCAGTGTACGGGGTGATCGCTGACTGGCGTTGGCTGAAGGACCTGTTATTGCATTGTATCTCTAAACTAAAGTAAAGTTAACTAAACTAAAGTAAACTAAATTAAATTAAAGTAAACTGCACTAAACTAAAGTAAGCATTGTGACCGTTAACTGGGTTCCATCAGTCAAGTGGGGAACAGGCATCAATAGATTCCGAAGCAGCTTGGTGTAAGGTTGATAAAATGATTCATTGTTAGCAGCACAGCGCAGCCACCAAATATCTGCAAAGCTATCAATGGAAATCAATGTCCATATGCATCCCTCTAAAAATAAATAGAAGCAAAATGCATGTCAAATATTTAAAATCACTTTCCTCACATGGGACGTGGTGTCGGCAGATATTACTGGTGCAAAATGCAGTGTTTTGTGAAATGGTGGATTTCACAGACAGGGAATCTTTCATTTAGTGAAAAAAAACTGTGTCCTCTACTGCTGACATTTGGATTATTGAGTCCCAGGCACTTTGCTATTGAGGGCGTGCAGCGCAGGTTTACTAGGTTAAATCCCGGATTGGCGGGGCTATCATATGTTGAAAGACTGGAGCGACTAGGCTTGTATACACTGGAATTTAGAAGGATGAGTGAGGGGGGATCTTATCGAAACGTATAAGATTATTAAGGGGTTGGACACGTTAGAGGCAGGAAACATGTTCCCAATGTTGGGGGAGTCCAGAACCAGGGGCCACAGTTTAAGAGTAAGGGGTAGGCCATTTAGAACGGAGATGAGGAAAAACTTTTTCAGTCAGAGAGTTGTAAATCTGTGGAATTCTCTGCCTCAGAAGGCAGTGGAGGCCAATTCTCTGAATGCATTCAAGAGAGAGCTTGATAGAGCTCTTAAGGATAGCAGAGTCAGAGGGTATGGGGAGAAGGCAGGAACGGGGTACTGATTGAGAATAATCAGCCATGATCACATTGAATGGTGGTGCTGGCTCGAAGGGCCGAATGGCCTACTCCTGCACCTATTGTCTTTTGTCTGTTGTCTATTACCTGGGAAACATTTCTTATGAAAATGGCCTGCATAAGTCCAGAAGAGGGGATGACAGTTTCTCAAGCATTAAGGGCTATGTAATGCGTATAAAGGAACTGCAGATGCTGGTTTAAAGCGAAGATAGACACAAAATGCTGGAGTAACTCAGTGGGACAGGCAATATTCTCTCCAGGAAGGATGGAGGGAGGGGGGGAATGGAATAAATTGCCAGGGGAGCTAGTTGAGGCAGTTTTTATCACAATGGTTAAAAAACATTAGGACAGATACAACCAAAAAAGTTGCCTATCCATGTTGTCCACACGAGGGCCAATTAACCTGCAAACCATATCCCTTTGTTCCTTCCATACCAATGTGTCTATTTAAAAAGTCTCCGCCATTCAATCATGGCTGAGCTATCTCTTTCTCCTAACCCCATTCCCCTGCCTTCTCTCCATAACCTCTGACACCCGTACTAATCTATCCCTGCCTTAAAAATATTCATTGATATTCATTTTCTGTGCCATATAATCATGGCTTCCAGTTAAAACTATTTTAAAAAGTAACATTGATTTCAAATAAACTGCCAGCAGTTTTATGTTCTAATTAACTTAATGCAGATGGAAATTGGAATCAGCATTAACATTAACTATTGGCTAAATCAACATTTATTGTTTTTTTCCATGGTTAATCATTTGGATGGAGGGAGGGGGTGGGGGGGGGGGGGGAAGGATTCCCAATGTGAGCATTGGCATTGCAAACACATGGTTCCCTCGTCGATATGAAATTCCCACCCTCGGGTAAATACATTGATTCATTTCAAGTAAAATCCTTGCATCAAAATTGTGACTCTAATCTCATTCAGTCTCACAAATCATCGGCCCACTAATGGTGATAATAATTGAACAGTTTTTAATGAACTTTCTGTAGAAATTCTGTTTGAGCCAGAAGATTCAAGAATGTGTTTTATTGTCGTGTCTCAGACAGAAGAGTGAAATTCTTACTTGCAGCAGCACCACAAGAGATGTAAACGAAGCACTCTGTAAACAATATATATGTAGATAACAACTCTACCATTGCGCCACCGTGATATATATATATATATATATATATACATACCATGGTGGTGCAGCGGTAGAGTTGCTGCCTTACAGCGCCAGAGACCCGGGTTCAATCCTGACCACGGGTGCTGTCCCATACGTTCTCCCCATGACCGCGTGGGTTTATCTCCGGGTGCTTCGGTTTCCTCCCAAACTCCAAAGATTGTAAACTGTCCCTAAACTGTCCCTAAAGTGTAGGATAGTGCTAGTGTGCGGGGATCGCTGGTCGGCGTGGACTCGGTGGGCCGAATGGCTTATTTCCGCGCTGTGTCTCTAAACTAAACTCTATATACACACACACGCACATACACACGCGCACACACACACACACACACACATGCACACACGCACACAGTCACACACACACGTACACACACACACACATGCACACACACACACGCACGCACGCACACACGCACACACACATGAACACGCACACACACACACATGCGCACACACACATACACACATGCACACATGCGCATACACACGCACACACACACACATGCACACACACACACACGCACACACATGCACACACATGCACACACACACATACACATACCGATAAAAGTAAACAAGCAAGCAATAATAGTGCAAAAAGACAGAACCAATGCCCCCAAGTCTATGTAGTTTGGAGCTAATTTAGAGGTTGTAGTGTTTAATAGCCTGTTGGCTTTAGGGAAGCCATACTTACTGGTGTGGGCAAGTTGGGCCGAAGGGCCTGTTTCCACACTCTATGACTCTAAGAAGCTGCTCCTGAACCTGGATGTTACAGTTCTCAGGGTCCCACATCCAGCTTATCTAGACTAGATAACTACATTTAACTGCATTCAAGAGGGAAATAACACGATGAAATGAACTCCCCATGTAATAGCCTGGGACAAAAAACCTTAATTAAGCCAAACAGGTTGTAGTGCTGTCCTTGCCTGCATCGACCAGGAGGGGTCTGAAAAGCAGCTGTTCACAGCCACTCGGCTAGATTATCAGCCATAAACTAGCGTATGAATTGTTAATTAGAACTGCCTTTTGAACCTGTAGATTGTCATGAATAATAGGACGAGGGGCTTGACAGAATGTTGATTTTAATTAGAACTGGTTCATTTAATTTGAGGATTCATTAGCATACTTGCTTGGCACCACTGATTATGATATAACATGGCAAGCAGATGACCTTACTCCGGTAACACAAAGATGGCAGATATGCATGCAGCCTTTAGTTCAAGAGTTATGAATAAATTGTTGCTGTTGTAAAAGGCTATTAATTACACAAATTAGTGCGTACCGGGGAATCAGATACAGCATGTATAATTTATAATAATTGATTACATTTTGACTGACCAAGTGTGTCCCTGGAAAAATATACTCGGAAGAAAAATGGTCCCATTAGGAAAAGTTTAATCCTAATCATAGTTAATGAATCTTATTGCTTTAAGGTCATATTTGAAGCTTTGTTAATTGTCAGAACCATTTTAAATTGATTAGTGTTAAATTAAATCAATGTAATGTTTAGAAAAACAATATTTCTAATGGATGAGGCTGGTGCAACACTGAATAAACATATTTATCAAACGATTTTGTGGATGGGAGGAAGAGCAGAACAAAAGTAATTCATCATGTCCTCAGAATATCAAATATCACTATTTGAGTAATTATTGTACTGTGTTTGCTTATTGGCCGTATAATAACCGAGTCTTACTAAGCAAATTATATTTCTGTAATCTTACGGAGAGACCAAACAAATTCAACCTCCAAATAGACTCTGAACTATATAGACTTGAGGACATAATTTTTGATTGTGCACTAATATTGTCTAATTATTTGTCTTTATTTTTTATATGTGTACATAAACTGTATAACAGAAAACAGTTCAATATATCCGAAGAAGGGTCTCGACCCGAAACGTCACACATTCCTTCTCTCCTGAGATGCTGCCTGACCCGCTGAGTTACTCCAGCATTTTTGTCTGCCTTCGATTTGAACCATATAATATATATATATTGAACTGTTTTCTGTTATACAGTTAAGGGTGGCACAGTGACATAGTGGTAGAGTTGTTGCCTTACAGTGCCAGTAAGCGCAGGTTCGATCCTGAAAAAAGGGTGCTTGTCTATATGGAGTTTGTACGTTCTCTCCGTGACCACGTGGGTTTTCTTCCAAGATTTTCGGTTTGCTCCCACACTCCAAAGACGTACAGGTTTGTCGGTTATTTGGCTTGGTGTAAGTGTAAATTGTCCCGAGTGTGTGTGGGATAGTGTTAGTGTGCAGGGATCCCTGGTTGGAGCGGACTCAGTGGGCCGAAGGGCCTGTTTCCGCGCTGTATCTCTAAATTAAAACTAAAGTCATAGAGTCATGCAGTGTGTAAACAGGCCCTTCGGCCCAACTTGCCCACACCGGCCAACATGTCCCAGCTACATTAGTCCCACCTGCCTGCGTTTGGCCCATATCCCTCCAAACCTGTCGTATCCATGCATCTGTCTGTTTCTGAACCTTGGAATAGTCCCTGCCTCAACTACCTCCGCTGGCAGCTCGTTCCATACACCCCCATGTTGTTTATTATGGGTTTTACTGACGACCATGTTTACATATCTGTTGTGCTGCCGCAAGTAAGAATTTCATTGGTCCGTTTCAGGACACAGGACAATAAAACACTTTTACTCGTGAAACTGTGGCATATATCAATTTTGAATTTCATGCTGGGCAATTATTCAACAGAAAGGAGACGCCTGGGGCAGATTTTCTATGCAGAAAGTGGTGGGGACCTGGAATGCACTGTCAGAAGTGGCAATGGAGGCAGATACGATTGTGGCATTTTAGGCATGGATATGCAGGGAATGGAGGTATATGGATCACGTGCAGGCGGAGGACATCGGTTTAATTGGCATCTTGTTCGGCACAAGCATTGTAGGCCAAAGGGCATGTTGCTGTGCTATAATGTTCTATGTTCTGGAATTATTTTAATAGCTTATACTTTGTGCCGCAGCGACCTACGGAAACGTGCAGAGGTCCCCAGAGATCCATGGTCGATCCTGACTACGGGTACGGTCTGTGTGGAGTTTGCACGTTCCCCATGTGACCACGTGGGTTTCCTCCGGGTGCTCCGGTTTCCTCCCACATCTCAAAGACGTGCGGGTTTGTTGGTTAATTGGCCCTGTGTAAATTGCCCCCTAGTGTGTAGGGAGTGGATTAGAAACAGAGATAAAATAGAACTAGTGTGGCCGGGTGATTGTTGGTTGGTATGGACTCGGTGGGCCGAAGGGCCTGCTTCCATGCTGTATCTTTAAACTAAACTAAAGATTTTAGTTTTAGGCCTTAGACTTAGACTTAGGCCCAGTAGGGTTACACGGTGGTGCAGCGGTAGAGTTGCTGCCTCACAGCGCCAGAGACCCGGGTTCCATCTTAACTATGGGTTCTTGTCTGTACGGAGTTTGTACGTTCTCCCTGTGACTGTATGGGTTTCCTCCCACACTCCAAAAGACGTACAGGTTTGTAGGTTAATTGGCTTGGTGTAAATGAAAAGTGTAGGGTAGTGATCATGTGCAGGGATCGCTGGTCGGTACGGACTTGGTGGGCCGAAGGGCCTGTTTCCGCGCTGTATCTCTAAACCAATAAACTAATGTTGATTTGGAAAGCCTGTTATATCTCACAAGGTGAAGTCTAAAATGTTCAGATTTTTTGTTGCAAGCTGAAAATAATTTATAAGTAATTGAGGATCTTGGTAGATTGTACCATCGAACACAGTAACACCAAGGGTTGAAGTCAGGTCCTATCCATCTCCAACGTCAAACACTGTTGCTTCCACTGCCATTTTATCAGGTACGCAGGAGACCAAGTAACTGCAGATGCCGAAATCCTGAGCAAAACACAAAGTGCTGGAGGAACTCACCCGGTCAGGCAGCATCTGAAGAGGGAATAGACAGGCAACATTTCATAGAAACATGGAAACATAGAAAATAGGTGCAGGAGGAGGCCATTTGGCCCTTCGAGCCAGCACCGCCATTCATTATGATCATGGCTGGTCATCCACAATCAGTAACCAGGTCAGGATCATTCCCAATTTACAGCCCAAATTATTATTGAATATTTATTTTTCATTTTACAGTCAGGATTGGCAATATTAATTCATTTCAGGTGCAAGAAAGATTTTAGATTTTGCTTTGAATAGAATTGACCTGAAATACATAAAATATATCTTTTAAATTACTTGCCTCATTCAGACAGCACCCGTAGTCAGGATTGAACCTGTGTCTCTGGCGCTGTGAGGCAGCAACTCTACCGCTCAGCCACTGTGCCTCCATTTTACATTTGATGAAAAAGGAATGGTTTGGATGTGTTTAATTTAGCTTAGTTTAGAGATACAGCGCGGAAACGGGCCCTTCGGCCCACCTAGACCGCGCCGACCAGCGATCCCCGTTACACTAGCACACACTACACACTTAGGCCAATTTACAATTTTTACCGAAGCCGATTAACCTACAAACCTGTACGTCCTTGGAGTGTGAGAGGAAGCCGGAGCACCCGGAGAAAACCCACACAGGTCACGGGGAGAGCGTACAAACTCCATACAGACAGCACCCGTGGTCAAGATCAAACCCTGGACTCAGGCGCTGTGAGGCCGCACCTCTGCCGCTGCACCACCTTGTCCATTTGATGAACAATGAATGGTTTGGATGTGTTCTTCGTGGCTTCAGGACTTTGGGTTTTTAGAACTTTAGGGTTTTCAGGACTTTGTGGAGAGATCAGCGATCTCGAATTCCTCCTATTTTGCAACCCCTCTCTTCATATCGGTCGGTCTCAGTCTGTGCTTGGCACTCCTGACTAGTGTTTTGTAAACCAATAGGTGGCTCCCTCCTGCAATGCAAAGACAGAGGTTGTGTACGCAGGTATGAATTTGAGGGTCATGAATAACATGTTGTTATTGTAAGTAGGGGTTGCCAACTATAGCACTCCCAAATACGGGACAAGGTGACGTCACCGCCCCGCGCCCTACGTGACCTCATCCAGTCAGCGGCCATGTGCTCCCGCTCCAGCAACGGCGGCCGCCCGGGCCGGGAGGCGGGTTGCCACGCAACCTCCGTTAGGTGGCGCCCGGGCCTCCGCACCTACGCTGTCCGGAAGGCAGGCACAGATTTTAACCAGCATCTGCAGTTTTTTTCCTACTACACTGTCCGGGCCTACAGCATCCGGGCCAACCGCGGCCCCCGGGCCTAATACGGGACAAGCCAATTTAGCCCAAAATACGGGATGTCCCGGCTAATACGGGACAGTTGGCAACCCTAATTGTAAGAGACTTTTAGTTACGCAAGTTAGTCCATGCTGAGAAACCAAGCAGTGCGTAATGTAAATAGACATTAAAATCCCCTTGCGTTATTCAGGAACTGTTATCATCTGAACTAAATGAAGGAAGAATTCCTAACAACACCTATGGTTAAGTGTCTATAAATGCCGGGCCATAATAGTGACAATAAGAATCAGAATCAGAATCAGAATCAGAATAGCCTTTATTGTCATAAAAAAACGAAATTCCATTACCCACAGTCCAACAATAAGAGCAATAAAAATAAGCAATAACACACACAATCACAAACCAACACAAAACAAAAAAAAGAAACATCCATCACAGAGAGTCTCCTCCAGTTACCTCCTCACTGTGATGGAAGGCCAATAACTAGTGGTTCAATGGTTCAATAGTACGTTATTGTCACATGTACCAGGGTACAGTCAAATTCATTTTTGTATACAGTTCAGTGCAAGTATCACTAGGTATCACAGCGGGTCAGGCAGCATCTCTGGAGAGAAGGAATGGGTGGCTTTTCAGGTCGAGACCCTTCTTCGGACTGAAACGCCACCCATTCCTTCTCCCCAGAGATGCTGCCTGACCTGCTGAGTTCCTCCAGCATTTTGTGTCCACCTTCGATTAAAACCAGCATCTGCAGTTTTCTGTCCTGTACACCACTATGTATTAGTTCACTTTAGTATATTGTCACGTGTACCGAGGTACAGTGAAAAGCTTTTGGTTGCGTGCTAACCAGTCAGTGGAAAGACAATACATGGTTACAATCGAGTCATTTACAGTGTGTAAAAACATGATAAGGGAATAACGTTTTGTGCAAAATAAAGCTAGTAAAGTCCGATCAAAGATAGTCACGGGGTCACCAAGATAGTTGGCTTACTGCCCAGTGGTGTGAATATTGATTTCTCTCACTTCAGCTAGCCCCGACATTCCCTCTCTCTCCATCCCTCTCCCACCCAAGTCGCACCAGCTTCTCATTCTAACCCAACCAGCAGCTAACAACGTCCTCTTTCCTTTACCATCGTAACTTCTTTGCATATCCTTCATTCATTGTCCTTTATCTCTCCACATCACCGTCTATGTCTCCGTTTGCCTTATCCCTAACCAGTCTGAAGAAGGGTCTCGACCTGAAACATCATCCTTCTCTCCAGAGATGCTGCCTGTCCCGCTGAGTTACTCCAGCTTTTTGTGTTTATCGCCAAGATGGTGGTTTGGCACTGCTCTCTGGTTTTGGGGAGGATGGTTCAGTTGCCTGATAACAGCTGGGAAGAAACTGTCCCTGAATCTGGAGGTGTGCTCTTTCTTGTCCTAAATCTTGTAAATCTTCTAACATCTGTGGAATTCTCTGCCACAGAAGGCAGTGGCAGCCAATTCACTGGATGTTTTCAAGGGAGAGTTAGATGTAGCTTTTAGATTTTTTTAGATTTAGTGATACAGCGCGGAAACAGGCCCTTCGGCCCACCGAGTCCGCGCCGCCCAGCGATCCCCGCACATTAACACTATTCTACACACACTTGGGACAATTTTTTAAAAACATTTCACCCAGTCAATTAACCTACATACCTGTACGTCTTTGGAGTGTGGGAGGAAACCGAAGATCTCGGAGAAAACCCAGGCAGGTCACGGGGAGAACGTACAAACTCCGTACAGACGGCGCCCGTAGTCAGGATCGAACCTAAGTCTCCGGCGCTGCATTTGCTGTAAGGCAGCAACTCTAACGCTGCGCCACCGTGCCTCTTAGGGCTAACGGAATCAAGGGATATGGGGGAAAAGCAGGGACGGGGTACTGATTTTGGATGATCAGCCGCGATCATATTGAACGGCGGTGCTGGCTCGAAGGGCCGAATGGCCTACCTCTGCACCTATTTTCTATGTTTCTATGTTTCTATGTTTTTGTGCACGGATTTGTTTTATTGTTATTCGCGTTATTAGATGCACAAATAAATACAGGTGGCCTTGTCTGGAATTGATGGTATGAAATGCAGCTGGCAGTTAGATTCTCTCAATGCTCATGCTGGTTTGTCATTTATTATATGTTGCTCTGCTATCTGTCAAATGTTTTGTAAGAGTAAATTGATTTGTGTCTGCTCTCAAGCAAAGGTCACTTTGATCAACACAATACAAAGCCAGCAAATTAAAGGTCTTCCTGACAGCAGACTACTTGAAATGAGGAAAGGAATAAAGATCTGAAGGGGATAAAAAAAAACATTTTACATTAACTTACAATATAACCATAATTAACAAAAAGAAATGTACTATTGATTGGCGATGAAATGACTGGATTTCTCTTTTGACAGCCCCTTGTATGATTGTGGCAACACTACAGGAATTGTATTATCAAAAAAACTTAAGGTCAGACAAGACAGATTGCTGATTTCACCAGTCAATGCATTCACAAGGTTAACCCATTGCCAAATTGGTTTAGTTTAGTTTAGAGATACAGCCCGGAAGCAGGCCCTTCGGCCCACCGAGTCCGCACTGACCAGACATCCCTGCACATTAACACGGTCCTACACGAGGGACAATTTTTACATATATACCAGGCCGGTTAACCTACAAATCTGTACGTCTTTGGAGTGTGGGGGGAAACTGGAGCACCCGGAGAAACCTGTAGCCAGGATTGAACCGGGATCTCTGACGCTGTAAGCGCTGTAAGGTAGCAGCTCTACTGCTGGGCCACCGTGCCACCCTCAAATAAACCCTTACATCCTGGGATGCAAATGTGGATTGTACTAATGACTTCTATGACTTTAATCCTCCAGACGTTTCAGTATTGATTCATGTGTCCTTTCAGTGCGTATGAAATATTCTGCTTTGATATTACTGGCAGAGTTACTGCCTCACAGCGGCAGAGACCCGGGTTCGATCCTGACCTCGGCTGCTGTCCGTGTGGAGTTTGCACGTTCCCACTGTGACCGGGTGGGTTTCCTCCGGGTGCTCCGGTTTATCCCGCATCCCAAAGACGTGCGGCTTTGTAGGTTGATTGGGCCTCTGTAAATTGCCCCAAGTGTGTAGGGAGTGGATGAGAAAGTGGGATAACGTAGAACTAGTGTGAGCGTGGGGATCGATGGTCTGCATGGACTTGGCGGGCTGAAGGGCCTGTTTCCATGCTGTATCTATCATGTCAATTCAAACAATCTATCACTGAATACTCATTAATGATAACGCGCCCAACTTCTATTTTAAAATAATTTTCAATGTTCAACGTCAGTGCAAAAAGGGATTGGAAATAGGGAATTGAGTAAGTATGAAGGGAGACACAAGAAGCTGGAGTAACTCAGCGGGTCAGGCAGCATTTCTGGAGAGAAGGAACAGGTGACGTTTCGGGTCGAGACCCTTCTTCAGACTGAGAGTCAGGGGAAAGGGAAACGAGAGATATAGACGGTGCTTACGAGAGATTTAAAACAAATGAATGGAAGATCGCAGAGTCAGAGAGCAGTAGGAATCACAGAGGGGGAGCAGTGAGAGAGGGTGATGCAGAACTCCCATCGGAAAGAGGAGGAGAACATCGTCATAGTAGGCACGCCTTGAGCAGATTTCGCAGTGGGGCGGATGGAATGTGTAGGCAGGAAACATATTCCCAATGTTGGGGGAGTCCAGAACCAAGGGGCCACACTTTAAGAATAAGGGGTAGGCCATTTAGAACGGAGATGAGGAAAAACTTTTTCAGTCAGAGAGTTGTAAATCTGTGGAATTCTCTGCCTCAGAAGGCAGTGGAGGCTGATTCTCTGGATGTATTCAAGAGAGAGTTAAATAGAGCTCTTAATGATAGCGGAGTCAGGGGGTATGGGGGGAGGGCATGAACGGGGTACTGATTGTGAATGATCAGCCATGATCACATTGAATGGCGGTGCTGACTCGAAGGGCCGAATGGCTCCTCCTGCACCTATTGTCTATTGTCTATTGAATCCAGCATCTGTGGTTCCTTCCTACACATTGAATAAGTACGAGCGCATTTGTGAACAGAAAGGACGGAAGGATTTTACAGGCAGAATCAGCACAGCTAAAAGGGAATGATTTAATTCACCGCCTTAACCTGATGTTTGGCTAATCCATGTATTGAATTCCGTACAGCCACAATGTCATGGACTAAATTTTTATTTTGACTGATGCCTTTCAGACACGACCAGTCCTGCTGCTTATTTCAGCTGTTTTGTGTCTTAGTTTCAGATTTACAGCAGCTCTTTTGCTATTTACTGCTGCTGTTTTACCCTCCTGGAAGTATTTTCTTATGAGATCCATCTTCAGCTTCCTGGATAGTCTCCCTCAAGGCAGCAAATCAATTTGATTTGCTCATAAATGTTGTTGTTCAGCTGCAACTCCACTCTTCACTGTGTAGCCAACTCCAACACCGCCTATTATTTGGAGAACCGAGGAACTGCAGATGCTGGTTTACACGAAGGGGCGCAAAGTGCTGGAGTAACTCAGCAGGACAGGCCGCATCTCCGGGGGAACATGGATAGGTGACGTTTCAGGTCGGGACCACTCTTCATACCTGAAGAAGGGCCCCTGCCAGAACTGTCATCCGCCCATGTTCTCTGGTGATGCTGCCTGACCCATTGAGTTCCTCCAGCAATATGTCACCTCTTCTTTCTTTCATGGGATCTTAAAACCATCCAACCTCTCAGTCCCCTTTCAACGGACAGTACGTTGGAATGCAAGGTTGCAGCAACCCACCTCTGCCAGGTTTGTTGGTTAATTGGCTTGGTGTATGTGTAAATTGTCCCTAGTATGTGTAGGATAGTGTTAGTGTGCGGGGATCGCTGTTCGGCGCGGACACGGTGGGCCGAAGGGCCTGTTTCCGCGCTGTATCTCTAAACTAAAACTAAATGAAATTGAGGTCCTCGACCTCAATGGTGGCTAAATTAGTGCCTGTTTAATACTTCTTAAACAGAGAATGTGACAAACACCAGGTGTCAAAGGCAGGTAATGAGAGACAAGAGACAGCTCAGGCCTGGAATTAAGGTCGATTTAGAGAATCATTGGATTTGTAAAGGACAATAAAGTTTTTCAGAATTCCTTGAACAAAATTCGTGTTAAATGTGAAGATAGCCACAAAATGCTGGAGTAACTCAGCGGGTCAGGCAGCACCTCTGGAGAAAAGGAATAGGGGGCGTTTCGGGTCTCAACCTTTCCTGGGTCATCAGTGATTTGTTCTGAACCTTTTCATAGCCTCTAGTTTCCCTCTCCCCTGACTCTCAGTCTGAAGAAGACTTCTCGACCCGAAACGTCACCTACTCCTTTTCTCCAGAGATGCTGCCTGACCCGCTGAGTTACTCCAGCATTTTGTGTCTAGCTTCGGTGTGAGACAGCATCTGAAGATCTTTCCTGCTCATTAGTGTTAAATGTGCCTTGTCAATGTGAGCTGAAATCAGGTGGGTTACCATCATACAAGATCTTCCAGTGAAAACTGTGATTTTAGAAAGAAAGAACTGCAGATGCTGGTTTACAGAAAAGGACACAAAGTGCTGGAGTAACTCAGCGGGCCAGGCGGCATCTCAGGAGATCATGGATGGGTGACATTTCAGGTCAGGACCCTTCTGGACGCCCCGCTCTCCTTTCACTAAGCAACAATCCCAACGTCGATATTAAACCCGCTGACAAGGGAGGTTTAGTTTAGTTTAGTTTAATATTGTCACGTGTACCGAGGTACAGTGAAAAGCTTTTTTGTTGCCTGTTATCCAGTGATCGTAAAGACCGTACAGGATTACAATCAAGCCATCCACAGTCTACAGATGCAGGATAAAGGGAATAGCTTGTAGGAAAGAACTCCAGATGCTGGTTTCATTCGAAGGTAGACACAAAACACTGGAGTAACTCAGCGGGTCAGGCAGCATCTCGGGAGAGAAGGAATAAAGGGATTAACGTTTGGTGCCAGGTAGAGACCTCTACTGTGCTGAGGCCAGGTGCCAGTTCTTGGACACCACCTCATACCTACCCCTTGACCATGACCCCACAAGTGAACACCAGCCTATCTTCTCCCACTTTCATAAAGGGAAGGGTTCTGACCAGAATTGTCACCTGTCCACGTTCTCCAGGGAAGCTGCCTGGCCCGCTGAGTTACTCCAGCAATTTGTGTGTATCTTAGCCTGCCTATCCATGTTCTCCAGGGATCCTTCCTGAACCGCTGTGTTAAGGGCCTGTCCCACTTAGACGATCTTTTTGGCGACTGCCGGCGACTGTAAAAGTCGTAGCGGATCGCCAAACTTTTCTTTTACCCGACGACAATGACCACGACAATGCCGAGTCAGGTCGAGATTTCAGTGTTTTCTGAAACATCGCAAAAATTCCCACACTGTCAATGTTTCTCCGGCATCCTGGACATTCGCTGAAATCACTGACAAGTCGGTAAGTACTTGAGAGTTTTGAACTATAACACCTTGTATGGGTTACTTAAAAACCAAGCTTCACTGTAACATGGAATAAACTGGATTTACTTCCAGTTTTTACTAATAACTGTATTAAAAAATAATAATTTTAAAAGTAGTTGTGGATTTTTGTGAAAAGTGTGTGGGCATTCTTTGAAAATGTAAGGGAGATGCATATCTGGTTTCTGGGTTGAATATCTGGGCTGGGAGCCCACTTTAAATGTAATGGCTGAGGCCAAAAACATCACGAAAATTCCCACGCTTACCTGACCGTCAAATTGTCGCCTCCAATCTACCTGTCAAATGTCCTGACGGTAAATAAATTGGTTAAACACAAGCATTTTATGGTATCTTGAAATTACTTTACTTATTTTAATATTATGTGCTTCTAAATGCATCTTAAGAGAACCTGTCAAACCTGGGGATAGCATGCGACAGCGTCCGCAATAAGCTACGGTACCTGGCGACAAGCCAGCTGTCGCCGAGAGATTTCAAACCGTTTGATTTCTGGGCGACACGCCGAGATCCACTCCGATCCACTCCGTTTCTTTGGAAGACTCCTCATGATCATGCCCACGACACCCCGGCGGTCGCCTTAAAATCGCCTAAGTGGGACAGGGCTTTTACTCCGGTACTTTGTGTGTCTCTTAGCCTGCCTATCCACGTTCTCCAGGGATGCTGCCTGGCCCGCTGAGTTACTCCACTACTTTGTGTGTCTCTTAGCCTGCCTAACCACGTTCTCCAGGGATGCTGCCTGGCCCGCTGAGTTACTCCACTACTTTGTGCATCCTGTAATTTAATGGATGCAATTCAGTTCATTGGAGTGCTGTCTCTTGTCAATAGTTTGTACTCGGGGGCCCCCAAAGAACAGCCAGGTGCCACGGAATCTCAATTTCAAGGCAAAAACAAGACTTTGTATTGGATTAAATTGATTCTGTCCACTCGGGATGATCAGATGACAGGCCAGTGAGTCCCGGGTCTTCCCCTGGGTGAAACACACACTTCTTGTTTTCAAAAATAATTTTGATTTTTCATTGAGATGTGGCTTTTCAATTTAGCTCATTGGCAGGTCGGGCCGCGCTTTTCATTACAAAGGGTTTTGTCCTTTGTCAAATTTCTTTTGACGGTTGATTAAACGGATCACTTTATCATCGTTTGTCTGTCGCGCCGAGACTTTTTATTCTGCCTCTGATCCCTCGGGTTGCACCTGTCATAACTCATCCGGCCTAATAGCGTCGAGATTTGTTACTAAGCCTTCCCGCACGCCGCCAACACAGGCAGGGTGCACGCCGCGAGAAATTAGACCAGCGGGATTATTAGCAACGTGTTTCCTCAGACAGGGAGGACGTGCCGCGGTTAATTGAGAACGTTCCACTTGTCCACGTGTTGATGCCAGATGGACAAGTCGAAGTCAAGTCAATTTTATTTGTATAGCACATTTAAAAACAACCCACGTTGACCAAAGTGCTGTACATCAGTTCAGGTACTAAGAAACGAACATACAATCAGCGGTAGAGTTGCTGCTTTACAGCGAATGCAGTGCCGGAGACTCAGGTTCGATCCTGACTACGGGTGCTGCACTGTAAGGAGTTTGTACGTTCTCCCCGTGACCTGCGTGGGTTTTCTCCGAGATCTTCGGTTTCCTCCCACACTCCAAAGACGTACAGGTATGTAGGTTAATTGGCTGGGTAAATGTAAAAATTGTCCCTAGTGGGTGTAGGATAGTGTTAATGTGCGGGGATCGCTGGGCGGCACGGACTTGGAGGGCCGAAAAGGCCTGTTTCCGGCTGTATATATATATGATATGATATGATAATGGCACACAAACATAACAGCACATACATAAACAGTTCACAGCGCCCCCTCAGAGGGCCTCAAACGCTAGGGAGTAGAAATAGGTTTTGAGCCTGGACTTAAAGGAGTCGATGGAGGGGGCAGTTCTGATGGGGAGAGGGATGCTGTTCCACAGTCTAGGAGCTGCAACAGCAAAAGCGCGGTCACCCCTGAACTTAAGCCTAGACCGCGGGATAGTCAGTAGCCCCAAGTCGGCCGACCTGAGGGACCTGGAGATAGAGTGGTGGGTTAGAAGATTTTTGATATGGGGGGGGGGGGAAGCCCGTTTAGGGGTTTGTATGTGAATAGGAGGAGCTGGAAGTTGATTCTTGAAGCTGGGGGCTTTGACAATTGCGCAAAGCAATTTCAAAAACGGGTCCTAAATAAAAATCTCATTCATGGCTGTGTCAAAAGCCAGCTTCGTTTAATGACTCAGAGAGCTTTTGTGGCACTTTACATTTTGAAAATGACAGGTGCATCTTGCCTTCAGGTATCTATCATCAAATGCTGGAGTAACTCAGCGGGTCAGGCAGCATCACTGGAGAGAAGGAATGGGTGACGTTTCGTGTTGAGACCATTCTTCAGACTGATGTCAGGGACAAATGTCCCGCCCCCTCCCCTGACATCAGTCTGAAGAAGGGTCTCGACCCGAAACGTCACCCATTCCTTCTCTCCAGAGATGCTGCCTGACCCGCTGAGTTACTCCACCATTTTGTGTCCCACTTCGTTAGTTAGTTAGTTAGTTTAGTTTCGGGCCGAGACCCTTCTTCAGTCTGAGAATCGGGTGGGAGATGTAGAGATAGACATAGAAACATAGAAAATAGGTGCAGGAGTAGGCCATTCAGCCCTTCGAGCCAGCACCACCATTCAATAAGATCATGGCTGATCATCCAACTCAGTATCCTGTACCTGCCTTCTCTCCATACCCCCTGATCCCTTTAGCCACAAGGGCCACATCTAACTCCCTCTTAAATATAGCCAATGAACTGGCCTCAACTACCTTCTGTGGCAGAGAATTCCACAGATTCACCACTCTCTGTGTGAAAAATTTGTGAGGGCATGGCGTGAAATCACAGATCAAAGGGGACGATGATCAATATACAGTACAGCCTGCTCGCTGTTACATTCCTCACGCTGTTAAGATGTGTCGTGGGTACTGTCAGTAGAAGGACTCTTGTTATGGCAGCGCAGTCAGGACTCTCACTTTCACAATGGTTTAATGGTACTTTATTTAGAAACATAGACAACAGGTGCAGGAGTAGGCCATTCGGCCCTTCGATCCAGCACCACCATTCAATATGGTCATGGCTGAACCTTTCCTATCCACGTACCTGTCCAAATGCCTTTCAAAATGGAGCTGCTACCTCACAGCGCCAGAGACCCAGGCCCGTTTCCACGCTGTATATCTAAACGTAAGCATAACCTAAACACAAAAAGGTGCTGTTATAGTCCCTGCCTCAACTACCTCCTCCGGCTGCTCGTTCCATACACCCACCACCCTCTGAGTGAAAAAGTTGCCCCTCAGGTTACCATTAAATCTTGCCCCTCTCACCAAAAATCTTGCCTGTCTCAAATATCTAGGTCATGTTTTGGAAAGCAAGCTACCATTAGTCTTCAATGAAGATACTCACAAAGTGCTTGAGTTACTCAGTGTAAGAAAATAACTGCAGATGCTGGTACAAAACGAAGGTATTTATTTCACAAAGTGCTGGAGTAACTCAGCAGGTCAGGCAGCATCTCAGGAGAGAAGGAATGGGTGACGTTTCGGGTCGAGACCCTCAGTCTGAAGAAGGGTCTTGACCCGAAACGTCACCCATTCCTTCTCGCCTGAGATGCTGCCTGACCTGCTGAGTTACTCCAGCATTTTGTGAAATGAGTAACTCAGTGGGTCAGGCAGCTTCTGCGGAGAAAAGGAATAGGTGACGTTTCGGGTCGAGACCCTTCTTCAGTGGTCCTTTAATTGGCACTTGAACAATGATGCAGTGAATTATATTGTTTGCATTTAGATCAGTGCGATTATTGCCATACACAAAGCCAATCCCTGATTTACTGCCCCACACATGGAAACAGCCCACTGAGTCCACATGCAATGGTCGACTAACTTTATACACAGTCCAAGCTGTAGCTGGCCTTCAAGGCTCATTGCAGCCGTCACCTCCCCTGGATATAGACACAAAATGCTGGAGCAACTCAGCGGGACATGCAGCATCTTTAGTTTAGTTTAGTTTAGAGATGCAGGGCAGAAACAGGCCCTTCAGCCCACCGAGTCCGCACATTAACTCTATCCTACACACACGAAGGACGATTTACAATTATACCAAGCCAATTAACCTACAAACCTGTATGTCTTTGGAGTGTGGGAGGAAACTGAAGATCTCGGGGAAAACCCACGCAGATCACGGGGAGAACGTACAAACTCCGTGCAGAGCCACCGTGTAGGGCGGCGCGGTGGCACAGCGGTAGAGTTGCTGCCTTACAGCGAATGCAGCGCCAGAGACTCAGGTTCAATCCTGACTACGGGCGCCGTCTGTACGGAGTTTGTACGTTCTCCCCGTGACCTGCGTGGGTTTTCTCCGAGATCTTCGGTTTCCTCCCACACTCCAAAGACGTGCAGGTTTGTAGGTTAATTGACTGGGTAAAATGTAAAAAATTGTCCCTAGTGTGTGTAGGATAGTGTTAATGTGCGGGGATCGCTGGGCGGCGCGGACTCGGTGGGCCGAAGGGCCTGTTTCCGCGCTGTATCTCTAAATCTAAATCTAAAATCAGACAGCATCCGTAGTCAGGATCGAACCCGGGTCTCTGGCGCTGCAAGCGCTGTAAGGCAGCAACTCTACCGCTGCGCCACCGTGCCACCTTCTCTGGAGAGAAGGAATGGGTGATGTTGCGGGTCGAGACCCTTCTTCAGACCCTCCTGAAGTCTGAAGAAGGGTCTCGACCCGAAACGTCACCCATTCCTTCTCTCCAGAGATGCTGCCTGTCCCGCTGAGTTACTCCCGCATTTCACGTCTATCTTCGGTGTAAACCAGCACCTGCAGTTCCTTCCGACACACCTCATTCGGATCGCCAGTGAGCCATCTTCCTCCCCTCGATGGCCCAAGGAAGGGGATAAATATCAAGCAATCACCCATTATCCAAATACTGATGTGTAACTTGCTGCCTGATATTTAAGCTGCACTGCAGATTCCATGTCAATGTTGGCGGCTGTTCACAGTGCAAGCAGTCGGCAGTGATGTGTGCTCCCCCATGCATTTCACATTGTTGGTTAACGTGTATGCGGCCTTTACATTGCTAAACCAAACCTCAATGTTTGCACAGAGCTATCTATGATGTTAGCTCTTTGCAAATGTTGGACGTTAAAGGCTGGAAGCGGCATAATTTTCCAATTCCTCCAGATTATTTCATGGTAATTATTAAAAGCCGACTCCGATTCACACCACCCCTTAATTTAACCGAGGTCTATTAGCTGCCCTCTTGAATACGGGCGACTGGGATGAACTCCTGCTTGAGGACTTTAGCTTAGGTTAGTTTACTTCAGAGTTACAGTGTGGAAACAGGCTCTTCGGCCCACCGAGTCCGTGCCGCCCAGTGATCCCCGCACACTAGTTCTATCCGACATAGAATTTACAGGACAATTTACAGAGGCTAATTAACCGGCTTTGGAGTGTGGGAGGAAACCAGAGCACCTGGAGAAAACCCATGCGGTCACGGGGAGAACGTACAAAGTCTGCATAGACAGCCCCCGTAGTCAGGATCGAACCCGGGTCTCTGGCGCTGTGAGGCGGCCACTGTGCCATTATGTCACTCTGGTTTCAACCAGATACACCTCGTTATCACCCATTTTACACATTAAAGTTAAAACATGCCTTGAAAGTTTTGATTTTCACGAGGAAATAACTCCTTAAAGAGGAATAACAATTCTTTAAATGTTAGCTTGGGAACCTGTCTGTCTCAGAGATTCAGTTGTGAAATATCATGGCCTGGCGTACAATATAGTCAGAATTGGTTACTTGGATGGTGACTGATCAGACATGTGTAGAGCCATACAGCACAGAAACAGGCCCTTCACACCAACTCGTCCGTGCTGACCAAGATGCCCCATCGAAGATAGTTCCCATTTGCCTGCATTTGGCCCATCGATATACTAAAACTCTCGTTTGTTTGTTCCTGAACTACAGCCAAAACGGTACACGATAGCGCGACAATTTTAGGCCCACCTTACTCACCGTCGTCCCTTTGGTGCTAATGGAAGAAGTTTCATTGAAATGGGTGTTATATTTTTTAAGTTATTTACATTTTAAATTTTAAATCTGTCTCCTAGGGAGGGGGAGGGAGGGAGAGAGGGGGGAGGGGGGGAGGAGGGAGGATAAGGGGGGTTGAGGGGGTTGGAGTGGGAGGGGAGGGAGAAGGGGAGGGGAAGGGGGTGGGGGAGAGGAGGGGAGGGGGGAGCGAGGAGGGATAAGGGGGGTTCAGGGGGTTTGATTGGGGGGGAGGGGAGGGGAAGGGGGGGAGGGGGAGAGGAGGGGGAGGGGGAATTGGGGGAGGGGGGAGGGGGAATTGGGGGAGGGGGGAATTGGGGGAGGGGGAGGGGGTGGGGAGGGGGAGAGGGGAGGGGAGGAGGAGAGGGTGCTGCACCAATGCAGGAGAGGTTTGGGCCCAACGGGTCCACTTGGTCTAGTATCCCTCTAAACCTTCGATAGACACAAAAAGCTGCAGTAACTCAGCGGGACAGGCAGCATTTCTGGATAGAAGGAATGGGTGACGTTTCGGATCGAGACCCTTCTTCAGACTAAAGCTTTTCCTGTCCCTGCACCTGCCCAAGTGTCTTTTAAATGTTGTTATAGCACCTGCATAGTATAGTCAAGGAAAGAGCCTTCACTTCGTGGTCCTGTTTCCACTAACCTTTCCACCACTACGCACGAGAAGCACGAGAAGCACAAGACGCACAAGACGCCATTGTACGCAGATGCCGAGAAGTGTGTTCAGCTCTGACTGAACAATTTCTGATCTTGTGACGTGGACTCAATAAGAACAAGTACCTGCATCAACCACCTCCTCTTGCTGTTCATTCCATACACCTATATGTACATATTCCAAGGTAGACACAAAATGCTGGAGTAACTCAGCGGGGTCAGGCAGCATCTCTGGAGCGAAGGAATGGGTGATGTTTCGGGTCGAGACCCTTAACGTCACCCATTCCTTCTCCCCAGAGACGCTGCCTGACCCGCTGAGTTTCTCCAGCATTTTTGTGTCTCCCTTCGATTTAAACCAGCATCTGGTATAAGATTATTATGGGGTACGTATAAGATTATTAAGGGGTTGGACACGTTAGAGGCAGGAAACATGTTCCCAAAGTTGGGGGAGTCCAGAACCAGGGGCCACGGTTTAAGAATAAGGGGTAGGCCATTTAGAACAGAGATGAGGAAAAACTTTTTTAGTCAGAGAGTTGTGAATCTGTGGAATTCTCTGCCTCAGAGGGCAGTGGAGGCCAATTCTCTGAATACATTCAAGAGAGAGCTAGATAGAGCTCTTAAGGATAGCGAAGTCAGGGGGTATGGGGAGAAGGCAGGAACGGGGTACTGATTGAGAATGATCAGCCATGATCACATTGAATGGCGGTGCTGGCTCGAAGGGCCGAATGGCCTACTCCTGCACCTATTGTCTATTGTCTATTGTCTATCTGCAGTTTTCTTTCCTATCCACATTCCAGATACCTACCACCCTTTCGGTGAAAAAGTTGCCTCTCAAATTTGCACCTCTCACCTTAAACTAATGTCCTCTGCTTTTTCATTCCCCCGCCCCGGCTAAAAGACTCTGTGCATTCATCCTATGTGTCCCCTTTGTGATTTTACACACCTCTACAATATCAAAATCCTCCCGTGGGGAACCCGATGTTATTCCTCGGTAATTAAAACATTTAAAAACCATCCGTGCTTTAAATGAGATCATTCAAGCCCGAGTCATTCCTGAGCTAGTTTAGAATTTCTTGCAACGAGATGTTAATGACTTGTGAAGCAAAAACAGCATGAATGAGGGAATATTTCCCTTCTGACAGAGTGGGTAGTATTAGCTGTGGCAAAATGATGAATCGCTACTTCTGAATGATGCGGCCCGGATCATCAAAACTCCATGAGCTGCATCTGTCTAAACATTGGCAAGGTTTATCCTCAGAGCAAGGGATGGCTGGGAAACGCCGAATACTATAATTATTACCAGACTGCCGGCAATATATAGGATTATGTATTCAGCTGAACAGAAGACTACACAACTCCATCCAACACTACTTAGATAGTCTGTAGTCTTTCTAATCATTCATTCCCCCTTCGCCTCTTCTGGGATATAAATCTATCTCAAATCGTGTCTCGTTTTCCTTCCTCTTGGCTCGGGGCGGCACGGTGGCGCAACGGTAGAGCAGCTGCCATACGGCGCCAGAGACACGGGTTCCATCCTGACTGCGGGTGCTGCCTGCGCGGAGTTTGTGCGTTCTCCCCAAGACCGCGTGGGTTTTCCACAGGCGCTCCGGTTTCCTCCCGCACCCCAAAGACGTGCGACAAGCTTATAGGGGAATTTGCTTCTGTAAGAATTGAAAATTGCCCCTCCTGTGCAGGATAGTGTTGGTGTGCGGGGATCGCTGGTCGGCAGTATCTCTAAAATTAAAAAAAATACTAAACTAATAATTTGTGTAGGAAGGAACTGCAGATGAAACCGAAGATAGACACAAAAAGCTGGAGTAACTCAGCGGGACAGGCAGCACCTGCTAAGTTACTCCTGATATTTGTGTCCAAACTAATAGTTTGTCTAGAATGTAAACCACCCACAATGATTGGCATTTTACCTGTCTAATTCCAACCTGGTTTTGTGGAGAGATGTATTTCAGCTATTAAAGTTTTTATGAATTTGGATCACCGTTAGGGAGAACACAGGGCAGATTGGGTCTGTGTTGCTCTGATGTACAGGGTAGTTCTAGATTTAGATTTAGAGATACAGTGCAGAAACAGGCCCTTCGGCCCACCGGGTCCGCGCCGCCCAGTGATCCCCGCACACTATCACTATCCTACACCCACCAGGGACAATTTTTACATTTGCCCTGCCAATTAACCTCCAAACCTGTACGTCTTTGGAGTATGGGGAGAAGGCAGGAACGGGGTACTGATTGAGAATGATCAGCCATGATCACATTGAATGGCGGTGCTGGCTCGAAGGGCCGAATGGCCTCCTCCTGCACCTATTGTCTATTGTCTATCTCGGAGAAAACCCACGCAGGTCACGGGGAGAACGTACAAACTCCGTACAGACGGCGCCCGTAGTCAGGATCGAACCTGAGTCTCCAGCGCTGCATTCGCTGTAAGGCAGCAACTCTACCGCTGCGCCAACGTGCCGCCCTGATCTCGTCTTGTGTTGATCGGACTTAGGGAGTAGATCTGATCTGATTTTGTGTTGATCTCACTTACCTGCAGGCTCGATGCAAAAGTATCCAGTTTAGTTTAGTTTATTGTCACGTGTACCGAGGTGCAGCAACAAGCTTTTGTCGTGTGCCAACCAGCCGGCCGAAAGACAATACATGATTACAATCGAGCCGTTTACAGTGTACAGATACATGTTAAGGGAACAACGTTCAGTGCAAGGTACAGCCAGCAAAGTCCGATCCAAGACAGTCCGAGGGTCACCACTGAGGCAGATGGTGGCTCAGGACTGCTCTCTGGTTGTGGTAGGATGATTCAGTTGCCTGATCACAGCTGGGAAGAAACCGTCCCTGAATCTATGCCTCCGGTTCCCTTGAAGTAGACTTTATCTTGCACTAAACCTTTTCTTTTCCCCTTTTAGATTAGTTTATTGTCGCGTGTGCTGAGGTACAGTGGAAAGCCTTGTAGTCGCGTGCTTTCGAGGACAGGCAGCACCCGTGTTAAGGATCGAACCGGGGACTCCGGCGCTGTACGGCAGCAACTCTACCCTTAGCGCAGCCCCATAACACTGTCTCGAGTTTTGTCCGCCCCTCTTCGAACTGAACTGCCTTGCTGCTGGTTTGAACGAAGACACAGGTATTAATCTGTGCAGTCGGTGGACATGCAGTGATATTACTTTATATGCACAGGGACAGCCTTCATTTATTACCATTACTTATCAATTTTACTTTCTGATTATTTTTGGCCGGCGATTTTATTCTGATACCAAATGTTGAATAATAAGGCAGGGAGCGGGATGATTATCTGGAACTTTGCTGATATGTGGAGGAGGCTATTAAATCCTGCGTTCCGTGTGCCTCTGCACAAGACTTCTTCGACTGGTTTACTTGCGGCTGGACTGCTGTAGCCCAGAGCAGATTACAGCTACTAGCACTAACGCAATGTGAAAATTGATTAATATTTCTACTCTAAATGGCAGGCAATGATGTATGAATCCCCGTTACTGCATTAAGTAATTCTTTAAGGAGATGAATAGCCTCTACAAAAATGTTAAAGTTCAAGTGAAATAATTTGCATATTTATATTGCAAAGTTACTGATAATAATTGCGGCAACATTGTATAATAGCCTTCGTATTTCATTCTAATCTAATACCACTTGAGAGCTAATCCTCATTACCTTTCACGGACAAGAGTTCCAGTATCCTTGCATTAAAGCACACAGCCCACATGATGTCACTGAATACTAAAGAAGGAATTATAATTGATCATTTATTCAGGCCAAGAACCCCTGGCTTAACAGACGTTCAGGGAAATAAACTCAAAAGACCAGTTTGAGATTATTCCAGTGCAAAGTCGCAAGAAGCCGAGAGTCATTCAGCATTGAAACAGGTTCTGAAGAAGAGTCCCGACCCGAAACGTCGCCCATTCCATCTCTCCGGAGATGCTGCCTGACCCGCTGAGTTACTCCAGCTTCTTGTGTCTATTGAAACAGGCTCTTCGGCTCAACGCATCCATGCCGACCAACATGCCCCATTTAAAATGGTCCCATATACCCGCGTTTGGCCCATATCCCTCTAAACCTCTCCTAACTTTTAAATATTTGTTACAGTACTTGCCTCAACTGCTTCATTCGGTAGTAGACACCAAGAACTGCAGATGCTGGTTTACACAAAAGGACACAAAAGTGCTGGAGTAACTCGATGGGTCAGGCAGCATCTCTGGAGAACATGGACAGGTGACGTTTTGGGTCGGGACCCTGCCTCAGACATAAGCTTAACGGATAGAGAGTCGAAACAGGAAACTGCAGATGATGGTTTAAACAAATGGACAAAGTGCTGGAGTAACTCGATGGGTCAGGCAGCATCTCTGGAGAACATGGATAGGTCACGTTTCGGGTCGAGACCCTGCCTCAGACTTTGTGTCCTTTTTAACCTCTCCCGGCAGCTCATTCCATACGACCACCATCAACTGAGTGAAAAGAAAATGTCCCTCAGGTTCCTATTAAAACTTTCCCCTCTCATCTAAAATCTATGTCCTCTACTTCTTGATTCCCCTACCCTGGGTAAAAGTCTCTGTGCATTCACCTTTGCTATTCCCCTCATGTTTTTATACACCTCTATAAGATCACCCCTCAGCCACCTGCACTCCAAGGAATAAAGTCCTAGCCTGCTAATGTCTCTGTAGCTCAGGCCCACGAGTGCTGGCAACATCCTCGTAAATCTTCCTGGCACCTCCAGACAGTCCTCTCCCCCTCTCCCTCCCCATCCCCCAACTATCCAACCCCCACCTCCCCATCCCCCAACTACCCATCCCCAACTACCCATCCCCCAACTACCCATCCCCCATCGCCCACCTCCCCACCCTCCAACTACCCACCCCCCAACTACCCACCCCCCACTCCCCACCCTCCAACTACCCACCCCCCAACTACCCACCCCCCACTCCCCACCCTCCAACTACCCAACCCCCCAACTACCCAACCCCCCACTCCCCATCCCCCACCTCCCCATCCCCCAACTACCCCCCCAACTACCCACCCTCGAACTACCCATCCCCCAACTACCCATCCCCCATCGCCCACCTTCCCATCCCCCAACTACCAACCCCCCAACTACCCCCCCAACTACCCACCCCCAACTACCCCCCAACTACCCACCCTCCAACTACCCACCCCCAACTACCCATCCCCCATCGCCCACCTTCCCATCCCCCAACTACCCACCCCCCAACTACCCCCCCAACTACCCCCCCAACTTCCCACCCCCCAACTACCCCCCCAACTACCCACCCCCAAATTCCCACCCCCCAACTACCCCCCCAACTACCCACCCCCCAACTACCCCCCCAACTAACCACCCCCCACTCCCCACCCCCCATCTACCCGACCCCCCACTCCCCATCACCCACCTCCCCATCCCCATTGCCCACCTCCCCATCCCTCACCTCCCCGTCCCCCATCACCCACCTCCCCGTCCCCCACTCCCCATCCCCCACCTCCCCATCCCCCACTCCCCATCCCCCACTCCCCATCCCCCATTCCCCACCCCCCACTCCCCATCCCCCACTCCCCATCCCCCACTCCCCATCCCCCACCTCCGCATCCCCCACTCCCCATCCCCCACCCCCCACCCCCCACTCCCCATCCCCGTCCCCCACCTCCCCGTCCCCCTGTTTAACTTCATGTGAAAAAGTCATTTACCTGTCCAAGTTCCAAGACTAGGGTTTGGATTTTTAAGCAGAAATCCCATGGAGAACACAATGTTTTGTTTTGTTTTGTTTTGTTTAGTTTAGTTTAGTTTAGTTTAGTTTAGTTTAGTTTAGTTTAGTTTAGTTTAGTTTAGTTTAGTTTAGTTTAGTTTAGTTTAGTTTAGTTTAGTTTAGTTTAGTTTAGTTTAGTTTAGTTTAGTGGTACAGTGTGGAAACAGGCCCATCGGCCCACCGAGCCCATGCTAACCAGCGATCAACGCGTACATGGCACTATCCTGCACACGCTCGGGACAATATACAATCTTTACCGAAGCCAATTAACCTACAAGCCTGTACGTCTTTGGAGTGTGGGAGGAAACCGGAGAAACCCACACAGGTCACGGGGAGAACGTACAAACTCTGTTCAGACAGCACCCGTAGTCAGGATCAAACCCAGGTCCCTGGCGGTGTGAGGCTGCAACTCTATCGCTGCGCCACTGTGCAGCCCAGGATCGAACCCGGGTCCCTGGCACTTTTGCCACCGTGCCGCCCTGTAATGTAGAGGATACTAATTGTTCCTCGTTCTAAGACGAAGGTTTTTGAATCCTTTAAGCAGGAGAAATCCCACGGAGAACAGAATGCTTTTAACATTGTTATGTAGCTTGGGGGGGGGGGGGGGGAAGAAAAATAAATTGACACTTAAATGGACTCTTGGTAATGTTTCATCGTGTACGCCCGGGCAATAGAAAAAGCCATTATTAACTTCCACCGAGTCCTGTGATGCTTTTGATGTCTCAATAATAGTTTCAACACCGTGGTATCATAATATTTATTGCTGCACCTCCAACTGTGCATTAACACAGAGAAGTTGTTTAGAGTGGCATAATAACACTTTGGGAGATTTCTACTGCATATTAGGCATGTCAAAATTGTAAATATATTTATGCAGAGCCTATTGGTACTTCTGGCACTTATCTTTGTGTGCAGTCGGGATGTTTTGAATGGAATTTGTGATTTACTGTCTTCATTAGTATTGGCGGCTTTAACCATGTCCTTCAGTAGGAGGCCGTGATTAGATTCTGTTGTCGCATTATGAGAATTATTCACATCGATGAAGAGCAAATCAAAAAAACCCTCCCCAATGTATAGACTGTCCTGTACTTCAGAAATCCCACATATCTTCTAAACAGCTGCTTTCTTTTAGATACGGGTGACAACGCTGGTAATGTGAATTGCCGACTGCATAATGCATAGGGGCAGCTGACGAGCACTTTAATTGGTATGAAGTTAGGTAATATTGTGACAGGTAAACTTTTATTGTTGCCCAAATGAGCACCGATTACAGTCAGGATAAAAGGATGGTTTATCAGGATTTCTAGGTGTGACTCAATCCAATTTGTTCAGCGCTAATGGGTGCGGTTACCGTCAAAGTCCACAAGCAAACTGGTCTAGGGGAAAAAAACTGCAGATGCTGGTTGATTGAAATTGAAGGTGGACACAAAATGCTGGTGTAACTCAGCGGGTCGAGAGCCGAAACGTCAGCCATTCCTTCTCTCCAGAGGGCGCTGCCTGACCCGCTGAGCTACTCCAGCATTTTGTGTCTAAGCACTGGTCTACTCAGCACACACAGCTACTGGAGGAGAAAAGGAATGGGTGACGTTTCGGGTCGAGGCCCTTCTTCAGACTGACCCGAAACGCCACCAGTTTGAGATTCTTCCCGTGCAAAGTCATAAGAAGCCGAGAGTCATTCGACATTGAAACAGGGTCTGAAGAAGGGTCTCGACCCAAAACGTCACCCATTCCATCTCTCCAGAGATGCTGCCTGTCCCGCTGAGTTACCCCAGCATTTTGTGTCTATCTGCAGTTCCTTCCTACACAAAGCTACCTAAACTGGAGAAACACAGACCTGCAGATGCTGGTTAATGCACAAAAGGACACAAGGAGTTGGAGTAACTCAGTGGGACAGGCAGCATCTTTGGAGAAAAGGTATAGGCGACATTTCGGCTCGAGACCCTTCATCATGGGAAGGTGCAGAACAAAGCAGAGCCTGCATCGATGACTCTGGGTCTTCCCATATCTCTAGTTCCCCCCTCCTTTTGTAGGAAGGAACTGCAGATGCTGGTTTAAACCAAAGATAGACACAAAAACTTGGAGTAACTCAACGGGTCAGGCATCATCTCTGGAGAAAAGGAATAGATGACGTTTCGGATCGAGACTCTTCTTCAGACTCAACCCGGGTCTCGACCCAAAACATCACCTATTCCTTTTCTCCAGAGATACTGCCTGACCCGCTGAGTTACTCCAGCACTTTGTGTCTATCTTCAGTATAAACCAGCATCTGCAGTTCCTTCTTTACCCAGCATCTCTGGAGAACATGGATAGGTGCTGTTTCGGGTCAGGACTCTTCTATTTTTAAAGACTGCTGTCAAATGCTCTTTCCCGATAAGATCATATCTCAATATCTTATGCTACTCTGTAGCATCTTCCCAAAACTTGTGTATACATTCAGAGACACACATTCTCCAGTACATTCTCGAGCCGAAATGTCACAAGGGGCTGGAATAACTCAGCGGGTCAGGCAGCATCTCTGGAGAACATGGATAGGCGGGGTTTCGGGTCGATAACCTTCGACTGAATGATTGTAGGGTGGGGGGGAGGTGAAGAAAGCTGGAAAAACGAGAGAGGCTTTTTACTGCATATAAGCCAGTCCCATTCACCCACATTTGGTCCATGTCCCTCGAAAACTTTCCTTTCCATGCACCTGTCATCCATGCATCAATTTAGTTTATTGCCAGGTGTACTGAGGTGCAGTGAAAGGCTTTTGTTGCGTGCTGACCAGTCAGCGGAAAGACAATACATGATTACAATCGAGCCATTTACAGTGTACAGATACAGGATAATGGAATAACGTTTCGTGCAAGGTAAAGCCAGCAAAGTGCGATCAAGGATAGTCCGAGGGTCACAAAAGAGGAAGATGGTAGTTCAGCACTGCTCTCTGGTTGAGGTAGGATGGTTCAGTTGCCTGATAACAGCTGGTAAGAAACTGTCCCTCAATCCGGTGTTGTGCGTGTCTTTTGAATGATGTTCTGGTATTCAGTTTTGCCTATACTTGTAAGTTATGTACCTAAATTTGTCAGCTTTCCCATACATTAATGATTCATGCTTTGCTTCATCTGGGACCAAATACCAAACTTTTAACATCTCCGAGATCTTCATTTTACTCGATGAAGTTGTTATTGTACAGCAGGACCATATACATTGTCGGGTCAAACATACTGTATATTCTGGATTAGTCACCCATTCCTTCTCTCCAGAGATGCTGCCCGACCGTGTCTAACTTCAGCATCTGCCGTTCTTTCCTACACATCTATTCTGGATTATCCTGCAATAAACATTATTCCCTTAATCTTGTATCTGTACACTGTGGACGGCTGGAATGGAATCATGTATTGTTGTTTCTTTGACTGGATGGCATGCAACAAAAAGCTTCTCACTGTACCTCAGTACACCTGACGATACTAAACTAAATTATAAACTAAATTATAGAAACTAAATTATAGAAACCAATATTAACATATAACAACAACTACAGCATGCAAACAGGCCTGTCCGGCCCTACCAGTCCACGCCGACCATTCTCCCTGACCTAGTCTCATCTACCTGCACTCAGACCATAACCCTCCAATCCCCTCCTATCCATATACCTATCCAATTTACTCTTAAATAATAAAATCGAGCCAGCCTCCACCACTTCCACCGGAAGCCCATTCCATACAGCCACAACCCTCTGAGTAAAGAAGTTCCCCCTCATGTTACCCCTAAACCTTTGTCCCTCAATTCTGAAGCTATGTCCCCTTGTTGGAATCTTCCCCACTCTCAAAGGGAAAAGCCTACCCACGTCAACTCTGTCCGTCCCTCTCATAATTTTAAAAACCTCTATCAAGTCCCCCCTCAACCTTCTACGCTCCAAAGAATATGGATATAAGCTATCACTATGGACGGCTCATTGGCACAGTGGTAGAGTTGCTGCCTCACAGCGCCAGAGACCTGGTTCAATCCTAACTACGTGTGCCATCTGTACGGAATTTGTACATTCTCCCCGTGACCTGCGTGGGTTTTCTCCGGGTGTTCCGGTTTTCTCCCACACTCTAAAGACGTGCAGTCTGTAGGTTAATTAGCGTTGGTAAAGATTGTGAATTGTTCCTAGTGTGCGTAGGAAAGTGCTAGTGTGCTGGGATCGCAGGTTGGCGTGGACTTGGTGGGCCGAAGGGCCTGTTTCCTCGTTGTATCTCTAAACTAAACTAAACTGAACTAATATTCATCTTCAGGAAATGTCCTATGTTCTTTCCGCAGACTCCATTTTCACCTTGAAGACAAAGACAAAATCATTCCAGGATGTAAATTTTAACGATGCTTTTAGCCTAAGCAACCACATCAACAAACATTTATTGATTTTGCAAAATATCTCTTGACACTCAGTTAGGGAATGGAGGAGGTTCTGACTCTGTTGTGGTACAGAAGGACATCTTGATTTACTGGCTGTATCTCTCAGCTCTGCAATTATACCACTGAACTGTGTAGAGAACTTAGACACATGGCTAAGTTATTTAAATAACCCAATGACTTTAGAATTTAGAGATACAGCTTGGAAACAGTGGGAGGACTAGAGGTCAAAGCTTCAGAATTAAAGGACGTTCTTTTAGGAAGGAGCTGAGGAGGAATTTCTTTCGTCAGAGGGTGGTGAATCTGTGGAATTCTTTGCCACAGAAGGCTGTGGCGGCCATGTCAGTGGATATTATTAAGGCAGAGATCGATAGATTCTTGATTTGGACAGGTATCGGAGGTTATGGGGAGAAGGCAGGAGAATGGGGTTTAGGGGGGAGAGGATAGATCAGCCATGATTGAATGGCAGAGAAGACTTGATTGGCTGAATGGCCTAATTCTACTCCTATCACTTCTGACCTTATGGCCTTATAACAGGCTCTTCGGCCTACTGAGTCCACGCCGACCAGCAATCACTCGTACACTAGCACTATCCTTTCACATGCGGGAAAATTTAGCCAGCAAAGCTGCACGTCTTTGGAGTGTTGGAGGAAACCGGCGCACCTGGAGAAAACCCACACAGTTCATGGGGAGAACGTACAAACTCCGTACAGACAGCACCCGTAGTCAGGATCGAACCTGGGTCTCTGGCGCTGTGAGGCAGCAACTCTACCGCTGCGCCACCGTGCCGCCCCGACCTGCCAGGACAATGACCGTGAAGAACACGTAATGAAAATCACCAAATGGCCAACCTCACTGCTGTTTGGAGGGATTTTTATTATTATCCAAAGTATTACCTGGGATTTTTTTTCTAAACCAAACTGATGCGAGGCTCTGACAACTCAGTGAAGTCTGGCCATATAATTCTGTGTCCACTCATTGGAAACAAAGATAAGTCGATCGTCAAAGGTTATGGGGAGAAGGCAGGAGGATGGGGCTGAGAGGGAAAGATAGATCATCCATGACAGAATGGCAGAGTAGACTAGATGGACCGAGTGGCCTAATTCTGCTCCGATGATAGATACAAAATGCTGGTGTGAATTGGCGGGTCAGGGGGCATCCAGAAAAGGAATAGGTCACGTTTCGGGTCGAGACTCTTCTTCAGACTGATTCCCAACCTGAAACGTCACCCATTCCTTCTCTCCAGAGATGCTGCCCGACCCACTGAGTAACTCCAGCATTTTGTGTCTAACTTCAGTGTGAACCGGCATAGACAATAGACAATAGGTGCAGGAGTAGGCCATTTGGCCCTTCGAGCCAGCACCGCCATTCAATGTGATCATGGCTGATCATTCTCAATCAGTACCCTGTTCCTGCCTTCTCCCCATAACCCCTGACTCCACTATCCTTAAGAGCTCTATCTAGCTCTCTCTTGAATGCATTCAGAGAATTGGCCTCCACTGCCTTCTGAGGCAGAGAATTCCACAGATTCACAACTCTCTGACTGAAAAAGTTTTTCCTCATCTCCGTTCTAAGTGGCCTACCCCTTATTCTTAAACTGTGTGTGGCCCCTTGTTCTGGACTCCCCCAACATTGGGAACATGTTTCTTGCCTCTAACGTGTCCAACCCCTTAATAATCTTATACGTTTCGATAAGATCCCCTCTCATCCTTCTAAATTCCAGTGTATACAAGCCTAGTCGCTCCAGTCTTTCAACATACGACAGTCCCGCCATTCTGGGAATTAACCTAGTAATCTGTGGTTCCTTCCTACTATATCTGCTCCTATGCCTTATGAGCTTCTGAACCTCACTGCAAAGGGTGTTTGAATCCTACTGCAACAGAATCCCAGGCAGAGTCCTGGCAGAACATCCTAACTCCAACAATGGAGAAAGAATATTGTAACATTAAATGGTGTATAGAACGTAGAACAGTACAGCACCTCAACGGGTCTCCAGGGAGACTCTAGCCCCTGTCATAGAAACATAGAAACATAGAAAATAGCTGCCCTTTGAGCCAGCACCGCCATTCAATATCATGGCTGATCATCCAAAATCAGTACCCCCATCCTGCTTTTTCCCCATATCCCTTGATTCCGTTAGCCCTACGAGCTAAATCTAACTCTCTCTTGAAAACATCCAGTGAATGGGCCTCCACTGCCTTCTGTGGCAGAGAATTTCACAGATTCACAACTCTCAGGGTGAAGAAGTTTCTCCTCTCCTATCTGACGTACGATTGTCCCAAGGACCCAAACAGTCTTTCCGGGGAGGTTCACCTGCACCTCCTCCAACCTCATCTACTGTATCCGCTGTTCCAGGTGTCAACTTCTCTACATCGGCGAGACCAAGCGCAGGTTCGGCGATCGTTTCGCTGAACACCTCCGCTCAGTCCGTCTTAACCTACCTGATCTCCTGGTTGCTCAGCACTTCAACTCCCCCTCCCATTCCCAATCTGACCTTTCTGTCCTGGGCCTCCTCCATTGTCAGAGTGAGGCCCAGCGCAAATTGGAGGAACAGCACCTCATATTTCGCTTGGGCAGCTTACACCCCAGCGGTATGAACATTGACTTCTCTAACTTCAAGTAGCCCCTGCTTTCCCTCTCTCTCCATCCCCTCCCCCTTCCCAGTTCTCCCACCAGTCTTACTGTCTCCGACTACATTCTATCACTGTCCCGTCCACTCCCGTGACATCAGTCTGAAGAAGGGTCTCGACCTGAAACGTCCCCCATTCCTTCTCTCCAGAGATGCTGCCTGTCCCGCTGAGTTACTCCAGCATTTTGTGTCTACCCTGGACACCCGTACTAATCAAGAATCAGTCGAACTCCACCTTAAAAATATCCATTGACTTGGCCTCCACAGCCTTCTGTGATAATGAATTCCACAGTACTCCACCCATTCCATTAATAAGTTAATTAGTGATGGGAGGAGAATTAGACCATTGTGTTGCCTGGTAATAAGCAGGTTATCTAATTTGATCAAGCCCTCTGGCCTTCCTCTATTAAGGCACTTGAATGTAAAGCTTCTACCAAGGTGTTCATAAGGTCATAAGTGAAAGGAGTAGAATTGGGCCATTCGGCCCATCAAGTCTACTCCGCCATTCCAATCCATCCATGGAAGAGTCCGTATCCCACCATCAGCCTCGCTGGTTACATCAAAGAGAACACACAAAACCACAGCGGAAACAAGACATCTTCAACCCAGTGGACTGCTTGAGAAGAAAGAAAGATAGTAAGTCGACACTTGTTGGTACACAAAATATTAGCCACTTATTTTAAAACAGTTCACTGCACAAAGGCTACGTCAGAACATTTCTCAGCTTCAGAAGCATTAACGCAAATGTGCTGTTTTTCTTGTGATAATACTATCATTAATCTTTAATATTGGGATTTGCCCAAATGCTATCTTCTATTCAAGATGATGGGCAAAGTTGAACATAAAGCAATAGATTTCTTGTATCGATGAGATTGTTCTTGACATTCTTTAGTTCGCCACGGTGGCGCGGCGGTAGAGAGGCTGCCTCACAGCGCCAGAGACCCGGGTTCGATCCTGACTATGAGTGCTGTCTGTACGGAGTTTGCAAGTGTGACCTGCGTGGGTTTTTTCCCGGTGCTCCGGTTTCCTCCCACACTCCAAAGACGCACATCATAGTAGGTTGATTGGCTTCGGTACATTGTAAGATTGCCCCTAATATGTCTATGTTTGCTTAGGGGGGAATCTCCGGTCAGTGCAGGCTCGGTGGGCTGAAGGGCCTGTTTCCTTTCCGCGCTGTATCTCTGAAGTCTAAAGACATCCAAAGTTTCAGTATTCACCATCAAAACATTACGCATTAACTGTTTATTAAATTATCGGCTGACAACTTTTACAAGTAACGTTTCATCGGTCGTCTCGGAAAATATTATTTTTATTAGCAGATTAATTCAAACCCTTAATCTTTATTTTATTTAAAAAACAACATCAATAGAGAAGAAAGATCGATAACCGCCCTTGGAAGGATCTGATATAATATGTGGTGCATGGTGTAATTTGATAATATCAATCATAATTGAGTTACATGCGATCCATCTGATTTTCAGTGCATTAAGGTCACCAGAGGCCACAATGCCTCACTTCCCATCAATTACCACATATCAGAGATGGCCGCACGCATTTCCCATTGATGGCTTTCTTCAATAAATAATATTAAGAGGTGCAGCAGGAGAGATCGATAGAGTACAGTTCCACAGTCACAGTTTTAATGACAGCTGTTTTGCCTCACAGACTGGTCAATACTCAGTCATGTCAGACACTGACTCAAAGCACATCGTCAAAGTAGTGCATCTGTGCAGCATATTAGATTGTTAACAGCCTAACGGCATAAGGCAATTACATATGGATATGAACTAAATATGACAGCGCTTATAAATATGTGATACATTGGTGAGAATATATTATTGCCCAAAGGGTTTTCCACAGCGTTTCGCACTTTGAATGTGTTCGTGCCAGATGTGCCAGAATATATTTCCACATGCTGTGATGGTTTTTTTATTGAAAGGACATCTTGTCTGATTCTTGGAACACGCAGTTTGGCTGATGTGAAATGCTCGGTTTAAAAAAACGTGCGCACAAAAATATGACCTTCACCATTATTTTTTTGGGTATGTGATTGAGCGGTAATTTCTTGGTCTATTGGCATTCTTATAGTCTTTTATTTGCTATCCTACTGTTGAGATGTGAAAGGTGCTGGATAATATTTTGTAACTGGGGGATAATGTTTAATGTCTTTGAAACTCTCAGGAGGAATTTCCCTGTGTCTGAAGGAATTGCAGATGCTGGTTTACACTGAAGGTGGACGCAAAAATGCTGGAGTAACTCAGCGGGACAGGCAGCATCTCCGGAGAAAAGGACCTGTTCCTTCTCTCCACAGATGCTCCCTGACCCGCTGAGTTACTCCAGCATTTTGTGTCATCTACAAGTATAATAGATGGCCCAATGATGTGAAACCTCCATCTCAGGAGAACTTCTCCTCTCTCTGGCAATAGTCACAAGGCGAGAAGAAGAACATTTAATGGAGGCTACACCAAGTGGACCCGTTGGGCCCAAACCTCTCCTGCACTGGTGCAGCACCCTCTCCTTCCCCCCTCCCCTCTCCCCCCCTCCCTCCTCCCCCTCTCTCTCCCCTCCCCCTCTCCCTTCCCCCCTCCCCCAAACTCCATCCCCCTCAACGCCCCTTATCCTCCCTCCTCCTCCCTCCCTCCCTCCCTCCCTCCCTCCCTCCCTCCCTCCCTCCCTCCCTCCCTCCCTCCCTCCCTCCCTCCCTCCCTCCCTCCCTCCCTCCCTCCCTCCCTCCCTCCCTCCCTCCCTCCCTCCCTCCCTCCCTCCCTCCCTCCCTCCTTCCCTCCCCCTTAAAAAACATAACACCGATTTCAATGAAACGTCTTCCATTAGCTTCCATTAGACGGTGAGTAAGGTGGGCCTAAAATTGTCGCGCTATCGTGTACCGTTTTGGCTGTAGTTCAGGAACAAACAAACAAACAAACAAACGAGAGTTTTAGTATATAGATGTGCGGGGCAAGTTTATTTTTTACCCAGAGAGGGGTGGGGGCGTGATACGCACTGCCAGGGGTAGTGGTGGAGGCAGATACGATAGTGGTGTTTAAGAGGGATTTACGTTGTGATTTAGATTGTAGTCCCGTGGACCACCTGAAACGTCACCTGTCCACGTTCTCCAGGAATGCCCAAAAAGACACAAAGTCCTGGAGCAACTCAGCAGGTCAGGCAGCATATCTGGAGAACATAGATAAGTGATGTATTGGAAAGAAAACTGCAGATGCTGGTTTAAATTGAAGTTAGACGCAAAATGCTGGAGTACTCAGCGGGTAAGGCAGCATCTCTGGAGAGATTCTGGAGAGTAGGGTCTCGACCCGAAACATCACCCATTCCTGGGGGGGATCTTATTGAAACATATAAGATAATTAGGGGATTGGACACATTAGAGGCAGGAAACATGTTCCCAATGTTGGGGGAGTCCAGAACAAGAGGCCACAGTTTAAGAATAAGGGGTAGGCCATGTAGAACGGAGATGAGGAAGAACTTTTTCAGTCAGAGAGTGGTGAAGGTGTGGAATTCTCTGCCTCAGAAGGCAGTGGAGGCCAGTTCGTTGGTTGCTTTCAAGAGAGAGCAGGATAGAGCTCTTAAGGATAGCAGAGTGAGGGGGTATGGGGAGAAGGCAGGAACGGGGTACTGATTGAGAGTGATCAGCCATGATCGCATTGAATGGCGGTGCTGGCTCGAAGGGCTGAATGGCCTACTCCTGCACCTATTGTCTATTGTCTATTGTCTATTGACTGATTGCTTGCGGAGAAGAAGAAGGCTGGAAAATCTCCAGAGATGCTGACTGACCCGCTGAGTGACTCCAGCTCTTGGTGCCCTGACGTGAAATTTCTTCCCTACTTTACATCCACTTTGAATTCTATTAGTCGAGCTTGGACTAACCTGTGTTAACCTGCACTTCATAAGTGTCTCATCCAATCTTGCATGGATTATTTGCAATGAATATTGGTCAGCAGTGCATCACTGGAACAGGCCCTTTGGCCCACACTGATGGTGACTGTGACATGTATACGAACTGGCTTGCTGAAATCAAAGGTTAGTTTAGTTTAATTTAGTTTATTGGTATTGTGAAAAGTTATTTGTTGCGTGCTATCCCGTCAGCGGAAAGACTGTACACGATTACAATCAAGACATTCACAATGTACAGATACAGGATAAAGGCAATAACATTTCATGGGCGGCACGGTGGCGCAGCGGTACAGTTTGCTGCCTTGCAGTGCTAGAGACCCGGGTTCATTCCTGACTACAGTTGCTCGGCTGTATGGAGTTTGTACGTTCTCCCCATGATCTGCGTGGGTTTTTTCCGGGTGCTCCGGTTTCCTCCCACACTCCAAAGACGTGCAGGTTTGTAGGTTAATGGGCTTGGTCTAAATGAAAAATTGTCCCGAGTGAAAGTAGGTTGGTGTTAATGCGTGGGGATCACTGGTCGGTGCCGCCTCGATGGGCCGAAGGGCCTGTTTCCGCGCTGTACATCTGCACTAAACGAAACTAATGTCCAGTAAAGACCGATTAAAGATAGTCCGAGGGTCTCCAGGGTCTCCAATGAGGTAGATGGTCGGTCTAAAGACTAGCTCCATCATCTTGCTGATGGGGAGTGGTTGCTGTTTTGACACCATGTGACTAAGCTCCTCCCTGCATTCTGCCTCATCATTGTCTGTGTGCCTGTAATTCAGTGTTCAACCCAGACTCTTGGAGTTACTGAATTGCTCAATACCTCCTGACATGGGAAGCATTCCCAGGATAATCTGGGAGAACGAGTCTGAAGTCTGAAGAAGGGTCTCGACCCGAAACGTCACCCATTCTTTCTCCCCAGAGATGCTGCCTGTCCCGCTGAGTTAAGGCAGCGCAAAGGCAAAATTCAATGCTTCTAAGAACTCTCATGACCTGAAGTAATCCCGGGTCCTATGACAGAGCAGGAATCATTTCTGGGTGAAAAATTATCATCCATAAATAATCCCTCAAACTATTGAAATGGCACGAGGTATAATTCTAGATAAAAACAAAGATAATCGGTCAATGGTCACTGTCTGTATGAAATTCGGAGGTCGCAAGCAGGTCATGGGTTTAAAGTTCTCTTTATTTCTTGGAAACAATACCCTTTTGTGCGTTAAAAGAACTCAAAATGAGAAAGATATGTTCAATTGAATTGCCAGCTACCTAACGTGGATTAATATCGAATTGTTAAATATATTTATGGCATCGTAGAACGGCGTTCTGTAAATTGGTAGGTTTCTTCACACAATGACCTCTGTTGTGGACAACTCTTGGGAATTATCCACACTTTTATTTTGTGATGGTTTTACAAAGCCAGCAAAAGTTTACGAATGCTGCGCTTCTTTTGGCAAGATCTGCAAAAGTTAACTACCGATTCTCACAGGAATGCTGATCCAAATGTGCGAGAGTTTTGCTTAACTTCAGTCTTGTTTTAAGTTAAAATTTTCACCCAGTGAGTTGTGAATCGGTGGAATTCTCTGCCGCGGAAGGCAGTGGAGGCCGATTCACTGGATATTTTCAAGAGAGATGGATTTAGGGCTAACGGAATCAGGGGATATGGGGAGAAAGCAGGAACGGGGTACTGATTTTGGATGATTAGCCATGATCATATTGAATAGCGGTGCTGGCTTGAAGGGCTGAATGGCCTACTCCTGCACCTATTTTCTAAGTTTCTATGTAAATAGGTGGGTTTAATGCAAATATAAAAAGTGCATTATTTTTTTTTTTAAAGCTATTTTCCTGAAATTCAATCTCTCAGCATATGAGAATCTTATCAGAATCAGGATACATTGCAGCTGGTGTGTGTATGTATATATATATATACAGTGCATTCAGAAAGTATTCAGGCCCCATCACTTTTTCCACATTTTGTTACGTTACAGCCTTATTTTAAAATGGATTAAATTCATTTTTTTTAATCATCAATCTACACACAATACCCCATAATAAAAAAGCGAAAACAGGTGTTTCGAAATTTTTGCAAAGTAATAAAAAATAAATAACTGAAATATCATATTTACATAAGTATTCAGACCCTTTATTCAGTACTTTGTTGAGGCACCTTTGGCAGCGATTATAGCCTCGTCTTCTTGGGTATGACGCTATAAGCTTGGCACACCTGTATTTGGGTAATTTCTCCCATTCTTCTCTGCAGATCCTCTCAAGCTCTGTCAGGTTGGATGGGGAGCGTCGATGCACAGCTATTTTCAGGTCCCTCCAGAGATGTTCGATCGGGTTCAAGTCCGGGCTCTGGCTGCGCCACTCAAGGACATTCACAGACTTGTCACAAAGCCACTCCAGCATTGTCTCGGCTGTGTGCTTAGGGTCGTTGTCCTGTTGGAAGGTGAACCTCCGCCCCAGTCTGAGGACCAGAATGCTTTGGAGCTAGTTTTCATCAAAGATCTCTCTGTACTTTGCTCTGTTCATCTTTCCCTCGATCCTGACTAGTCTCCCAGTTCCTGCCGCTGAAAAACATCCCCACAGCATGATGCTGCCACCACCATGCTTCACCGTAGGTATGGTATTGGCCAGGTGATGAGCAGTGCCTGGTTTCCTCCAGACGTGATACTTGGCATTCAGGCCAAACAGTTCAATCTTGGTTTCATCAGACCAGAGAATCTTGTTTAGGTGCCTTTTGGCAAACTCCAAGCGGACTGTCATGTGCCTTTTACTGAGGAGTGGCTTCTGTCTGGCCACTCTACGATAAAGGCCTGATTGGTGGAGTGCTACAGATATAGTTGTCCTTCTGGAAGATTCTCCCATCCCCACAGAGGAACTCTGGAGCTCTGTCAGAGTGACCATCGTGTTCTTGGTCACCTCCCTGACCAAGGCCCTTCTTCCCTGATTGCTCAGTTTGGCCGGGCGGCCAGCTCTATGAAGAGTCCTGGTGGTTCCAAAGTTCTTCCATTTAAGAATGACAGAGGCCACTGTGCTCTTCTGGACCTGCAATGTCTGTTGGTAAGGCATCAGCAGTTGACTATGCCACAACATGCATGTGTAACATCAGGGGTGATGTCGGTTCATAAGTTATAGGAGCAGAATTGGGCCATTCAGCCCATCAAGTCTACTCCGCCATTCAATCATGGCTGATCTATCTCTCCTTCCTAACCCCATTCTCCTGCCTTCTCCCCATTACCCCTGACACCCGCACTAATCAAAAATCTATCAATCTCTGTTTTAAAACTATCCATTGACTTGACCTCAATGCTGCCTGGTGCAGTTTTTCAATGCATGGAACCTCTATTGGAGATGGGCAGTTAAATATTAAAACAGGCATACAATTTACAGAGAGCACAGATGGCCCCCATTTTTAGGCTCATACTCCTGAAAACTAACTGGAGCAGACCCATACATTGTTTATAAATCACTAGAAAGGACTTAGAAAACATACAGAAAATGATGGGAAAAGACTATTTGATCCGTTGAGCTTGTCTTGAGAGCGATCTAACTCACCCCTTCTCTTCTGCTTGATCTTAGTTTAATTTAGCGATACAGTGTGGAAAGAGGCCCTCCGGCCCATCGAGTCCATGCCAGCCATCGACCTCCCATTCACACTATTTTTATTTTATCCTGGTTTTCCATCCAACACGTGGGGCAAATTACAGAAGCCAATTAACCTCCAGAAACCTGCACGTCTTTGGAGTGTTGGAGGAAACCGGAGCCCTCTGGAGAAAACCCACGCAGGTCACGGGGAGAACGTGCAAACCCCGCACAGACAGCACCTGTAGTCAGGATTGAACCCGAGTCTCTGGCGCTGAGAGGCAGCAACTCGACTGCTGTGCCAATCCTTTGTGCAAGCAAACCAGTTCAGAAACCAAAGACCTATTGCTCGAGTGCTAGAATGCTAGAGTAACTCACCCAGCGGGTCAGGCAGCATCTCTGGGGAACTCTTGAAGAGATGCTGCCTGACCCGCTGAGCTATTCCAGCATTTTGTGTCTACCTTTGGTGTAAACTAGCATCTGCAGTTCCTTCCGACACAGTTTATATATCATAGTTTAGTTGGTCATAGGCACATAATCAACAAATGAAATCCTTTAATCGTTGTGTAAACATGAAGGTTCTCCACGAGTGTTTAGAGGCAATAAAACCGGCTAGTGGTTGATCCCACTAATTTATCAACCCACTTGCTTTTTACAACAGACGTTGTCTTTCAGTTTAGTTTAGTTTCGAGATACAGCGCTGAAACAGGCCCTTCGGACCACCGAGTCCAAGCCGCCCAGCGATCCCCGCACACTAACACTAACCTACACACACAAGGGACAATTTACATTTATACCAAGCCAACTAACCTACAAACCTATGCGTCTTTGGAGTGTGGGAGGAAACCGAAGATCTCTGTGAATACCCACGCAGGTCACGGGGAGAACGTGCAAACTCCGTACAGGCGGAGCCCGAAGGCAGGATCGAACCCGGGAACTCTGGCGCTGTAAGGCAGCAACTCTACCGCCGTGCCACACCAAAACATTATGCTTTGGAGAAACTGTGCCATTTTTCTTTCCACTGACGCCACACACACACACACACACACACACACACACTGCCGTGCCAGTAACTGGTTCCAGATGCCTCAGAACTCTCAGCAAGGACAAGGCTTCCTGAAATCTAACCTAACTCTTTGCTTTTGTAGCCAATTCTCCGAGTCTTCTTTGACTTACCCATACATCACTCTGCGTCCCTTTGATCTCCATTGATCTACAGCTCACCAGTATTTTGCTAACAATAGCAATAGCTCGGCCAAGTATTCGAATTGAACGGGGGAGTGAGAAGACAAATGATCAAATAACATCTCATAATATTTAATTAAGGGTATGATCATCTATAAATCATCAGATCATATTTAATTTTCATAATATTTAAACTGCTAATTTAACAAAAACCAAACAAATTAACGGTGAATTATTCCTTACTCAAGAATGTGGAACGTTGTAATTGGTGTAAAATGCAAACGGCTCGATTATAATCATGTTTTGTCTTTCCGCTGACTGGATCGCACGCAACAAAACCTTTTCACCATACCTCGGTACAGGTGACTATAAACTAACCTGAAAATGACATTATGTAATCCGTCTGAAACATTGGATATTTTTGCTTGAAGATGGAATATTAATTTTAATGTTTTAGGTGTATTAAAATTAGGCACAAAATGCCGGAGTTACTCAGCGGGACAGGCAGCATCTCTGGATAGAAGGAATGGCTGACGTTTCGGGTCGAAACCCTTCTTCAATTATAATAATAATAATAATAATAATAATACATTACATTTATATAGCGCTTTTCATATACTCAAAGACGCTTTACAGGGATTTAGAGAACATAGGGAAGTGAATAAATAGATAAATAAGTAAACGAACAGAGAAAGGAGACAGAAGGTGAGGTGACCTTCAGTGGTTGAAGGCAGTGCTGAACAGGTGAGACTTCAGTGATGTTTTGAATATGATTGTTTAACTTTCCATTTTAATGTATAGCATCACAGTGCTAATTAGAAATTGCCAAAGTGTTTCCAGTGAAAATACCTACCTTCAGAGCTGAGAAAAAAAGGTTATTTTACATGGAAGTTTCCTCCTTGAACAAAATAGGGATCTCTCAGGAAGGCAAAGAGCTTGATGAGGGGTGGGATAAAAGAGCAGAGTATGAACGTCACGGTGGCACAGCGGGTAGAGCCGCTGCCTCACAGCGCCGGAGACCCGGGTTCGATCCTGACCTCGGATGCTGTGTGTGTGTGTGTGTGTGTGTGTGTGTGTGGAGTTTGCACGTTCTCCCTGTGACCAAGTGGGCCTTCTGCATCCCAAAGACGTGCAGGTTTGTTGGTTAATTGACCCAGCGTCGCGGTAGAGTTGCTGCCTCACAGCACCAGAGACCCGGGTTCCATCCTGACTACGGGTGCTGTCTGCACGGAGTTTGTACGTTCTTCCCGTGACCGCGTGGGGTTTCACCGGGCGCTCCGGTTTCCTCCCACATCCCAAAGACGTGCAGGTTTGTGGGTTAATTAGCCTCTGTAAATTGTCCCTGGTGTGTAGGGTAGAACTAGAGTATGGGTGTTTGAAGGTTGGCGTGGACTCAGTGGGCCGAAGGGCCTGTTTCTGCACTGTATCTCTAAACGAAACAAAACAAAACGAAACTAAACTAAACTAAACTGTGTAAAAGTGTTTCTAGTGGGTAAGGAGTGGATGCGAAAGTGGGATAACGTACAACTAGTTTGAACGGGTGGTGATGGATATGGTCAGCATGGACTCAGTGGGCCGAAGGGCCAGCTACTGTGTTATCTTTCTAAACTAAACTAAAGTAAACTAAACTAAACTGTGTAAAAGTGCTTCTAGTTTATGCGATAGAGAGGGGATGGTCGGATGGATGGATGGATGGTCCGGCACGGACTCGGTGGGCCGAAGGGCCGGTTTCCGCGGCGATCCCTGCAATTCAATCAGCGACCCAGGTCGGAGCCACCAGGGAGGCGTGTAAGTACAAATCTGTGGCGCGGCGCTGAATGAGAGTGGGCCGGCTGGGGTCAGCAGCCACAGCATGTTGATGGCCGTCAGCTGAAGGGGACATTAAGTGGGAATTGAATGAGTGGAGTGCTGCACTGCAGGGAATCAGTGACACACAGAGAGCCAGGCAAGGCTGCAGGAGCTTATCATCCCTGTTCGCTTCTCTTCTCGAGTCACCACAGCTGGAGTGTGCGGCCCTCCCAGAGTTATCGATTGTACTGCCAGCTGTTCTCTGCTGCACAGCTGTTTCCATAGTTATCAACACAACAGCATTTTGTGTTGAGCCTTATGTTGCTGTGTGAGACAGATGTAGCTCGGTTAGTACAAAGAAGTTGTAACACCATACTTACAAATTTACATTTTATGGCTTTGGATTCTGGTCGCCCTTTGATTTAACTCAGCAGCAAATGCACGGCCTCCCGCCACTGGTGTCCAATGTTTAGTTTAGTTTAGTTTTGGAGATACAGGCCCACCGAGTCCGCACCGACCAGCGATCCCCGCGCACTAACGCCATCCTACACACACCAGGGACGATTTACATTTATACCAAGCCAATCAACTTACGTCTTCCAAACCGAAGATCTCGGAGATAGCCCACACGGTCACGGGTGGGACGCACAAACTCCGTACAGACAAACACCCGTGGTCAGGACCGAACCCGGGTGGAGATCCTTCTTCACACGTTATTTTTTATCCGGTTCGCCTTTTCCCAGGTTAATTTTAATCCCCGCATCCCTCTTTTCCACGGGTCCTTCGGCCTTTGCTGCAGTCTGACCTAGAATTAATCTTCGCGACGTTATATTGCCCTTCCTTTCAATTTGATATCATCCTCAACTTCCTCAGTAGCAGATACGGCGACTTTCTCAGAGAACCATTGTTCTCTCAACGGTTGAGAGTTACATCACTTCCCGTTATATATCTGCAGCTGGTGCCTGACCATTCGATCCACTTTCCACTTCATTTCAGACTACGACGTCTTCATATCTCTGCAACTGTCTTCACTTCACAGAGTCATCATATATCATATCATATCATATATATACAGCCGGAAACAGGCCTTTTCGGCCCACCAAGTCCGTGCCGCCCAGCGATCCCCGCACATTAACACTATCCTACACCCACTAGGGACAATTTTTACCTTTACCCAGCCAATTAACCTACATACCTGTACGTCTTTGGAGTGTGGGAGGAAACCGAAGATCTCGGAGAAAACCCACGCAGGTCACGGGGAGAACGTACAAACTCCTTACAGTGCAGCACCCGTAGTCAGGATCGAACCTGAGTCTCTGGCGCTGCATTCGCTGTAAAGCAGCAACTCTACCGCTGCGCTACCGTGCCGCCTTACAGCATGGAAACAGGCCCTTCGGCCCAACTCACCCATGCTAACCGCAAACTTACACTCTCACACATTGGATTTAATCTGAAGTTTCTAAGGTTCAGTTTGGTTTAGATTAGTATAGTTTAGTTTAGCTTAGTTCATTTAGAGATACAGCATGGAAACAGACACTTCAGCCCACCGAAGATAGACCCGAAAAGCTGGAGTAACTCAGCGGGACAGGCAGCATCTGTGGAGAGAAGGAATGGGTGACGTTTTGGGTCGAGACCCTTCTTCAGACTGATGATAGGCTACAAACCTGCTCGTCTTTGGGATGTGGAAGGAAACCGGAGCACCCGGAGGAAACGCACGCGGATATAGGGAGAACGTACCAACTCAGTACAGGCAGCACCCGTGATCAGGATCGAACCTGGGACTCTGGCGCTGTGAGGTAGCAACTCTACTGCTGCGCCACCGTGCCACCCTTAGGGGTCTGAAACTAGCATGTTAAAATTAAATCAATAAGTTTTAAATGAAATTTGATCATATTATATATTTTATATAACTATATTCTATTATAGAATATATTACAGACAAGAGACAATAGGTGCTGGAGTAGGCCATTCGGCCCCTCGTGCCAGCACCATCATTCACTGTGATCGTGGCTGATCATCCACAATCAGTACCCCATTCCTGCCTTCTCCCCATATCCCTTGACTCCGCTATCTTTAAGGTTCTATCTAACTCTCTCTTGACAGCATCCAGTGAATTGGCCTCCACTGCCTTCTCAGGCAGTGAATTCCACAGATTCACAACTCTGGGTGAAAACGTTCTTCCTTGTCACCGTTCTAAATGGCCTACCCCTTATTCTTAAACTGTGGCCCCTGGTTCTGGACTCCCCCAACATTGGGAACATGTTTCCTGCATCTAACGTGTCCAATCCCTTAATAATCTTATATGTTTCAATAAGATCCCCTCTCATCCTTCTAAATTCCAGTGTATACAAGCCCAGTCGCTCCATTCTTTCAACATATGACAGTCCCGGGAATCCCGGGAATTAACCTTGTAAACCAATGCTGCACGCCCTCGATAGCAAGAATATCCTTCCTCAAATTTGGAGACCAAATCTGCATACAATATTCCAGGTGTGGTCTCACCAGGGCCCTGTACAACTGCAGAAGGACCTCTGCTCCTATACTCAACTCCTCTTGTTATGAAGGCCAACATGCCATTAGCTTTCTTCACTGCCTGCTGAACCTGCATGCTTGCTTTCGGTGACTGATGAACAAGGACACCCAGATCACGTTGTACTTGCCCTTTTCCTAACTTGTCACCATTCAGATAATCTGCCTTCCTGTTCTTGCCTCCCAAGTGGATAACCTCACATTTATTCACATTAAATTGCATCTGCCATGCATCTGCCCACTCACACAACCTGTCCAAGTCACCCTGCAACCTCATAGCATCTTCCTCACAGTTCACACTGCCACCCAGCTTAGTGTCAATGGGCAAATTTGCTAATGGTGCTTTTTACCCCTTCATCCAAGTCATTAATGTATATTGTAAATAGCTGCGGTCCCAGCACCGAGCCTTGCGGTACCCCACCAGTCACTGCCTGCCATTCTGAAAGGGACCCGTTAATCCCTATTCTGTGTTTCCTGTCTGCCAACCAATTTTCTATCCACGTCAGTACCCTACCCCCAATACCATGTGCTCTAATCTTGCCCACTGTATGGGACCTTATCAAAGGCTTTCTGAAAGTCCAGGCACACTACATCCACCGGCTCTCCCTTGCCCATCCTCCTAGTTACATCCCCCAAAAATTCCAGAAGATTAGTCAAGCATGATTTCCCCTTCGTAAATCCATGCTGACTCAGAACGATCCTGTTAGTGCTATCCAAATGTGTTGCTATTTCATCTTTTATAATTGACTCCAGCATCTTCCCAACCACCGATATCAGGCTAACTGGTTTACAATTCCCTATTTTCTCTCTCAGTCCTTTCTTAAAAGGTGGGATAACATTATATCTATATATATATATATTGTAGAACTATATTCTATTATATACGCTACATAACGCTCCCATTTTTTCGTCTCTTGCTTTATCTCCTTATCATTTCTCCATCAATCTGCAGACATTTGTGATACTTTTAACAACTACTAGTTTATGTCAATCCCTTGTGAGGCATGTGCCACTACTCCAGGTTAATATCCAGCCCCTCGGTTTTAAATGTCACAATTATTGTTCATCCCCCATCAGAGCACACACATCTGCACACTTTTGACACTTTCTTGTCTCCTCCCATCAAAGGTCTGCACTTCAGTTTAATTTAGTTTAGAGGTACAGCGTGGAAACAGGCCCTTCGGCCCACCGACTCCGCGCCGACCAGCGATCCCCGCACACTCACACTATCTTACACCAAGGACAATTTTTACATTTACACCAAGCCAATCAACCTACATACCTGTACGTCTTTGGAGTGTGGGAGGAAACCGAAGATCTTGGAGAAAACCCACGCAGTTCACGGGGAGAACGTGCAAACTCCGTACAGACGGCGCCCGTAGCTGGGATCGAACCCGGGTCTCTGGCGTTGTAAGCGCTGTAAGGCAGCAACTCTACCGCTGCGCCACCGTGCCGCCCTCAAATTCACAATCTTCCCTTTTTAACTGGAGATACCAGGTCAGAACGCATACAGAGGAAGCATTTATTTTGCTCGTGTGCAGAGTTCTTTACCTCACGTAATTTCCTGCCGATTAATATTTATTAAAAAATATAATAATTATTGCGACTAAGTTTCCATTTAATCAGAAGCCAAAATTTGCAGATTTTATCCCAAAACAACGAACTCAGTGGGAAAATAAAATTTAACCGTGGAATGCAACTTTGAGATAAACTTTCTTTTAGATTGCAACTGGCAGAGATGAAAATCTTTGCCGTTTCCTCAAACTAGTCACTGTTTGGAGGTGATCGGATGAGTTAACTTCATTAACTTAATGCAGAAATTGCAAGCTCATCAAAAAAAATATTTTAATTGTCAGACTCTAATCAACGTCAACAATTATTAGGATATCAAGAGTCAGAGAGTTATACAGCACGGAAACAGGCCCTTTGGCCCAACTCGTCCACGCCATCGAGATGCCCCATCTACGTTGGGCCCATTTGGTCCACTTCCCTCCAAACCTTTCCTATCCATGGTCCTGCCCAAGTGTCTTTCAAAAGCTGCTTTAGTACCTGCCTCAACTGCCTCCTCTGACAGAAAGACGGAGAAACAAGGAACTGCAGGCTCTGGTTTTTAAAAAAAGACACAAAGTGCTGGAGTAACTCAGCGGGTCAGGCAGCATCTCTGGAGAACAAGGACAGGTGACGTTTCACAGAGTGCTGGAGTAACTCAGCGGGCCAGGCAGCATCTGTGGAGAACATGGACAGGTGACGGTATTGAGGGTTCAGTTTTGAGGTGGATAGAAAATTGGTTGGCGGACAGGAAGCAAAGAGTAGGAATAAACGGGTCCTTTTCGGAATGGCAGGCAGTGACTAGTGGGGTACCGCAAGGCTCAGTGCTGGGACCCCAGTTATTTACAGTGTATGTTAATGATTTGGACGAGGGAATTGAATGCAACATCTCTAAGTTTGCGGATGACACGAAGCTGGGTGGCAGTGTTAGCTGCGAGGAGGATGCTAGGAGGCTGCAGAGTGACTTGGATAGATTAGGCGAGTGGGCAAATGCATGGCAGATGCAATATAATGTGGATAAATGTGAGGTTATCCACTTTGGCGGCAAGAACAGGAAAGCAGAGTATTACCTGAATGGTGACCGATTAGGAGAAGGGGAGATGCAACGTGACCTGGGTGTCATGGTGCACCAGTCATTGAAAGCAAGCATGCAGGTGCAGCAGGCAGTGAAGAAAGCGAATGGTATGTTGGCATTCATAGCAAGAGGATTTGAGTTTAGGAGCAGGGAGGTTCTGCTGCAGTTGTACAGGGCCTTGGTGAGACCGCACCTGGAGTATTGTGTGCAGTTTTGGTCTCCTAACCTGAGGAAAGACGTTCTTGCCTTAGAGGGAGTACAGAGAAGGTTCACCAGATTAATCCCTGGGATGACGGGACTTGCATATGAGGAAAGACTGGATAGACTGGGCTTGTACTCGCTGGAATTTAGAAGACTGAGGAGGGATCTTATAGAAACATATAAAATTCTTAAGGGGTTGGAGAGGCTAGATGCAGGAAGATTGTTCCCGATGTTGGGGGAGTCCAGAACCAGGGGTCACAGCTTAAGGATAAGGGGGAAGTCTTTTAGGACCGAGATGAGAAAACATTTCTTCACACAGAGAGTGGTGAGTCTGTGGAATTCTCTGCCACAGAAGGTAGTTGAGGCCAGTTCATTGGCTATATTTAAGAGGGAGTTAGATGTGGCCCTTGTGGCTAAAGGGATCAGGGGGTATGGAGAGAAGGCAGGTACAGGCTACTGAGCTGGATGATCAGCCATGATCATATTGAATGGCGGTGCAGGCTCGAAGGGCCGAATGGCCTACTCCTGCACCTATGTTTCTATGTTTCTATGTTTCTATGTTTCTATGTTTCTATGTTTCTATGTTTCTATATTTTTATGTTTCTATGTTTCTATGTTCACAGAGTGCTGGAGTGACATTTTGGGTCGAGATCCTACTCCAGTCCGAACCATGAAACGCATTCAAAATCACAAGCTGCCCTTTTTAATCGGAGACATTAGGTCAGAACACACAGTCTGAAGAAGGGTCCCAGCCCGAAGTTTCACCTCGCCATTTTCTCCAGAGAAGCTGCCTGACCTGCTGAGTTACTGCAGCACTCTGAGCTTTTTTTTTAAAACCTCCTCTGACAGCTTATTCCAAATACTCACCACAGACACAACCCTCACAGCGCCTGTGACCCGGGTTGGATCCTGACTACGGGCGCTGAGTGTATGGAGTTTGTACGTTCTCCCCGTGACCTGCGTGGATTATTTGCACCTTCCTCCCATATCCCAAAGATGTGCAGGCTCGTCGGCCAATTGGCTTTGGTAGAAATTGTAAACGGTTCCGAGCGTGCAGGATAGTGTTAGTGTACGGCACAGACTAGATGGGCCGAAGGGACTTTTCCCTGCTGCATCCCTAAAGTCTAAACAAATAATAACGTCATCTATTCCTTTTCTCCAGAGATGCTGCCTGACCCGTTGAGTTACTCCAGCTTTCTGTGTCTGTCTTTGGTTTTAAACCTGCATCTGCAGTTCCTCATTACATAAATAATATTGCGCTTACTAATCAAAGACATACAAAATTGTGTACAGTTTTGGTCTCCTAATCTGAGGAAAGACATTCTAGCCTTAGAGGGAGTACAGAGAAGGTTCACCAGATTGAACCCTGGGATGGCAGGACTTTCATATGAAGAAAGACTGGATAGACGAGGCTTGTACTCACTGGAATTTAGAAGACTGAGGGGGGATCTTATAGAAACATATAAAATTCTTAAGGGGTTGGAGAAGCTAGATGCGGGAAGATTGTTCCCGATGTTGGGGAAGTCCAGAACCAGGGGTCACAGCTTAAGGATAAGGGGGAAGTCTTTTAGGTCCGAGATGAGAAAATATTTCTTCACACAGAGAGTGGTGAGTCTGTGGAATTCTCTGCCACAGAAGGTAGTTGAGGCCAGTTAATTGGCTATATTTAAGAGGGAGTTAGATGTGGCCCTTGTGGCTAAAGGGATCAGGGGGTATGGAGAGAAGGCAGGTACGGGATACTGAGCTGGATGATCAGCCATGATCATATTGAATGGCGGTGCTGGCTCGAAGGGCCGAATGGCCTACTCCTGCACCTATTTTCTATGTTTCTATGTTTCTATATGGATTTAAGATTGGAAGCTTTTTGTCCCTACAGGTCAGAGAAGAAATGTAGGTTTATAGTCTGAAACTATATGTGCTTGTGTATGGCTTGGGTTGGGGGGGGGGTCAAACCATCGGGGACAAACATCAGTCAGAAGAAATGTGTAGGAAGGAACTGCAGACGCTGGTTTACACTGAAGATAGACACAAAAAGCTGGAGTAACTCAGCGGGACAGGCAGCATCTCTGGAGAGAAGGAATGGGTGACGTTTCGAGTCCTGACCCTTCTTCAGACCCTCCTTCTGCAGGTATTCACAACACATACATTCTTTGCATAACAGAGACTATGGAATAGTCTGTTAGTTTAACAAGCCCGAGTATTAATGAGATTGCTATGTAATTGAACCTTTTCATGGGTCCCCTGACAATGGTGTTATGTTAATTTAGATCTGCAGCAACGAAGAATCCATCACATTCGATCAGACTGCGAAGATCAACTGCGGTACCCTCTCCATGTCTGAGAGACCCTTCTTCACCTTATACAATCGTCAAATGAATTACTCCAGATGTGAACAGAAACCGTCCATTTACAGGCGTTTCACAGCGAGCACAATATTAGCGACTGATATTAACAACTGAGTTCAGTTTCATAGTGTGGCCACAGTGTGGCAGCACCTGCAAAACAGAAAACTAGACCAGTTTAGTTTAGTTTAGTTTAGAGATAGACTGGGCGGTGGGACTAGTGTGGGATACAGGGATACAGGGATACAGGGATACAGGGATACAGGGATACAGGGATACATGGCGGTGGGATTAGTGTGGGATACAGGGATACAGGGATACAGGGATACATGGCGGTGGGATTAGTGTGGGATACAGGGATACAGGGATACAGGGATACAGGGATACAGGGATACAGGGCTGTGGGATTAGTGTGGGATACAGGGATACAGGGATACAGGGATACAGGGATACAGGGATACAGGGATACAGGGCTGTGGGATTAGTGTGGGATACAGGGATACAGGGATACAGGGCTGTGGGATTAGTGTGGGATACAGGGATACAGGGATAGAGGGCTGTGGGATTAGTGTGGGATACAGGGATACAGGGATACAGGAATACAGGGATACAGGGATACAGGGATACAGGAATACAGGGATACAGGGATACAGGGATACAGGGATACAGGAATACAGGGATACAGGGATACAGGGATACAGGGCTGTGGGATTAGTGTGGGATACAGGGATACAGGGATACAGGGCTGTGGGATTAGTGTGGGATACAGGGATACAGGGATACAGGGATACAGGGATACAGGGATACAGGGATACAGGGCCGTGGGATTAGTGTGGGATACAGGGATACAGGGATACAGGGCCGTGGGATTAGTGTGGGATACAGGGATACAGGGATACCGGGGTACAGGAATACAGGGCTGTGGGATTAATGTGGGATACAGGGATACAGGGCCGTGGGATTAGTGTGGGATACAGGGATACAGGGCTGTGGGATTAGTGTGGGATACAGGGATACAGGGATACAGGGATACAGGGATACAGGGATATTGGGCTGTGGGATTAGTGTGGGATACGGGGATACATGGATACAGGGTAGAAACAGGCCCTTTGGCCCACCGAGTCCGCGCCGACCAGCGATCCCCGCACACTAACACCACACTAGGGACAATTTTTTACATTTGCATCAAGCCAATTAACCTACAAACCTGTACGTCTTTGGAGTGTGGGAGGAAACCGAAGATTTCCTGGCTGAAGAAGGGTCTCGACCCGAAACGTCACCCCATCCCTTCTCTCCAGAGATGCTGCCTGTCCCGCTGAGTTACTCCAGCTGTTTGTGTCTGTCCTTGGGACCATACTAAATCTTGTATTGGGAAATGAGTCTTGTCAGGTGATCAGAGTTTCAGTGGGGGAGCAGTTTGGAACAGTTGTCACAACTTTATAAGTTTTCAAATAGTTATGGATAAGGAATTAAGAGTATTGTGTAGACATTTCACACAAAGGGTGGTGGGTGTATGGAACGAGCTGCCAGAGGAGGTAGTTGAGGCTAGGACTATTCCAACGTTTAAGAAACAGTTAGACAGGTACATGGATAGGACAGTTTTGGAGCGATATGGACCAAACACAGGCAAGTGGGACTAGTGTAGCTGGGACATGTTGGCCAGTGTGGGCAAGTTGGGCCGAAGGGCCTGTCTCCACACTGTATCACTCTCTGACTCTAAGACTCTATGACAAGGAACTGCAGATGCCGGTTTACAAGTGTAAATGTTCTGGAGAACATGGATAGGTGTGGTTCAGACATGATCTCTGGAGAACATAGATAGGTGCAGGTCAGACATGATCTCTGGAGAACATGGATAGGTGGTTTAGGATCAGGATCAGTCCTGAATTGTTGCCTATCCATGTTCCCCAGAGAGTGGCGCAGTGGTAGAGTTGCTGCCTTACAGCAACAGAGACCTGGGTTTGATCCAGACTACGTGTGCTTGTCTATATGGAGTTTGTACCTTCTCCCCGTGACCGTGTTTGTTTTCCCAGGGTGCTCCAGTTCCCACCCACAGTCCAACGATGTACAGGTGTGTATAAGAAAATAACTGCAGATGCTGGTACAAATCAAAGGTATTTATTCACAAAATGCTGGAGTAACTCAGCAGGTCAGGCAGCATCTCAGGAGAGAAGGAATGGGCGACATTTTGGGTCGAGTCCCTTCTTCAAACTGATGTCAGGGGGGGCGGGACAAAGGAAGGATATAGGTGGAGACAGGAAGACAGTGGGAGAACTGGGAAGGGGAGGGGAAGAGAGGGACAGAGGAACTATCTAAAGTTGGAGAAGTCAATGTTCATACCACTGGGCTGCAAGCTGCCCAGGCGAAATATGAGGTGCTGTTCCTCCAATTTCCGGTGGGCCTCACTATGGCACTGGAGGAGGCCCATGACAGAAAGGTCAGACTGGGAATGGGAGGGGGAGTTGAACTGCTCAGCCACCGGGAGATCAGGTCGGTTAACGCGGACCGTGTGTAAGTTAATTGGCATCAGTAAAAAAAATGTAAACTGTCCCTGGTGAGTGTAGGATAGTGCTAGTGTGCGGGGATCGCTGGTCGGCGCGGACTCGGTGGGCCGAAGAGCCTGCTTCCTCTCTGTATCTCTAAAGTCTAAAATCTAAAGATGCTGCCTAACCAGTTGAATTACTCCAGCACTTTGTGTGTTTTTTTAATATTGTGTGCAGTTCTGGTTGGCAAACTATAGGATGGATGGATGAGTTTTTGGAAAAGGCGCAATAAAGGTTCACCAGGATGTTGCCTGGATCAGAGAGTATTAGCTGTAAGGAGAGGGTGGATGAACTTGGATTGTTTACTCTGAAACATGAGAGACTGAGGGGCAACACTAGTGCAGATAATCCCAAGGTTCTGTGCCTGAGAACTGTCCAGAAGCCGATTTCTCGGTAAGCCAGAAGTGTCTGATTTCTAGCGCATGCTTCCGACTTGTCATACATAGGGACATAGAAACATAGAAACATGGAAAATAGGTCCAAGAGTAGGCCATTCAGCCCTTCGAGCCAGCACTGCCATGGCTGATCATCCAGAATCAGTACCCCGTTCCTGCTTTCTCCCCATATCCCTTGATTCCCTTAGCCCTAAGAGCTAAATCTATGTCTGAAGAAGGGTCTCGACCCGAAACGTCACCCATTCCTTCTCTCCTGAGATGCTGCCTGACCTGCTGAGTTACTCCAGCATTTTGTGAGCTAAATCTAATTCTCTCTTGAAAACATCCAGTGATTCGGCCTCCACTGCCTTCTGTGGCAGAGAATTCCACAGATTCACGACTCTCTGGGTGAAAAAGTTTTTCCTCATCTCAGTGCTAAATGGCCCACCCCTTATTCTTACACTGTGACCCCCCCAACATGGGGAACATTTTTCCTTCATCTACCCTATCCAATCCCTGACCACATTGCGCTACATTCACTTGCTATAATTATTTAATTCCATTGAATAATCCTGCTATTGCTCCCCATAATTCGTCCGATGGAATATGTCCCATGTCCCGTCATTGACAAATACCATGAAACATTTTATTGTTTTTACTTTAGCTTAGTTTAGTTTAGAGATACAGCGCAGAAACAGGCCCTTTGGCCCACAGAGTCTACACTGAGAACCTATCCCCACACACTAGCACTATTCTACACATTCTCGGGACAATTTCACATTTTTACCAAGCCAATTAACCTACAAACCTGTATGTCGTAGGAGTCTGTTCGTTCCCTCCGTGACCCTGTGGGTTTTCTCCGGGTGCTCCTGTCTCCTCCCACAACATGCAGGTTTGTAGGTTGATTGGCACCTGTAAATTATACCTCATGTGTAAGGATAGTGTTAGTGTATCGCTGGTCGGCATGGACTCGGTGGGCCGAAGGGCCTGTTTCGGCTGTGTGCCTCTAAACTAAATGAAAGTTGTTCACAGCTGCCAAACTTAAATCATCATCGATTGTATAATTCTGGTCTTTGATCGTAGAGAGTTTAAACAGCCAATATCAGGCCATTTCATTGATCCACAGATCTTTTTTTGATCTGAACCTCAGATATTTCACGTTTAAATTTACGTTCCTCTTGTCTGGTACACAAACTGGGACTAACAACAAGTTCATTGACTTGCTCTCTCTGATACCTTGAATGTGTTTTTATGTTTTGTTTTCTGTGATGATTCTCTGCTTGTGTGTATATGTAAAAGGACACAAATAGCTGGTGTAACTCAGTGGGTCAGGCAGCATCTCTGGAGAACATGGATAGGCGACGTTTCACAGAGTGCTGGAGTAACTCAGCGGGTCAGGCAGCATCTCTGGAGAAATGGATAGGCGATGTTTCACAGAGTGCTGGAGTAACTCAGCAGGTCAGGCAACATCTCTTGAGAACATGGATAGGCGACGTTTCACAGAGTGCTGGGGTAACTCAGCGGGTCAGGCAGCATCACTGGAGCATCTCTGGAGAAATGGATAGGCGACGTTTCAGAAATTAGGTTTGCGTTTAATTTTATTATTGGCACGTGTAACAAGGTACAGCGAACAGCTTTGTTGTGCATGCCAACCAATCAGACCAGATAATACTATACATAAATACAATCAGGTCAAAGTCAAGTACAACAGATCGAGCAAAGGGGAAGATGCAGAGTGTAGAGTGAATATTAGAGTGGCACGGTGGCACAGCGGTAGAGTTGCTGCCTCACAGCGCCAGAGACCCGGGTTCCATCCTGGCCGCTTGTCTGTACGGAGTTTGTACGTTCTCCCCGTGACCTGCGTGGGTTTTCTCCGGGTGTTCCGGCTTCCTCCCACATCCCAAAGACGTACAGGTTTGTAGGTTAACTGGCTTTGTAAAATTGTAAATTGTCCCTAGTGTGTGTAGGATAGCGTTAGTGTGCGGGGATCGCTGGTCGGCGCGGACTCGGTGGGCCGAAGGGCCTGTTTCCACACTGCATCTCTAAACTAAACTAAACCAAACTAATCTAAACTAAAGTAAAGTAAAGTAAACCAAGTACACCGACTTATCTTTTTCACTAGTTTGAAAGAAATAGCTTCTGAATTGATTAGAATGTCGATTCAGCTTACTTTGGTTGCTGGTTATAAAACACACAGAGGTGCCAGGAAGAATAGGGACATAATCATCATGACTGCTGGACTGTTCCACACTGGTGCAGTGTGTGTGTGGTCTATCACGGGCACTGGCCATCTTAGGATTTATTAAACGTGTACGATGGAGCTGCAGATGCTGGTTTACACCGAAGATAGAGCCTAAAAATGCTGGAGTAACTCAGCGGGTCAAACAGCATCTCTGGAGAGAAGGAACGGGTGACGTTAAATGATCATTTCCATTGCCTTCGGGGTTTTGGAAAAAGGGTTTTGTGCTAATGACTGAGATCACAGTGCACGTGACACACTTGAATTCAGTTTATTGTTACGTGTACCGAGCGAGGTACAGTGAAAAGCTTTTGTTGCGCGCTATCCAGTCAGCGGAAAGACAATGCGTGATTACAATCGAGCCGTCCGCAATGTGGAGATACATGATAAAGGGAATAACGTGAATAATGTTTAGTTCAAGATAGAGTCCAGTAAAGTCCAATCAAAGATAGTCCGAGGGTCTCCAATGAGGTAGATAGTAGTTCAGCACCGCTCTCTGGTTGTGGTAGGATGGTTCAGTTGCCTGATAACAGCTGGGAAGAAACTGTCCCTGAATCAGGAGGTGTGCGTTTTTACCACATAGAACGGGATCTAATTGGCTAGTCAGTCCCTGGAGATGAATTTGAGAAGCTTTATTTACAAAGGAATCCTTCAAGGACAAAGTTTTCTTTTTCCCAAAGTTAGTTTTTGCTGATGTTATTTTTTCTTAAGTATTTTCCCAGTCAGACTTCTGTTTTTTTTAATCAAATTCTGTTTAGCTGTTTCAAAGTGTGTCTGAAGAAGGGTCTCGACCCGAAACGTCACCCATTCCTTCTCTCCCGAGATGCTGCCTGACCTGCTGAGTTACTCCAGCATTTTGTGAATAAATCTGTTTAGCTGTTTCCTTGGTTTATTTGTTTTGGATTTTCTGTGGCACTGGACTCGAGTCAGAAAACCCTCCGCGACAAGCATAGCAACCGACTGTAAATGAAGAATTTGTAAAAGTTGAACTGGTTCCTAAAACATAGTAGAACAAAAGGCGGCACGGTGGCGCAGCGGTAGAGTTGCGGCCTCACGGCGCCAGAGACCCGGGTTCGATCCCGACTACGGGCGCTGGCTGTGCGGAGTTTGCACGTTCTCCCCGTGACCTGCCTGGGCTTTCTCCGTTTGCTCCGGTTTCCTCCCACACTCCAAAGGCGCACAGGTTTGTAGGTTAATTGGCTTGGTGTAATGGTAAATTGTCCGCAGTGTGTGTAGGGTAGTGTTCGTGTGCTGGTTGGTGCGGACTCGGTGGGCCGAAGGGCTTGTTTCCGCGCTGTTTCCAGAAAGGATAAAATCTACTCTGGGATCCAAAACGCAGTAAGATGTTAGTATAATACTAGACCAAGTGGACCTGTTGGGCCCAAACCTCTCCTGCATTGGTGCAGCATCCTCTCCTCTCCCCCTCCCCCTCCCCTCTCCCCCCCGCCGTCTCTCCCCACCCTTCCCTCCACTCTCCTCCTCCCCTCTCCCCTCCCCACCTTCCCCCTCCCCCCTTCCACCCCCTCCCTCCCTCCTCCCCTCCCCTCCCCCTTCCCTTCCCTCCCCCTCCTCCTCCCCTCCCCTTCCCCTCTCCCCCACTCTATCCCCCTCAACCCCCCTTATCCTCCCCCCTCTCTCCATAGGAGACAGATTTAAACTTTAAAATGTGAATAACTTAAAAAATATAACACCGATTTCAATGAAACTTCTTCCATTAGCACCAAAGGGATGACGGTGAGTAAGGTGGGCCTAAAATTGTCGCGCTATCGTGCACCGTTTTGGCTGTAGTTCAGGAACAAACAAACAAACAAACGAGAGTTTTAGTGCGTATTTGTCTTCAATGCATGTTTTTATACATCGTGTGCATTTAATTAAACATTACTAATGAAGAGTTGGCAAATTTCATAGTCCAGAAAATTTGCAGCAGGGCCCCCTTAGTGGGTGAATTATGTCCAGCCTGTACAGAATACAACATGTTCCCAATGACGGAGGATTTGCCTCCAGTAACATAACAAATCAACAGCAGCTCGACGACCATATATTCTGGAATGTCAATGACTGTCCTGTTACTCAGCACGACCCATAAATTTACTCACTGACCAAGAGCAAACCTATGAAGGCTATAAGGACGATTGCAAATTGCATTCGGGAATATGGTGCACCCCTGCCCCATGCCTCTACGGTCTAGAATTTGTTTGTAAGCTGTTATATTTGTGTTTTACTTATTGTCATAAGTGGTCCAGGCAGAACAATGAGATTCTTATTTGCAGCAGCACAACAGAATGTGTAAACATAGTGCACTGTGAGCAATAAATTAAAGGAGAGAAAAATTGCAGTTTGTATATGTAAACATACTCACATGTCAAGTCTGAAGAAGGGTCTCGACCCAATATGTCACCCATTCCTTCTCTCCTGAGATGCTGCCTGTCCCACTGAGTTACTCCAGCTTTTTGTGTCCATCTTCGGTTTAAACCAGCATCTGCAGTTCCTTCATACACACTCATATGTACACCCACACACACACACACACACACACACACACACACACACACACACACACACACACACACACACACACACACACACACACACACACACACACACATATATATATATATAGTGTAAGAAAATAACTGCAGATGCTGGTACAAATCGAAGGTATTTATTTCACAAAATGCTGGAGTAACTCAGCAGGTCAGGCAGCATCTCAGGAGAGAAGGAATGGGTGACATTTCAGGTCGAGACCCTTCTTCAGACTGAATATATATATATACACATATTTCTTGTTTTGTTTTTAGATACAGCGTGGAAACAGGCCCTTCGGCCCACCGAGTCCGCACCGACCAGTGATCCCCACACATTAATACTATCCTACACACACTAGGGGTAATTTACATTTATACCAAGCCAATTAACCTACAAACCAGTACGTCTTTGGAGTGTGGGAGGAAACCGGAGCACCCGGAGGAAACCCACGCAGGTCGCGGGGAGAACGTACAAACTCCGTACGGACAGCACCCTTAGTCGGGATTGAACCCGAGTCTCTGGTACTGAAACGCTGTAAGGCAGCAACTCTACCGCTGCGCCACCGTGCCATCTTACACACATGCACACACATACACCCACATTCACACACATCTGTGCACACAGAAAACAAACTATACTAGTGCAATAATAATGATTAAAGTCTGTGTCGTTCGGACGCAAAAGAATTGCGGTGGCAGTGGAGTTATTGCAAGTGGTAAGAAAATATCCTTCCAAAGGTGTACAGGTTTGTAGGTTAAACGGCTTGGTAAGTTTGTAAAATCGTCCCTAGTGTGTGTAGGGTAGTGCTAGTGTGCGAGGACCGCTGGTCAGTACAGGCTCTGTGGGCCGAAGGGCCTGTTTCTGTGCTGTACCTCGAAACTAAGCGTAAAGCCAAACGGAGACAAAGCCAAGTTGACAACTTTATATTTTCCGATATCCATGCTTCAGGAAAGTAAAGCTATGAAAAGATGCAGCCAGACGTACTAGCTTTCTCTGCTTAATGCTGCAGGGCGATTGTTTTTCATTGCCTGTTCTTTACGAGGACCACCTAGGCAACACATATGTACTGCTAAATTCATTCCTCTGATCACGTCTCAAATGTTTTATCATTTATTTGGGACAGATGCACCCCGTGCCAAAGTGAGCTGCTTCTTGTTTGGGTTTTAACAATTTTGGGACATAAGTAATCCATTGCCATCCAACATATAACTGATTGTAACTGATATATTTAATTTCTCATTTCAGAGAAATATCCTATTACCTTTACTGCCGCTGTTTAAGTCGATAAATCTAATGTTTTTTTTAGTTTAGTGTAGTTTTCGAGATACAGCGTGGAAACAGGCCCTTCGGCCCACCGAGTCCGCGTCGACCAGCGATCCCCGCGCACTAACACTATCCTGCGCACACAAGGGACAACTTATTTTACATTTGCACCAAGCCAATTAACCTACAAACCTGTTTATTCACAAAATGCTGGAGTAACTCAGCAGGTCAGGCAGCATCTCGGGAGAGAAGGAATGGGTGACGTTTCGGGTCGAGACCCTTCTTCAGACTGAAGAAGGGTCTCGACCCGAAACGTCACCCATTCCTTCTCTCCCGAGATGCTGCCTGACCTGCTGAGTTACTCCAGCATTTTGTGAGTAAATCGATTTGTACCAGCATCTGCAGTTATTTTCTTAATCTACAAACCTGTACGTCTTTGATGTACAAACTCCCTACAGACAGCACCCGTAGTCGGGATTGAACCCAGGTCTCTGGCGCTGTGAGGCAGCAACTCTACCGCTGTGCCACTGTGCCGCCCTGAACTGGTCTGGCATCTAAGCAGTCTTTGCACTACTACATAAATAAATTACTTTTATTGAAACTGATGCATAATTATACGTTAGTACAATGCGCAGGAAGGAGCTGCAGAAGATGGACACAAAACGCTGCAGTAACTCAGCGACTGGGCTTGTATACGCTGGAATTTAGAAGGATGAGGGGGGACCTTTTTGAAACATATAAGATTATTCAGGGATTGGACACGCTGGAGGCAGGAAACATGTTCCCAATGTTGGGGGAGTCCAGAACCAGGGGCCACAGTTTAAGAATAAGGGGTAGGCCATTTAGCACTGAGGTGAGGAAAAACTTTTCCACCCAGAGAGTTGTGAATCTGTGGAATTCCCTGCCACAGAAGGCAGTGGAGGCCAATTCACTCGATGTTTTCAGGAGAGAGTTAGATATAGCTCTTAGGGCTAACGGAATCAAGGGATATGGGGATAAAACAGGAACGGGGTACTGATTTTGGATGATCAGCCATGATCCTGTTGAATGGTGGTGCAGGTTCGAAGGGCTGAATGGCCTACTCCTGCACCTATTGACTATGTTTCTATGTTACAATGCGACAGTGTGGATATGTAGGTGAGAGCGAAGACAGGCACAAAATGCTGGAGTAACTCAGCGGGACGGGCAGGGTCTCTCGAGAGAAGGAATGGGTGACGTTTCGGGTCGAGACCCTTCTTCAGACGGGCAGTCCGTGAACCAGGGGAAGTGGAATGAGTTATTTTCAAGGGTGCGCCCGGGGCTCGAAACAACCTCTGTGCTCCGTGGAGAACATGAGAGGTGAGGCCGTTTACACGTCGGCCTTGTGCAAGAGGCTGTGGGGGCCTGACTGCCTGTAGCGAGGCTGCCGGTTTCACTTTCGAATGCTCCCGAGGGGAGCTCGCGAGAGGAGAGAGTGAGATCCATCCGGGGGGGGAGGGGGGGGGGGTTGGGGGGGTTGTGTTAGCAGTCAGCAGTAAAATGACACTGTTGTGCGCTGTGTGACAAGCCCGAGGCCTGACCACAAACACGAGGGATGCAAAGCCTTTTTAGCGCGTGTTAGTCTTCGAGATCACAACCCACAAACACCTTGATGCTTGGAGCTGTGTAGGAAAATGACTGCAAATGCTGGTACGAATCGAAGGTATCACAAAATGCTGGAGTAACTCAGCAGGTCAGGCAGCATCTCTGGAGAGAAGGAATGGGTGACGTTTCGGGTCTCATCACCCATTCCTTCTCTCCAGTGATGCTGCCTGACCTGCTGAGTTACTCCAGCATTTTGATAGAAACATAGAAACATAGAAAATAGGTGCAGGAGGAGGCCATTCGGCCCTTCGAGCCTGCACCGCCATTCAGTATGATCATGGCTGATCATCCAGCTCAGTAACCTGTACCTGCCTTCTCTCCATACCCCCTGATCCCTTTAGCCACAAGGGCCACATCTAACTCCCTCTTAGATATAGCCAATGAACTGGCCTCAACTACCTTCTGTGGCAGAGAATTCCACAGACTCACCACTCTCTGTGTGATGAAATGTTTTCTCATCTCGGTCCTAAAAGACTTCCCCCTTATCCTTAAGCTGTGATCCCTGGTTCTGGACTTCCCCAACATCGGGAACAATCTTCCTGCTTCTAGCCTCTCCAACCCCTTAAAAATTTTATATGTTTCAATGCTTGGAGATGCTTGGTGTCATTCATTTTGCTTTGCTGCCCATTAATTTCCATTAAAAACGTCGTATGGTTGCGATCGTGATATGGCCGTAGGGTCACACGTGACCGAGTGGTTTTCACACGCATTGTGTTTCAATTCTGTTCCTGCAACAACACAATGTTTTTTTTGCATGAGTCATGATTGGAACAATCAGACAGTAAACGTGACTGTCGCAGAATTTATGATTCATCTGATGAAGGAGTCAGACATGAGAGGAGAAAACTCTTCACCCAGAGAGTTGTGAATCTGCCAAAATTCTCTGCCACAGAAGGCAGTGGAGGCCAATTCACTGGATGTTTTCAAGAGAGATTGGATATAGCTCTTAGGTCCAACGGAATCAAGGGATATTGGGAGAAAGCAGGAATGGAGTACTGATTTTGGATGGTTGAGCCATAATCATATGGAATGGCGATGCTGGCTCGAAGGGCCGAATAGTGTACTCCTGCACTTATTTTCCATCTTTCTATGAGATTCAAGGAACGGCAGATGCTGGTTTACAAAAAAAAGACTTTGTCTGAAGAAGGGTTTGTTTAAGAAACAGTTAGACAGGTACATGGATAGGACAGGTTTGGAGGGATATGGACCAAGAGCAGGCAGGTGGGACTAGTGTAGCTGGGACATTGTTGGCCAGTGTGGGCAAGTTGGGCCGAAGGGCCTGTTTCCACACTGGATCACTCTATGACTATGACTCTAAGGGTCTCAACCCAAAAAGTCACCCATTCCTTCTCCCCGGAGATGCTGCCTGTCCCACTGAGTTACACCAGCATTTTGTGTCTATCTAAGTGGTGGAGTAACTCAGTGGGACAGGCAGCATCTCTGGTGATGTTTCGGGACGGGACCCTTCTACAGGCTGATTGCGGTTGAGGTGCGGGGGTGTGGGTGGAAAAATTCAGCGAGTGGATGGATATATCAATGGATATTTTTAAGGCAGAGATAGATAAATTCTTGATTAGTACGGGTGTCAGGGGTTATGGGGAGAAGGCAGGAGAATGGGGTTGAGAGGGAGAGACAGATCAGCCACGATTGAATAGCGGCGTGGACTAGATGGGCCGAACGGCCTGATTCTGCTCCTGTCAACTTATGGAAGCTGGAAGAGAGGCGGGGGAAGGGCTTCATAGTTGCGTAGGGGCGATTTTAAAGGTTTAAATTACTTGGAAGAGATTATTACAATGTTTAAATCCAGACTGCAGTGTCACACTGATACTGAAAGGCGAGGAGGAGTTGTGTATGCAGTGTCTCGGCTGAAACATAGGCCCACTGTTCCCTGGCACAGCTGTATAATTTAAACTGTCTTGAGGAAAGCTAAATGCCTTTTGAATTATTAAAAGTAATAATGGATCATCGAGGGATTTGCGCACGCAATGTTGGGTGCTGATCGCAGAATGTAAAAAAAGCATGTGTTTCTTCAATTAATACATTTGTTCCTGCCCGAAGTGTTTTAGCTTCTGTGACAGCCCAACAAGAGGAGGGGAGGGGAGGGGAGGGGGGTGTCTATGTTTTATACAAGGGAGAGATTCAAAGGAGGGACCCACAGGCCTGTTATTCATTCAGTATAATTAACCACATAAATTATTTGCTGTTCAGCAGATAACCTATTTAAGTTATCAGAGGGTTCTTTGATATTCAGTGAATGTTCATTTGTAAAACAATATTGCCAACAGCATAACCAATAAAGCCATCTGCAGCCTGCCATCCGTAATGTAGTCTCTGGCCTTTCCACAATATGGATTTGTGCGCGTTCTCCTTCCATAAATCGTAAAGATTAATTTAACGCAGGCCCAAATTAATCTGGCTTTAACCAGTTATTGAAACTGGTTAAAGTTGAATATGAGCGGATGTTTAATGGATTGCGATCATGAAGGTCTACCTTCACACGGGGATCATTCAAGAGTGATACATTGAAGATATGATACTATAAAAATTACCTGTTATTGATTCTCTTCAGAGATTTTCATCAACAAATCTCCGAGACAGGTTCGAACAAGCTGTCACAGCAGAGCGCAATGTAAAACTTGTGAATGCTGGCATATATAGGCCGAGATTAAATAGCTGTGAGATTTCTATTGACAAAAAGATATAAATCGTGGGTAAAAGGGATGGACGTTAGACGTTCCTTCTGTAAGCAGGGGTGGCACGGTGGCGCAACGGTAGAGTTGCTGCCTCACAGCGCCAGGGACCCCTGGTTCGAACCCAACTATGGGTTCTGTCTGGTACAGAGTTTGCATTTTCCCCCCGTGACCTGCGTGGGTTTTCTCCGGGATCTCCGGTTTCATCCCACGCTCCAAAGACGTACAGTTTTCTAGGTTAATTGGCTTGGTATACGTGTAATAATTGGCCCTGGTGTGTGTAGGATGGCGTTAGTGTGCAGGGATCGCAGGTCGGCGCGGACTCGGTGGGCCGAAGGGCCTGTTTCCGCGCTGTATCGCTAAGCTAAACCAAATCTCTCTCTGGTGAGAGTTCCGCACGCTCCACTGCCAAACCTCCTCAAGAGACGCCTGCTTTGAAGAAGTCTTCCTCTCGACGGTGTTCTGCAACACCATCTCCCTCTCCAGTTTCCCACTTCCCTGACTCTCAGCCTGAAGAAGGGTCTCGACCCGAAACATCACCCATTCCTATTCTCCAGAGATGCTGCCTGATCCACTGAGGTGCTCCAGCTTTTAGAAAATAGGTGCAGGAGTCGGCCATTCGGCCCTTCGAGCCAGCACCGCCATTCAATATGATCATGGCTGATCATCCACAATCAGTACCCCGTTCCTGCTTTCTCCCCATACCCCTTGATTCCCTCAGCTCTAAGAGCTAAATCTAACTATTTATTCACAAAATGCTGGAGTAACTCAGCAGGTCAGGCAGCATCTCGGGAGATGGGGGGGAGAAGATTTCTCCCGAGATGCTGCCTGACCTGCTGAGTTACTCCAGCGTTTTGTGAATAAATCGATTTGTACCAGCATCTGCAGTTATTTTCTTATAGAGTTAAATCTAACTCTCTCTTCAAAATAAAAGAATGCTTGGCTCAGAAATGCAAAGACAGTCACAAAAAGCTGGAGTAACTCAGACTCTAACACTCTTATTTTACCGATTATTTGTTTTCATACTGCAATGGTACAGGATGACTTTATAAACATTGAACCATAAACTTTGGATATTTTCTCAACAGCTTCTGGGAACAGGTCACACTAATTCAAGAGTCAAGAGTCCAGAGTGTTTTATTGTCATACAAGACCAAGTGGACCCATTGGGCCCAAACCTCTCCTGCATTGGTGCAGCACCCTCGCCTCCCCCCCCCTCCCCCCTCCCCTCCCCCCTCCTTCCCACTCCCCTCCCCCCTCCTCCTTCCACCCCCAGCCTCCACTCCCCTCTCCCCCATCCCCTCCCCTTCCCCACCCCTCCCCCACACTCCATCCCCCTCAACACCCCTTATCCCCCTCTCCTCCCCTTCCCTCCCTCCTCCCTCCACCCCCATTCCCTCCACCCCAGTCCCTCCCCTTCCCCTCCCCTCCCTTCCCTTCCCCATCCCCCTTCCCCTCCCCCCTCCGTCCCTCTCAACCCCCCTTATCCCCCCTCCCTCCCTCCTCCCCTCCCTCCCCCCCTCCCTCCTCCCCTCCCTCCCTCCCTCCCTCCCTCTCCCCTCCCTACCATCACTTCCCTTGCTAGAGAGATATGGATATGAAAATACTTGGGATATGAAGGCAAAGTTTTTTTTTAAACATTTTGATTAGTAAGGGCGTCAAAGGTTACAGAGAGATCTTCGGTTTCCTCCCACACTCCAAAGGCGTGCAGGTTTGTAGGTTAATTGGCTTGGTGTAAATGTAAAAGATTGCCCCTAGTGTGTGTAGGGTAGTGGCAGTGTGCGGGGATCGCTGGCCGGCGCCGACTCGGTGGGCCGAAGGGCCTGTTTCCGCGCTGTATCTCTGAACTAAACCAAATTAAACTAAACTTAATTCCGATATTGACAATTCTCACGTGAGTCAAAGGACAGGCCATAAGCTAATCCTGGACTACACAGTCCAGTAATTAATATACACAACAAGACTTCACCATTGCTACCCAGCTCTGCAGAGCATTAACATATGGTGTATTAGGCTGAGTGACGAGACGTCTATTAATATATAGAAGTTCAATTGAGCAAATTTCATGGAGTTTTATCATTTTAATATTTATTGCCCTCTCATTGAGAAGGAAAAAGATCACCTCAGAATTAGACCGAATACTTTCCACTGCGATTTACTGAAGCATCGGTGATTGGAATAAAATTAATGTTCTTATTTCCCTATACAGCTGGAGCATTTGAATTGATCATAACAGGCGCCGGTTATTAATCATGTAAAATCAATGGCAGCAGACAGAAAGATGAAACTTTCTGCATAATATTTGCTGATTAAGACAGAATTTTTGAAAACTTCGGCAAGGAATTACTGTGGTTGACCGACGACCACGACGAAAGTCAAATGTGCATTAACAATTACCCTGGAGCTAAAAGGTTTCAGAATGGACACAGCATGCTTATATCATTTTATAAATTCCCCCCTAATAAACCGCTGTTTATCATGTGATCAGACAATTTAAGAACCCTAAATAATATTCTTAGTCAATGATCCACTGTGAGTGACCCTGAGAAAATAGAAAATCCATTGTAGATTAGTTAGCTCAATAGACAATCTACCCGAGAAAACAGTCACGACAGATATGAATATATTCTGAGATGCAGTAATATTCTACCTGGGCGCTGCAAACGAAGAGAGAAATATTATATTATATTAATGAAATATAATTATAGTCATATTATATTCTGCTCATTAATTACATCCAAATTTACTTCTTTAGGAGAATGTTTAAAAAGGCATGCAACTAGGATTTAGCTTCTGTGGAATCTTTCACAGTTCATCCTCCTGACAGTCTTCATCAGATTCAGATAAATGATTATGGTACTCTTGATATATATTTATTATTTTGATATAATAATTAATTTACATCTATAACATTTCCTCTTATGTAAGAGAATATATACAAAATATACATCTTTTCCCTTATATAAAAGAAAAATATTATATATATAAATCAATTATTATATAAAAATAATGAATATATATTTATGTGTGTCTCTCTCTCTTATACAAGAGAAAGTATTATACACATAAATCAATTGTATAAAAATAATGAATACATATATGAATACATATAATGAATACATATATGAAAAAAATGTTCTATAAATCATTATATCAAAATAGTGAATATATATATGTTTATCTTTTACAATACATGTGACACATATCTATATATATAAATTATTATATAAAAATAATGAATTTATATATATGTTTCTCTTGTGTAAGAGAAAAATGTAACATATATAAATCGATTATTATATCAAAATAGTGAATATGTATGTGTTTATCTTATATAAGATAAGAGAAGATACAATATGTATAAAAAATTATTCTATACAAATAATCAATTATATATGTTTCTCTTATATGAGAGAAAATATCATATATATAAATTCATTATTATATAGAAATAATGGATATATATGTGTGTGTGTTTCTCTGAAATGAGAGAAAATACAATATATGTAAAAGTCAATTATTATATACAAATCATGATATGGATATCTAAATATATAATTATATATAATTATGAAGTGGTGGGTCTGTTTTTCCCACCAGCTGATTTTCACCTCAGTCTGCATCACAAAACCATTTGTTGGCACATGATAATATCCACGATAATTAATCACAAAGGAAAATCTGTGCATTAAGTATTAATCATGTGTTTGATTCAAGTACTGAACAATTAACAAAGAGAGACCATTTTTTAAGATTTCCCTGATATGATCATACTCATAACAGAAACCTAACAGTATTAGTTCTTCCTTTATTTTGTTTCTGTACCAAAACAAAATCAGGTCGTACCAACCAGAATTAACTAATACTGTTTAAGAAAATAACTGCAGATGCTGGTACAAATCGAAGGTATTTATTCACAAAATGCTGGAGTAACTCAGCAGGTCAGGCAGCATCTCGGGAGAGAAGGAATGGGCGACGTTTCGGATCTGAAGAAGGGTCTCGACCCGAAACATCGCCTATTCCTTCTCTCCCGAGATGCTGCCTGACCTGCTGAGTTACCCCAGCATTTTGTGAACTAATACTGTTTGGTTTCTGTTTAAACCTGCTGCTTCACACTGTGTGTGAGAGGTAATTCTATGCTTTGGGAAAACTGTTACATTTATTACTCGGAGTGAAGGAATGGGTGACGTTTCGTGTCGAGACCCTTCTTCAGACTCGAAATGTCACCCATTCCTTCTCTCCAGAGATGCTGCCTGCCCCGTTACTGAGTTACTCCAGCAGTTTGTGTCTGTCTTCGGTGTAAACCGGCATCTTGCAGTTCCTGCCTACTGATATCATTGGATTTAGTTCCGTTTAGTTTATTGTCACGTGTACCTTCCTCTGCAATCACTATTTACTGTCTGAAGTCACAACAGTGTTTTCTACTTTAAAAAATAATTAGGCTTTTAGTTTTAATCGGAAGAAGACCTTGGAACAACTTCACAATGAAAGCTCCGAGATTCAGATCTGACACCTTCAATATTTAAATCAGAACATTTTATTTCCGAAAATAATTTCACAGCACTTCTCGAAGGGGGACTGATTTTGTCTGTTCTATTAGCTAGTAGAATGCAGCATTTATTATTCATTCTCACACATTGAGCTTATTGCAAGCAACAAGAAATGCATCATATTGTTGCCACTGAGAATCGTTTAGGTCCCATTAAAATTCTCGCCGCTGGATAGAACATTTCTTGAGCTTGAAACAGAAAAGATTAAAAAAACATATTTATTAGAAACGATCCAGAATATTACGTTACTTACTGTGTAATTTCCTGAGAATCATAGCAACCCCCACGGAGACTGTTTTCTATGTTTGAACATAAGGGTGTATGATCACACAGTTAAGTCGAGACAAGTGCCTAATAGACTAATAATTACTCAATGTTAGTCATCTTAATTTACTCCTTCAGGAGAATGTGGGATGTGATTAAGAAAAATGCATCCATCCAGGATTTAGCTTTTGTGGGCTCTTTCACAGTTCAGCCTCCTGACGACGTTGAAGGGGTTTGGATAGATGATTGCATTGCTCCTCAGTAGATGGTGCTGTTAGCACAAATGAATGACACGACTGGGACAGCAGGCATCCCATTAGCACTGCAGTATTAGTCTGTCTGCCACGTTGAAAACAAGAGTGGGATGGATCAGAAACGACGCTGTTGTTTGGGGGGGAACGGGGACAACACAAAGAGTTTTAATCGAGAGATAATCGAGAGAAGCAAGCGACCAATTCAAAGTTTTGACGCGAATGATGGTGGATGTCAAGTGACGTGCGGTTTCGTGCCGGCCTGACCTCCAGTGGAAGACACAAAGTGCCAGAGCAACTCACCAGGAGGACCCAGCCGGATCAGCGGCGTTTCCAATCAGAGAGAGCCCTTCCTCAGACTGGTTATGGTGAGGGAGGAGAACGCTGGATGAGAGGTGGGGGCGGGACAAAGCCGACAGGTGATAGGTGGATACAGGAGGTGGGGGGAGGGGTGGTTTGTTTGGAAGATGGTTGGACAAAAGGCCAGAGATGAAAAGAAAAAACAAGGCTGCGACCTTTGGCATCTCTGGCCTTTCTCTCTTCCAGCTTTCTGCCCCCAACTACGGAGATGGAAGGAGACAGCTTAAGAGATGTTCTCAAACTCAAATCTAATATGATGCCAAAGTTGCACACAATGGGTTAAACTCCAGACTTGCCGGGAAGAGGGTTGGAAGCAGTAACTAGGGAAACGTTTACAGCAAGGATCAGATGAATGGGTTCAGTCTTCTCAATATTTAATTGGGGGATGTCTCTAAGCTTCCAGTAGAGGATGTCAGACAAATATTCTGACAGGTTATTCAGCTGGTCAGGCAGCATCTCTGGAGGGTAGGAATGGGTGACGTTTCAGGTCGACATCCTTCTTTGGACTGAAGAAGGGTCTCGACCCGAAAGGTTACCCATTCCTTCTCTTGGCGTGCAGAAGAAGTTGGTGAGAGTTGTTATGGACATGCCGAACCTCCAAAGCCTTCTAAGGAAGTTGGTGTGCTTTCTTGGCCATTACCTTGATATGACTGGTCCAGGATCATAGCTCTGATGTGGTGGGTAATCTCTTTCCTTTGCACTCTGATACACACTCCAGACGCCATGATCCAGAATTTCCTCCCTCAATCTCTTTGCCCTCTCTTTAACCTCCATTTGACAACCAGCTACCCCTATGGATATCTTTTTATCTGTTCGACTCCATGGTGCCTCTGTATGTTTATCCAGACACAGTCATTTACACTGTTGTGCAGTTGTGATTATTACGGTCTATTCCACTAACGTACGTTGCATTGGCAATAGCTACAAAGCGCCAGAATGTAAATTTGGTTTACAGGCCCTTCGGCCCGCCGAGTCCACGCCGACCAGCGATCCCCGCACATTAATACGATCCTACTCACGCCGGGAACAATTTGACATTTATGCCGGCCAACTAACCTACAAGCCTGCACGTCTTTGGAGTGTGGGAGGAAACCGAAGATCTCGGAGAAAACCCACGCAGGTCGCCTGGAGGTCGTACAAACTCCGCACAGACAGCACCCGTGGTCGGGATCGAACCGGGGTCTCTGGCGCTGTAAGCGCTGTAAGGCAGCGACTCTACCGCTGCGCCACCGTGCCGGCCTAGTTGTGATTGTTGTGCTCGTCTCCACTGGCCCAGATTGCGTTGGCAGTGGCTACGATACACCAGAATGTAAATGTTAAAACAACTCCTGGAATATTAACATCATTGATGTTCTGCGGATGCCCTTATTTTACTGCCAATGATTATTTTGTGTGCTTTGACTCATACGGTGCATGTTATTTGTTCCCACCGGGGAGTTGCTTGAAATACGGCATTCCCTCTCAGTGAATTAATTGGTATAATCGTTACACTAATGCACTGGCCTAATACTAATATTGGACTAACTGAGTTATTTCAACCAAAGCAGCTACAAACAAGGTTGACTCATATTTTTATTTATTGCAATCTCAAATGTTCCATGACCCTCGCTGCCTCATGTTCCCCATCCTGGAGGGTTGTGGACTCTGGATCTTTGGCTGCATTTAGTGTCTTAGAGTCGTAGAGTGATACAGTGTGGAAACAGGTCCATCGGCCCAACTTGCCCACACCGGCCAACAATGTTCCAGCTACACTAGTCCCATCTGCCTGCGCTTGGTCCACATCTCTCCAAACTTGTCCTACCCATGTAAAGTATCATTTAAAGAGGAGGTAGACAAATCTTTGAGAATGGAGGCTCAGGGGAAAAGATTTAATAGGAACCTGAGGGGTAACTTTTTCACACAAAGGTCGGTGGGTGTATGGAACAAGCTGCCCGATGAGGTAGTTGAGGCAGGGACTATCCCAACTTTTAAGAAACGGTTAGACAGGTACATGGATAAAATCATTTTGTCCATGTTCATTTGGAAGGTATGGAGGTTGATTGATTGTATGAAACATGTAGCATGGAAACAGGCCCTTCGGCCCACCGAGCCCACGCCAACAACCCACACTGGTTCTATGTTATCCCACTTTTGCACCCACTCCCTGCACCCACCAGGGGCAGTTTACAGAGGGCCAACGACCGGGTGTGGGAGGAAACCTGGGCACCCGGTGGAAACCCTCGCGGTCCACACAAGTCCACACAGACAGCACCCGAGGTCTGGCGCTGTGAGGCTCTAGCAGGTTGTGGAGGGAATCAAGGAAAATGAAGAGAGCAAAGAGGCAGATTTTCTTAATAGGACTTTATCGGGCTTTATGTGTGGCAGCCTGGCTCAGTGGGAGAGCTGCTGACTACGGGTGCTGTCTGTACGGAGTTTGTACGTTCTCCCCCTGACCTGTGAGTTTTCTCCGGGCGCTCCGGTTTCCTCCCACACTTCAAAGACATGCAGGTTTGCAGGCGAAATGTGTAGGAAGAAACTGCAGATGCTGGTTTACACTGAAGAGAGACACAAAGTGCTGGAGTAACTCAGCGTGACAGGCAGCATCTCTGGTGAGCAGGTGTAGGTGACATTTCGTGTCAAGACCCTTCTTCATACATTGTAAGCTAATTGGCTTGGTAAAATTGTAAATTGTCCCTCGTGTGTGAAGGGTAGTGTTGTTGTGCGGGGATCGCTGGTCGGCGCGAACTCGGTGGGCCGAAGGGCCTGTTTCCCTGCTGTATCTCTAAACTAAACTAAACTAAATTAGACTGAGAACATTATTTGTGCCCTTTAATGCTTTCTCGTTCACTGCGACTGCTATGTTTTCTTCTTATCATCTCATCTGTGAGCATTTTCTTGTCTTGCGTGACCCAGCCACGACATGAAGCAGATAATCACATTTCTAGATCAATTAGTATGAACTTTCTCCTCACATCAAATCCCTACCCTCACAATGAACCTTTCCTTAACTTTAAGTCTCTGGAAGTAATTTTGACTTTAGACGGCAATGTAAATCTCACAATACAAGTTCAGACATTTGTTAAACATTTCTCTCAAATTTCATTTCCACAGAAGTTTGGAAATAAAAAGCAGCTTTAGTCAGTCACCATAAAGCTGCTGGATTGTTATAAAATCCTAATTTACTTGTTACGATCTTTCAAAAGTAGAAAAAGGTTCTGTCATTCATACGCAATCTTTACATGTGACCGGTGTGTAGGAAGGAACTGGAGATGCTGGTTTACACCGAAGATAGACACAAAATGCTGGAGTAACTCAGAGGGACAGGCAGCATCTCTGGATAGAAGGAACGGGTGACGGTTTCAGTCCTTCAGACACTGAGAAAGTGTCTCGACCCGAAACGCCACCCATTCCTTCTCTCCAGAGATGCTGCCTGTCCCGCTGAGTTCCGCCAGCATTTTGTGTCTGTCTTCACATGTGACTCCTTCCTAGCGTAACTATGGTTACAAATGGCTACAGGTCTGTGGTGAGCGGGGATAACATTTCTCTCTACAATAAGCTTACAACTTGCAGCTTACGACCCAGCGGTATGAATATTGATTTCTCTAACTTCAAGTAACCCCTGCATCCTCTCTCTATCTCTGCTCCTCCCCCACCTTAGTCATCGTACTAGTTTCAATGTCATCCTGTTGAGTTTCACTACATCCACTCGTTATCAACATCTCCACAGCCAACAGCAGACCATTGTGGGCTCCACCTTTCCCCCGATAATCGTTGCTGGCAGCATCTGAAGAGCAGGGATCCCAAAGATTCGAACCCCAACCCATTCCTTCTCTCCAGAGATGCTGCCTGTCCCGCTGAGTTACTCCAGCACTTTTTGTCTATCTGCAGTGTAAACCAGCATCTGCAGTTCCTTCCCACACAAAAAGACAAAACCATTGCCCCCAAGTCTATGTAGTTCAGTTCATTCAACTTGCCCTTTCATCTTTTTGGGGGGATATTTTATATGTAGTGTGGCTGGGACACGTGGGCCAGTATGGGCAAGTTGGGTCGAAGGGCCAGTTTCCACGCTGTTTCGCTCTATGTTGCCCATATTTATTTTTCTGTGGAACTTAGTCTTCCTGTGGTCTTACTGAGATTTTTTTCCCCCAATATTTGCAAGAGTAACTAAAACTAAAACGTTACAAAGGCATTTTCAAGAGAGCGTTAGATAGAGCTCTTCGGGCTAGCGGAATCAAGGGATGTGGGGAAAAAGCAGGAACGGGTACTGATTTTGGATGATCAGCCATGGTCATGTTAAGAGTTGTAAATATGTGGAATTCTCTGGATGCTTTCAAGAGAGTGTGAGATAGAGCTCTTAACGATAGCGGAGTCAGGGGGTATGGGGAGAAGGCAAGAACGGGGTACTGATTGTGAATGATCAGCCATGATCATATTGAATGGCGGTGCTGGCTCGATGGCCGAATGGCCTACTCCTGCACCTATTGTCTATTGTCTATTGTCTATAAATGGTGGTGCTGTCTCAAAGGGCTGAATGGCCTACACCAGCACCTTTTGTCTATTGTCTATAAATAGCGGTGCTGGCTCGAAGGGCTGAATGGCCTACTCCTGCACCTATTTTCTATGTTTCTATGTAAAGGCAACATGGAGTAAGGATTGGCAAAGCAAAGTTAGTGCAAATCCTTTACAAATGTTACAAATATGATCTACTCAAAGGGCCGATTCTAACTTTAATTGGCATATCATATCATTACTTACACACAATAAGAGGGACATTATTCTCGCAAGGAGTCTGGTCTCAGAGCTTGTTCTTATAAACCTATAATCCATAGGTTCTGCTGGGAGATGTATGAGTTACATGTGATAGACCTTATTAAATCGTGTCTGTTCATTGTTCCCAGAATGATATTCATATGAGAGCTTAATTGCACAGAATAAAATGGCTATATTATAAGCCCGTATTAAAATAGATATTCATATTTAATTTTTACTGTTAAAATTACACGTGCTACAATAGAATTAGAATTAATTTGACAAGTTGCGTGACAGGCCTAATTTGTACCGGCATGAAATGGATTTTGCACCATGAGCGAAAAACTGGGTTGGTGCCAAGAGAAGAGAAAAATGCAGTCAACGAACACAGAAAAAAAAACCCCAGGAGATACTGGAAATGCTGGACATCAGACCGCATCTGTGGAAAGAGAAGCATTTAATACCTCAGGTAAAAGACCCCTTTACCACATCTGCAATATTTGAATTTCAAGACAGGATAGAAGATTGCAATTAGTTCCATCAAACTTAGCTTTGCCTTTGACAAATCGAAGGTGCTTTTAACTTAAGATCGACACGAAAAGCTGGAGTGACTTGCCTGAAGAAGGGTCTCAACCCATAACATCACCCATTCCTTCTCTCCAGAGATGCTGCCTGTCCCGCTGAATTACTCCAGCTTTTTGTGCCTATCTTTGGTTTAAACCGGCATCTGCAGTTCCTTCCTACACATTTCGGGTGCTCTTAACTCAGTTCGCTTACTTCCAGGTAACTTAATTAGTCTGACGTTTTCTAAGTGATGATTCATTTCGCGGTGGCGCAGCGGTAGAGTTGCTGCCTCACAGTGCCAGAGACCCGGGTTCGATCCTGACTATGGGTGCTGTCTGTACGGAGTTTGTACGTTCTCCCCGTAACCGCGTGGATGCTCCAGTTTCCTCCCACATTCCAAAGACGTACAGGTTTGCAGGTTAATTGGCTTCGGTAAAATTGTAAATTGTCCCTGGTGTGTGTAGGATGGTGTTAGTGAGCGGGGATCGCTGGTCGGTGCGGGTTCGGTGGGCCGAAGGGCCTGTTTTTGCGCTGTATCTCTAATCTAAACTAAACTAAACTAATTTTTTCACCAGATTTAATGTAATTTTGCTTTAGAAACTTGACGTTTTGCAAAGATCTGACGTTGGCCAAAATTTGATTCCAAAATATTTGGATCAATTTGAGTGTAGTTTGACTTTAATGTTTGCAATTGATCAAAGCCAATCTTCGTGAGGAGTTTTGTACATCCTGCGATCGCTCGGTGTGTCATGCCGATGGTACGTTCTCCACTTCTCATTTGGGACTTGTCACAGTTTAATGTCGACAAGATTTGAGGCCAATCTTGGAATGAATTTGCATCTGTACCTGCTGATTGTTCGTTCCCACAGTTTAAACGCTGACCTGCAACCGAGGAGCAGGAAGTGGGGGGAGAAGACCAGGAATGGGAATGGGAATGATGGTAAGAAATCTCCTTCCCAAAATCCAAAAATAGGACTGTCCAGGCCTGCCTATTCTCCCGGTTGCCAAACACTTATAAGTTCATAAGTGATAGGAGCAGAATTAGGCCAACTGGCCCATCACATCTACTCCGCCATTCAATCATGGCTGATCGATCTCTCCCTCCCAACCACATTCTCCTGCCTTCTCCCCACAATCCCTGGTACCTGTATCCATTGACTTGGCCTCCACAGCCGTCTGTGGCAATGAATTCCACAGATTCACCACCCTCTGACTGAATAAATTCCTCCTCATCTCCTTCCTAGACGAATGTCCTTTAATTCTGAGATTATAACCTCTGGTCCTAGACTCTCCTACTAGTGGAAACATCCTCTCCACGTCCACTCTATCCAAGCTTTAACTCCCCATCCCATTCCCATGCTGACCTTTCTGTCCTGGGCCTCCTCCACTGTCAGACTGAGGCCCGCCGCAAATTGGGGGAATAGCACCTCATATTTTGCTTGGGCAGCTTACACACCAGCGGTATGAACATTGATTTCTCTAACCTCAACTAACCCTTGCATCCCCTCTCTCTCCACCCCTCCACCACCCTAGTCGTTGTGCTGGTTACACTGTCACCCTGCTGAGTTTCATTGTCTGTAACTCTTTTTCACCTAGTCCGCTGCTAACAATGGGCCATTTCCTTGATAACCATTACTTTTCTGCATATCTTTCATTCATTTGGATCTATATCTCTCTACATCACCGTCTATATCTCTTGTTTCCCTCTCCCCTGACTCTCAGCCTGAAGAAGGGTCTTGACCCGAAATGTCACCTATTCCTTTTCTCCCGAGATGCTGCCTGTTGAGGTTAGAGAAATCAAAGCTGAGTTACTCCAGCTTTTTGTGTCTATCTTATGCCTACTCTCTGCCTGTGCCTGACCCACAGAACCCATCTCCAAACACATTGATTCCATCCTATCAACCCTATCCTATCCATCCTATCTATCCTTAGGATTCCATCCTTAAGGTGGTCACGGTGGCGCAGCGGTAGAGTTGCTGCCTTACAGCGAATGCAGCGCCGGAGACCCGGGTTCGATCCCGACCACGGGCGCTGTCTGTAAGGAGTTTGTACGTTCTCCCCGTGACCTGCGTGGGTTTTCTCCAAGATCTTCAGTTTCCTCCCACACTCCAAAGTCGTTCAGGTGTGTAGGTTAATTGGCTTGGTAAATGTAAACATTGTCCGTAGTGGGGGTAGGGTAGTGTTAATGTGCGGGGATCACTGATCGGCGCGGACCCGGTGGGCCGAAGGGCCTGTTTCCGCGCTGTATCTCTAAACTATCTCCCCTTGTCCAGTCCCTTTCTACCTACAAGCAAGACACTTCACACATCCTTCAATTCTTCAATTATCCTTCCATTTTTAGGCACCCATTGGCTCTTTGTTTTTCCCAGGAAAGGTCCCAAGTCGAAACATCACCTATCCATGTTCTCCAGAGATGCTGCCTGACCCGCTGAGTTACTCCAGCACTAAATAAATAACCAATTTCTCTCTCCACAGATTCTGACACTGTCCAGCAATTTCTGACGACGCATGCTCTTTGCAATACACTGGACAAGAACCATTCTCATGAAAAATGTGTATCTCAATTAAAACCTTTGGATCGGGGCCCTGAAGAAAGGTCCCGACCCAAACATCACCTATCCATGTTCTCCAGGTATGCTGTCTAACCCGCTGAGTTACTCCAGCACCTTGTAACTACCTTAATTAATACATATTTTTAACATATACCTACCCTGTACTTACACAGCAGATAATATATGAAGATAGACACACTCTGAAGAAGGGTCTCGACCCGAAACGTCACCCATTCCTTCTTTCCAGAGATGCTGCCTGTCCTGCTAAATTACTCCAGCATTTTGTGTCAATCTTCGGTTTAAGATTTATTTAGATTTTTTAGATTTAGAGATACAGCACGGAAATAGGCCCTTCGGCCCACCGAATCCGCGCCGGCCAGCGATCCCCGCACATTAACACTATCCTACACACACTAGGGACAATTTTTACATTTACCCAGTCAATTAACCTACATACCTGTTCGTCTTTGGAGCATCTGCAACTCCATCCTACACAGCTAATATGTGAAGATAGACACAAAATGCTGGAGTAACTCAGTAGAACAGGCAGCATCTCTGGAGAAAAGGAATAGATGACGTTTTGGCTCGGAACCCATTTTCAGGCATTGGTATTACATTAATATCGGCCACATGAAAAACTGAATTGGATTATTGTGTTTACACCAAGTGGTCTGTTAAAATTATCTCCAATATTTTCTCATAAGGTTATAAATAATAGGAGAAGAATTAGGCCAGTGGTTCCCATCAAGTCTACTCCGCCATTCAATCATGGCTGATCTATCTCTCTCTCTCAACCCCATTCTCCTGCCTTCTCCCCATAACCCCTGACACCCGTACTAATCAAGAATCTATCAATCTCTGCCTTAAAAAATATCCATTGATAAACTAAATAAACTCCTCCTCGTCTTTCTAAAGGTAAGTCCTTTTATTCTGAGGCTGTGACCTCTGGTCCTAGACTCTCCCACCAGTGGAAACATCCTCTCCACATCCACTCTACCCAAGCCTTTCACCATTCGGTAAGTTTCAATGAGGTCCCCACTCATCCTTCTGAATTCAATGGGAAGTCAGACCAATTCTCGAAGCAGGGAAGGGGTTAAAGTCATAGCTTTGTCTTCCAAGCGTTCGTTCTCATGACACAATTCCCATAACTGCTCATCTATTCATTAGATCAGGCCCCGTGGAAATATCATACTCTGTGCTTTTTAAACACTCTATAAATGTCCTTTTATTTTTAATCCACAACCACATTTTCCACATAAATGATTCTGTGCATGTGCATTCGTAGAAAATCAGTTGTACGTTTGACGAGAATACACTGAATCCCCCAAAAATCTAATATTCTAACTTTAACAAGATGCCATGTAGGTATTGTCTAAGATGCCCCTGGGACTCCAGTGTAACATGCATGTCCATACATTAAAAACAGGGCTAATAATACCTGGGCTCGGAAATGTCTAGTGGCCATGATTCAATCTGATTAAAGTAATTAATTGTGCTGCAAATGAAGAAAGTGGTAGCAAAAAGCTTACAGCAACTTTCTTCCTTCATGAAGAATTCAATTAGTTGCTGATAATTTATCTCTCCATCTGAGGATTTCAAATGATGACCATTATTTAAAGCTATGAGGCTCTTGCAAAGCACCATAGCACTGAAAGCATCTTTCTGTCCAAATAACAACCTTGCTATATTAACAGGTAATAAATCTAGGGCGGGGCGGTGGCGCAGCGGTAGTGTTGCTGCCTCACAGCGCCGGAGACCCGGGTTCGATCCTGACTACGGGTGCTTAGCTGTACGGAGTTTGTACGTTCTCCCCGCGACCCGCGTGGGTTTTCTCCGAGATCTTCTGTTTCCTCCCACACCCCAAAGACGTGCAGGTTTGTAGGTTAATTGGCTTGCTATAAATATATACGTGTATAAATTGTCCCTTGTGTGTTGGGTAGTGTTAATGTGCAGGGATCAGTGCGGACTCTGTGGGCTGAAGGGCCTGTTTCCGCACTGCATCTCTAAACTAAACTGAACTAAAATAGATAAAGAATTAAGTGCTTTAAGAATCATGCACTACAATTGTTTTCTCTTTACTACTGTGAATAAATGTCGGGCAAGGAATTGTGTTATATGATATTAATTTAAACCTGGCAAATGCACATGCGTGATTATCTTTGCTGTTAATCTGTTTACTATAACTGGATTACCACTATTAAAATGGTATTAACATGATAACTATTAATTTCACGAGGACTTAACTACACCCAAATATAATTCAATTTGCTTGCATTTCCATGTAACTAACTATCTGAAAATATCTATAACACTAACTTCAATGAATAATTTCCCACACCTCAATCTTTGATTTTAAATTAACTTTAGACCATAGAGTGTGGAAAGAGGCCCTTCGGCCCTTCGGCCCATCCTACACACCAGCAACAATTTACAAATTTACCAAAGCCAATTAACCTACAAACCTGCACATCTTTGGAGTGTGGGAGGAAACCGGAGCACCCGGAGAAATCCCCACGCGGTCACGGGGAGAATGTACAATCACTGTACAGACAACGCCTGTAGGTAGGATCGAACCTGGGTCCCTGGCACGGTAAGGCAGCAACTCTACCATGGCACCGTTGTGCTGTTCCAGTCTGTCATAGTCTACCGAACATAGTTCAATTTGCAGTGCAAACAAATTTTTTAAATGTAAACAGCAATTAAGATATTAAGGGCCGTGGGTTAAATTTGGATTAAAACCTCCTTCATCCTTAATCATATAGCCTGTGTCTTTTTTAAAGCACCTTGTCTGTTGAGGCAAGTCAGAATAAATAAGTTATCCGACGATAGACACAAAATGCTGGAGTAACTCATCGGGACAGGCAGCATCTCTGGAGAGAAGGAACGGGCGGCGTTTCGGGCCGAGACCCGTCTTCAGACTGAGAGTCGGGGGAGAGGGAGTCACAGGGATAAGGAAGTGTATTGTGTCTCCCTCTCCCCTGACTCTCAGTCTGAAGAAGGATCTCGACCCGAAACGTCACCCATTCCTTCTCTCCTGGGATGCTGCCCGTCCCGCGGAGTTACTCCAGCATTTTGTGTCTATCTTCAGTGTAACCCGGCACTTGCAGTTCCTTCCAGCATAAATCAGTTATCCTGTGTGTACAGAATTGTCCCTGCGTTCACTCAAGTGAATTTGCAGCTTCTAAAATGTGCACGCGGTTTCTTTCAGAAGTCAGATCCAGAAATGCCTTTCAGTAAATGTGCATTAGTGGACATTATTCTGAAACAGGAGATCGGTGTTTCAGTAACTTCAGGGGTTGGAACACCTCCAAACTACAAGCTTATGTTTCAGGCTTATGTTTGTAACTGAAACTTGCCCTGGCCATGTGCTCTTTGGCAATTATGGGTTAGGTCTTTGGATGAAATGTCACGTAAAACATTTGATGTTGAGGAGTGGAGGAAGTGAAATACAGCAGCCTGCCCGATCAACTCATCTAACCTCCCGGAGCTGGCATGCTCCTGGTTCTGTGAAGAACATACAACAGTACCATGTGTGTAGTGTAGGAAGCAACTGCAGATGCTGGTTTAAACCGAGTTTAGACACAAAAAAAAGCTGGAGTAACTCAGCGGGACAGGCAGCATCTCTGGAGAGAAGGAATGGGTGATGTTTCGGGTCGAGACCCTTCTTCAGACCCTTCTTCTACAACAGTACAGCACTTGAACAGGGCGGCACAGTGGTGCAGCAATAGAGTTGCTGCCTTACAAGCCTGTTTTCATCAGGCAACTGAACTGTACCACCAACAACTAGAGAGCAGGCTTGAGCTGCCATCTACCTCACTGGAGACCCTTGGACTGTCTGTGATCGGACTGTAACGGACTGTATCTTGCACAAAATGGTTATCATGTTATTCCTTGTATCAGGTATCTGTACACTGTGAATGGTTCGATTGTAATCATGCGTTGTCTTTCCGCTGACTGATTAGCACGCAACAAAAGCTTTCCACTGTACCTCAGTACACAAAACAATGAACTAAACTAAACTCAACTCAACTTCTGAAGAAGGGTCTCGACCCGAAAGGTCACCCATTCCTTCTCTCCAGAGATGCTGCCTGACCCGCTGAGTTACTCCACAAAATGCTGGAGTAACTCAGCAGGTCAGGCAGCATCTCAGGAGAGAAGGAATGGGTGACGTTTCGGGTCGAGACCCTTCAGAGTTACTCCAGCATTTTATGTCTACCTTTGATTTAAACCAGCATCTGCAGTTTTTTTCCTACAATTCCTCAACAGCACCAGAGATCCGGGTTCGATCCTGACTGTGGCTGTTGTTTGAACGGAGTTTCTGCGTTCTCCCCGTGATCGCGTAGGTTTTCTCCGGCTGCTCCAGTTTCCTCTCACTCTCCAAAGACACGTAGTTTGTAGGTTAATTGCCTCCTATAAATTGTCCCTAATGTGTAGGATAGGACTGGTGTATGGTTGATCATTGGTTGGCGTGGACTCGGTGGGCCGAAGGGCTTGTTTCCACACTGTATCCCAAAACTAAACTAAACTAAACTAAACTAAACTAAACTAAACTAAACTAAACTAAACTAAACTAAACTAAACTAAACTAAACTAAACTAAACTAAACTAAACTAAACTAAACTAAACTGGTCCATCAGCTTTACAATGTCCGTGCCAAGCATGATGTCAGGATGTGTGGGAAGGAACTGCAGATGCTGGTTTATATTGAAGAAAGACACAATATGCTGGAGTAACTCAGCAGGACAGGCAGCATCTCTGGAGAAAAAGGATGGGTGACCCATCCCAGTTCTTCAGACTGGGATGTCAAGACCATCTCTTATCCACCAGCGCAATATCCATATCTTTCCCTGCATATCCGTATGCCTGTCCAAAAGCCTCGTGAACACCACTAACATATTTGCCACATACACCACCCCCGGCAGTGTGTTCCAGGCACCCATATAAGAAGTTGCCTCATCTCCTGAGAGCATGGATAGCTGGCGTTTGGGGTCGTGACTATTTGTAAAACAGCATCTGCAATTCCTTGTTTCAGCTGCGGTTTATGGATCTGAATTGGGCGCAACAGTTAACTGAAGCCCAGCATTCTAAGTTAAGGATGGTCTCGCCAGTATCACTCGAATTTGGTAAATGGATTTTTTAAAAAATCGGCCTTAAACTTACTGGGATTAATTTAGTTTAGTTTAGTTTAGAGATTCAACGTGGAATCTCACTTAAAGATTCACTTCGCCCCACTGAGTCCATACTGACCAGCGATCCCCACACATCAGCACTATCCTGCACCCACTAGGGACAATGATACATTTATAACCCAGCCAATTAACCTACAAACCCGCACGTCTTTGGAGTGTGGGAGGAAACCGAAGATCTCCGAGAAAACCCACGCAGGGACAACGATCAAACTCCGTAGAGACAGCACTCGTAGTCGAGATGGAACCCGGGTCTCTGGCGCTGTGAGGCAGTGGCTTTACCGCTGCGCCCATAAGTCTGGAGAGGATCATTCAAATAATCATTCCTGCTAAAAGCTAAAAGCCCATTGGGAATCTAGATTTTGCACTCCCATGATCTCTACGTGTTGTCTTGTCTGACTAGGGCGGCACGGTGGTGCAGCGGTAGAGTTGCTGCCTTAAAGCGAATGCAGCGCCGGAGACCCGGGTTCGATCCCGACTACGGATGCTGTCTGTATGGAGTTTGTACGTTCCCCCTGTGACCTGCGTGGGTTTTCTCCGAGATCTTCGCTTTCCTCTCCCCATCAGAACTGCCCCCTCCATCGACTCCTTTAAGTCCAGGCTCAAAACCTATTTCTACTCCCTAGCGTTTGAGGCCCTCTGAGGGGGCGCTGTGAACTGTTTATGTATGTGCTGTTATGTTTGTGTGTCATTGTATGTCCGTTCTTAGTACCTGAACTGATGTACATCACTTTGGTCAACGTGGGTTGTTTTTAAATGTGCTATACAAATAAAATTGACTTGACTTGACTTGACTAAATACGAGATCATTTCTTGAGAAAAACGCGGTTCACTTTAATGGTCACAGGGAGAACGTACAAACTCTGTGCGGACAGCATCCGTAGCCAGGATTGAACACGGGTCTCTGGCGCCGTGAGGCAGCAAGTCTACCGCTGCGCCACCCGCTATTAAAACCATGCGTGACAAAATGGCATCATTGCATTAGTCCAATGGACAAGTAGCAATAAGATGCTAACCACAGTGACGCCTCAGTGTATCTACATTTTAATGCTGCCTAAAATCGCCTGGTATAAGTGTAAATTGTAAATTGTCCCTTGTGTGTGCGTGCGTGAGTGTGTGTAGGATAGTGTTAATGTGCGGGGATCGCTGGTCGGTGCGGACTCGGTAGGTCCTGTTTCTGCGCTGTCTCTCCAAACCAAACTAAAACAAAAATTAAAACCTGTTGAGTTACTCCAGTACTTTGTGTCTTTTTTGGTTGTTGTTGCACTTGCTGTTCCTCGGGTCCTGCTGAAAAACGTCCCTGTTGTGATATTGCAAGGACTACTTTGTTGTATCACAAGGACTACTTTGTTTGCCTGTGTAGTAACATGTATATAAGGGAATGAGGTGATTAGGTGGCCACTCTGGTTCCAGGTGGCCACGGAATAAACAGCCTGGATTGAAGCTCCACCATGATAACTTTTTAAACACGTGTACTCGGGGTCTGTCCAGAGTCATAACAAAGGTACAACAGATACCGGACCACAAAGTACAACAGTCCCCAATATATATATTCCAAAAAAAGGAGAGTGTGGATTGTAAATTGTCTCACTCCGTCTAGACGATCTAGTTTGTGTTCACTTAAAGGGGATGACTGGTGCTGGTGAGATGAGATGGATGCTATCGTATCGGGGGGGGAGGAAATAAAATCACCAGCTATTCAATTGTGGCGTTCCCCGAATTACCTCTTCCCCTGCAGCACGGAGACTCCATCTGCCGCACGTCGCTGGCAGTCCAAGATGCATTGACATCTGACACCGTATCACTGTGGAGGAAATGTAAGCACTAATCATTAGACGACAATAAAAGTAATTTTTCCCTTGACAAGCTTCCCTGGAGACCCAAGTGTGGATGAAATCAGACGTACAATGGGAATGGCTGAATGAAGGTGATGTGTGGACACCCACACAATGCCATGCCTCGCCGGTTCCGTGGGCTATCTGTTACTGGACGCCGATGAACACAATGATGCAATCTCATCATATCAACTCCAAGTACATGAAGTGACAATGAGCAGATATTAAAGTCTATTGATTACTGACCCCCATCCCAGACATAATTATGTTTTTTTTTGTTATTCGCAGCAAGCCGCAGTCAATCTCTGCATTGGACTGACATTTTCACAGTAAAAAGGAAATTACCCACTTTCGTATCGCCTCAGTGATATTCTTCCTTTTACTCGAAGGTATTTGTTCACAAAATGCTGGAGTAACTCAGCAGGTCAGGCAGCATCTCAGGAGAGAAGGAATGGGCGACGTTTCTTCAGTCTGAAGAAGGGTCTCGACCCGAAACGTCACCTATGTAGGTTAATTGGCTGGGTAAATGTAAAAATTGTCCCTAGTGGGTGTAGGATAGTGTTAATGTACAGGGATCACTGGGCGGCACGGACTTGGAGGGCCGAAAAGGCCTGTTTCCGGCTGTATATATATGATATGATTCCTTCTCTCCTGAGATGCTGCCTGACCTGCTGAGTTACTCCAGCATTTTGTGAATAAATACCTTCGAATTGTACCAGCATCTGCAGTTATTTTCTTACTCTTTCTTCCTTTTACTCACCTCCTGGTCCATTTTCTGACCCAAACACATTAATGTTAAGGTTGCTTAGAAAATCTATTACAAATCTACATCCTGGAAGTTCAATGTACAACCTGTGGTGCAGCGGTAGAGTTGCTGCCTCACAGCGCTTGCAGCGCCGGAGAAACGGGTTCGATCCCGACTACCGGTGCTGTTTGTACGGAGTTTGCACGTTCTCCCCGTGACCTGCATGGGTTTTTGCCGAGATCTTCGGTTTCCTCCCACACTCCAAAGACGTGCAGTTTTGTAGGTAAATTGGCTTGGTACAACTGTAACATTGTCCCTAGTGGGTGTAGGATAGTGTCGATGTGCGGGGATCACTGGTTGGCGCGGACCCGGTGGGCCGAAGGGCCTGTTTCCGCGCTGTATCTCTAAACTAAACTAAACTACGGTAAACTAAAATCATACAGCACACCTCACCTAGGTAGTGCACAAGTCTCTTCACATTTCTGGCACTGATAAAGTTACCAAAACCAAACCCCCCTCTGTGAGATCTGCTCTTTGCCCCTCTCAACTTAAATCTATGCCCTCTGGTCTTTGACATTTGAATCCAAGGTAAAAGGCACTGACTGTCTACCTGATCTCTGCCTCTCATCATTTTATTCTCTTGTATCAGGTCTCCACTCAATCTCTAGTGCACCAGGTTAAATAATCTGTCTGTCCAACATCTCCTGGTATCTCCCACTTTTCAACACTTTCGCCGACTTGCCAAAGGATGTCGTTTGGAAATAGAAACGTTGAAAATAGGTGCAGGCCATTCAGCCCTTCGAGTCAACACCGCCATTCAATATGATCATGGCTGATCATCCTAAATCAGTACCCCGTTCCTGCTTTCTCCCCGTATCCCTTGATTCCGTCAGCCCCAAGAGCTATATCTGACTCTCTCATGAAAACATCCAGTGAATTGGCCGCCACTGCCCTCTGTGGCAGAGAATTCCACAGATTCACAACTCTCTGTGTGAAAATGTTTTTCCTCATCTCAGTCCTAAATGGCCGACCCCTTTATTCTTAAACTGTGACCCCTGGTTCTGGACTCCCCCACCATCGGGAACATTTTTCCTGCATCTGGCCAATCCCTTAAGAATTTTATATGTTTCTGTACGATCCCTTAGTTCTCATCCTTCTAAATTCCAGTGACTATGTGAACCTTCACCAGACTGTGAATCCAGTGTGGCCATATCTAGAGGAGAGGGTGACCTGAGGGAGTTCGAACTGTAACAGAATGGGTCTTTGACCAAACAAACTAAAATATCCTGACCCGCAAGAAAAGCTATTTTGGTGTAAATGTGACACTACCATGTGATCCATCTTCTCATCATCCTCTTAGTTTAGCTACACACAAAATGCTGGAGTAACTCAGGGGGTCAGGCAGCATCTCTGGAGAGAAGGAATGGGTGACGTTTTGGGTCTTCAGACTAAAGAAGGGTTTTGACCCGAGATGCTGCCTGACCTGCTGAGTTACTCCAGCATTTTGTGTCTATGAGGTTTTATTGCCTACTCAACAAAACAATATTTATTTTGCTCAAGGTGAACACAGATTTACGGTGAAAGTGTTGCATTAATGATGATCGGGTGCATAGTATATGAAGGGTCTGAAGAAGGGTCCCAACCTGAAACGTCGCCTATCCATATTCTTCAATGATGCTGCCTGACTCGCTGAGTTACACCAGCACTTATAAGTTCAGAAGTTCTAGGAGCAGAATTAGGCCATTTGGCCCATCAAGTCTACTCCACCATTCTATCATGGCTGATCTATCTTTCCCTCTCAGCCCCATTCTCCTGCCTTCTCTCCATAGCCCCTTTGACACCCGTACTAATCAAGAATCTATCAATGTCTGCTGTAAAAGTATCCATTGACTTGGCTTCCACAGCCGCCTGTGGCAATGCATTCCACAGATTCACCACCCTCTGACTAAAGAAATTCCTCCTCATAGCTTTCTAAAGATGTGTCCTTTAATTCTGAGACTGTGCACTCTGGTCCTAGACTCTCTCGCTAGTGGAAACATCCTCTCCACATCCACTCTATCCAAGCCTTTCAGTATTCGGTGAGTTTCAATGCGGTTCCCCCTAAACACCAGGGTGAATAATTAGGGTTTTATAGGTTGTGGAATGAAGGCAGGTTGAGAGGGAAAATTTGGCCAGCTACGATCGGATGGTTCAATGGGCCGAAGGGCCTAATTCTGCTCCTATGTCTTATGGCTTAATTTAGTTTGGTTTAGAGATACAGTGTGGAAACAGGCCCTTCGGCCCACCGAGTCCGCGCCGACCAGCGATCCCCGTATACTAACACTATCCTACACATGAAGGACAACTTACAGTTTTTACTGAAGCCAATTAGCCGACAAACCTGCACGTCTTTCGAGTGTGGGAGGAAACTGGAGATCCCGGAGAAATCCCACGCAGGTCACGGGGAGAAGGTACAAACTCCGTACAGACAGCACCCGTGGTTAGGATCGAACCCGGGACTCTGGCGCTGTGAGGCAGCAACTCTACCGCTGGGCCACTGTGCCTTGGTCTTTTGGGATAAAAATATTCCTTGGCTACTCCAAACATAAAAGTCACATATACTGTACCAGTACATTCATACAAAACATGAACTTTAATTGCTTTAATCTGTGTTAATTTACAGACAGACTAAATGTGATAATTGTGCAAGTTGCAGTCTGCATTTGTGTAAGTGCGTGTCCTCATTTAGAACAACACAAAGATATTTTAGTTGATTTAAAAAAAACAATTTTCATTCTTACCCAGTTTAAATAAATTTCAGCTGATAAATTCTGAAGCAGAAACTAATTGTCCCTAATTCTTTTTTAAAAATATGTAGAGTAATTAGCGCAAATTATGTTTCGTGCACTGAATATCATTTTGGCAGAAGAGGGAACCATTAATGTAAGAGTAAAAGGGAAATCATTAATGTAAGAATTTAATATCTCGACTGCAATTTCTGGAGTGGAATGTGTTTGCGAGCCTTTGATGGTGCAATTGATTGTACAATACTAGTGACTGGAATGAAGCAAAGGATTACATGTGTCAAAGAAAGTCAATATTGCCAGTCCCTCTGGTGCCCATTTTGCTGTGAATCAGAAATTAAACATACAGCGTAATAGGAAGCGGGTTGAATGAAAAGACACTCCACACGACAAGTGCCAAAGCAAAGAAAATTTGATGAAGGTATTTGAAAATTTACATTTAGGTTTAAATTCCCAAATGGTTGCCTTCCTTACTGGCGATTCAACTTGCAAATTAACCTTTTGGGATTCTGGAATTCCTGCACCAGCTCCCCCGATTTCTGAATCCTCCTCTCCCAATTTAGAAAATCGTCTGCGCCTTTATTCCTGCATCCAAAGTGCATGACTGCAGACTTTGCTGCGCTGTATTCCATCTGCCACTTCGATGCCCACTCTCCCAGCCTGTCCAAGTCCTTCTGCAGAGTCCCTGCTTCTCTACACTGCCTGCCCCTCCACCTATCACCTTATCATCCACAAAACGTGGCCACAAAACGGCCGAACAGTGATAGGCTTGGATAGAGTGGACGTGGAGAGGACGTTTCCACTAGTGGGAGAGTCGAGGACCAGAGGTCACAGCCTCAGAATTAAAGGACGATTATTTGGGAAGGAGACGAGGAGGAATTTCTTTAGTCAGAGGGCGGTGAATCTGTGGAATTCTTTGCCACAGGAGGCTGTGGAGGCCAAGCCAACGGATATCTTTAAGGCAGAGACAGATAGATTCTTGATTAGTACGGGTTACAGATCAGAGAGAGACAGATCAGCCATGATTGAATGGCGGAGTGGGCTTGATAGGACGATTGGCCTAATTCTGCTCGTATCACTTATGACCTGAGGACCTTATGACCTGTAAATGAAAGGGCCTGTTTCCATAGCATGTGTTTCTATGACCTTAAATCAGTGCAGCGTGGGCACGTTGGGTCCAAACATCTCCGGCAACACTCCCCCAACTGACGGTCCGTGGACCCATTGCCAGCCGGGGAGTCTCCCCCGGGGCCGTGGGCGGGCAAGGGGGAAGAGGAAAGGGGAGAGGGGGCCACTCACCCCGGCCCCGGGCGGCCATTGCGGCGGCCAGAGCGAGCCTTGGCCCCGTTGGGTGGAAGCCTCTCCTGCAGCGGCAGCTCAACGGCGACGGCCATCTTTTTTGACCCTCTGCTGCGCGGGAGGAAGGTCAGGCGCGGGGCACACCGGGACAGGCGTCAGTCCTCCCAGCGGGGGGGGGGGGGGGGGGGGGGAGGGGGAGGGAGCGCATTTATTAAAGTTTATTAAATGAATTGCTTTTAAAATTTAAAACACTGCTGCGCCGGTCAAGAAGGCACAGCAACGACTGTTCTACCTAAGAACTGAAAAAGTCTGGTCTACCCCAACAGCTGCTGACGACATTCTACCGCTGCACCATAGAGAGCATCCTAACACATGGCATCCCTGTGCGGTATCTCAGCTGCACGGAGGCAGAGAGGAAAGCTCTTCAGCGGGTAGTCCATAGAGCTCAGAGGGCTATCGGAACACAGCTACCAGCCTTGGAGGGCATCTACAACACACGATGCCTCAGAAAAGCCACCAGCATCCACAAAGACTCTTCACACCCCTGCAACAGTCTGATCGAACTTCCATCATCGGGCAGACGATACAAGGCCTTCTACGCCCGCACTTCCAGACTCAGGAACAGCTTCATCCCCAGGGCCAATAGCTGCTATGAACCGGTCCTGCTGAGCCGGATGGTCACATCGCACAGCGAACCGGCACAGATCTACTTGCACTTATCAACTTTGCATCCACTTCAGGGCAATTTATACAGAGACCAATTAACCTACAAAGCAGCACGTTTTTTTTTTTACAAACAATTTATTCCAAAACAAAACAAACATACAAAGTCGTAACGCGATCAAATCAAAAGCTGCCCATATTGGCAGTTTACAAACAAAACAGTTATCAAATTAAAATTCCGCCAACTTTGGCAATAACACATTCGACCTCCCATGGCGACCAGCGTTCACGGAAGGCTTCCCGTGTCCCCATGGACACCATGTGTTGGGAGTGTGGGAGGAAACCGGAGCACCCGGGGGAAACCCATGTGGTCACGGGGAGAACGTGCAAACTCCACCTACACAGGTGCGTGGGATTGGCCTCTGTAAATTGTCCCCTAGTGCGTAGGGAGTGGATGAAAAGGTGGAATAGCGTAGAACTAGTGGTGAACGGGTGATCGATGGCTGGTGTGGGCCGAAGGGCCTATTTCCATGCTGTATCCTTCAAACACATCTCCCATCTGTAATTATAGACGCCATCCTGCCTCTTCCTGAGATTCTGAAGAAGGGTCTCGACCCGAAACGTCACCCATTCCTTCTCTCCAGAGACGCTGCCTGTCCCGCTGAGATACTCCAGCATTTTGTGTCTCTATTCTGCCTCTTCCTGAGAAGGGATCAGGTGAATTTCTACCCATTGCAATAACCCAATGCTGGTTCAAACTGGAGACCAAACTACAATTCAACCCAGCACTCCATCATGTGTATTAAAGTAACACAAACCATGGTTTATTTATTATTAATATTGGATTTTGGAAAGCCTTTTGCCGACTAGTTAATGTACAGCATAAAACAATTCTCTTAACATAATAGAACTATAGTCTGAAGAAGGGTCTTGATCCGAAACGTCTCCCATTCCTTCTCTCCAGAGATGCTGCCTGTCCTGCAGAGTTACCACAGCTTCTTGTGTCTATAGTAGAACTTGGTCTTTTCATCTGTTCTTTGAGATAAGCAGCCAAATTGATGTGAAGCAGTAAGCTGAAGTGAAATGAAAATGGATGTAAAGTGAGGAAGCAGAGTGATGCCAAATTTGGCATTAACTTCTGTTCAAGTTAACATTTTAGTTTAGAGATACAGCGAGAAAACAGGCCCTTTGGCCCACTGGGACCGCACCAGCCATCGATCACCCGTTCACACTGGTTCTATGCTATCCCACTTTCTCCTCCACTCCCTGCACACGCAAGGCAATTAACAGAGGGCCAATTAACCTACAAACCTGCACGTCTTTGGGATGTGGGTGGAAACCGGGAAAAAAAACCCACGTGGTTACAGGGAGAATGAGCAAACTCCACATACAGACAGCGCCCGAGGTCAGGATTGAACCCGGGTCTCTGGCACCGTGAGGCAGCGGCTCTACCCACTAGGCCACTGTGCCAGCCCTAACAATTCATTTCCTCAATTATTACTCAAGGGCGGCGCAGTGGTGCAGCGGTAGAGTTGCTGCCTTTCAACGCCAGAGACCCGGGTTCGATCCTGACTACGGGTGCTGGCTGTGTGGAGTTTTGTACGTTCTCCCCGTGACCTGTGTGGGTTTTCTCTGGGTGCTCCGGTTTCCTCCCACACTCCAGAGACGTACAGGTTTGTAGTCTAATCAGCTTTGATAACAATTGTAAAATTGACCCTATTGTGTGTAGTTTAGTGTTAGTGTTCGCTGGTCGACGCGAACTCGGTAGTCTCTCAAAACTAAACTAAAAACTAAACTGAAGATAGACACAAAATGCTGGAGTAACTCAGCGGGAAAGGCAGCATCCCTGGAGTTAAGGAGTGGGTGACGTTTCTGGTCGAGACCCTTCTTCGTCTCGACCCGACACGTCACCCATTCCTTCTCTCTAGAGATGCTGCCTGTCCCCGCTGAGTTACTCCAGCATTTTCTGTCCATCTTCGGATAAAACCAGCATCTGCAGTTCCTTCCTACAAATAAAAAAACGGAACTATTATAATCGCAATCATTGTGGTAAAGACACTATCTAATCTGGAGCAAAAGCTATGATTTAAAAAAAAAAAGAATTGATCAATAAACCCTCCCGCAAAAGATGGTACAATTTAGGAGAATAGACTGTGTTAGCTGTTCTGGTGCTTAATACCGATGGTGAACTATACGAGCAGTTTTAGTTTTGCTGGCTCAGAGAAAGAGCTAACCAAAAATCATGGAAAAAGTTCTTACTATACTTTCCAGACATTAGTTTGGGGCATTTTAATGCTCGGATCCTATTAAGTACCGTAAGTGCTTTTTGATAATTGTGCTTTGTAGTTTTACAGCACTCCATTCTATTCCCAGTCCAATTCCCCCTCTTATCGGTTGTTTGAAATATTGATTTCTGACAGATGAAAGCAAACACTATAATCTCCCATTCCCGTGACTTGAGAGCAGGCGGAGGTAAAGGAACGCTTCGGGGAATGGTCATATATGAAATGTTTTCTTTTTGTTTTATTACATTTTGTCAACACAATTTACATAATGTAGCCATTACTCACGGTAGGAGCAGGGCTCCTGACAGCTAGCTGATATTACCTATCGTTGATATGCTTTTGCGTTTAATAAGATGAAAGAAGTAAACCCCCCCCCCCCTCCCCCGGTGATTAGCATGATTGCAACAGCTTAAAACGCTGTCAGCTCACTTCAGGCAACTGTGATTTATCTTTCTGAACAAGCAAGGCTTGTCGTCAGTTAACCCTTTCAGTACCGGGCCGACACACAGGCATCTGCAGCTCTGTGTACTCAGAGAAATCAGACTGCGGTTCGGAAGAAACGAATTACCCGCTCGACAAATGCAGCCGCACGCACAGCGAAAAGCAAGAGGAATTTAAATCAGGGTCCGATCCACCACTGGAGCCGCCGGGAGGGCAACGTGAGGTTTTATTGTGTGGGAAGGAACTGCAGACGCTGGTTTCAACCGAAGATAGACACAAACAGTTGGAGCAGCTCGGCGGGACAGGCAGCACCTGCGGAGAGAAGGAATGGGTGACGTTTCGGGTCAAGACCCTTCTTCAAAATAGTCAGGGGAAAGGGAAACGAGAGACACAGACGGTAGTGTGAAGAGATAAGGAAGAATGAATGAAAGATGTGCAAATAAAATAACGATGTTAAAGGACACAGGGCCATTGTTCGCTGTTTGCTGGGTGAGAGCGAGAAGCTGGTGCGACTTGGGTGGGGGAGGGATGGGGAGGGAGAGGGAATGCAGGGGTTACTTGAAGTTAGAGAAATCAATATTCATACCCCAGGGCTGTAAGTTGCCCAAGGTTTTATTGTGCAGGAAGGAACTGCAGATGATTACACCAAAGATAGATGCAACCTCCCTTCCATTGACTCCATCTACACCTAACGCTGCCTCAGCAAGGCCAGCAGCATCATCAAGGACCAGTCGCACCCTGGCCACTCCCTCTCCTTCCCTCTCTCATCGGGCAAAAGGTACAGAAGTGTGAAAACGCACACCTCCAGATTCAGGGACAATTGTGTCTATTCTAGACACAAAAGACGAGTCTCACCCCAGTCACTTGGTCTTCTACCGTCTGCCATCAAGCAAAAGGTACCGAAGTGTGAAAACGCACACCTCCAGATTCAGGGACAGTTTCTTCCCAGATGTTATCAGGCAACTGAACCATCCTACCGCAACCAGAGAGCAGTCCTGAACTACTATCTACCTCATTGGTGACCCTCGGACTATCTTTGATTGGATTTTGCTGGCTTCACCTCGCATTAAACATTATTCCCTTATCATGTGTCTGGACACCGTAAATGGCTCGATTGTAATCGTGTATTGTCTTTCCGCCCTCAGGACAACACGCAACAAAAGCTTTTTACTGTACCTCGGTACACGTGACAATAAACTAAACTCAACTCTTGCCCAGAGTAGGGGAATCGAGGTTTAAGATGAAGGGAAAAGATTTGATATGAATCTGAGGGGAAACTTTTTTCCACAAAGGGGTGGTGGGCATATGGAACGAGCTGCCAGAGGAGGTAGTTGAGGCGGGGACTATCCCAAAGTTTCAGAAACACTTAGACAGGTACATGGATAGGACAGGTTTGGAGGGATGTGGGCCAAACGCAGGCAGGTGGGACATGTTGGCTGGTGTGGGCAATTTGGGCCAAAGGGACTGTTTCCACACTGTATCACTCTATGACTATAAACGAAACTAACTAAACATATCGTTAGTTTAGTTTAGTGATACAGCGTGGAAACAGGCCCTTCAGCCTGCCAAATTCGCACCAACCAGCGACAATGTACAATTTTACCAAGCCAATTCGCTTACAAACCTGTATGTCTTTGGAGTGTGGGAGGAAACCGAAGATCTCGGAGAAAACCCACGCAAGTCTCAGGGAGAACGTACAGACTCCGTACAGTCGGCACCCGTAGTCGGGATCGAACCCAGGTCTCTGACACTGTAAGGCAGCAACTCTACCGCTGCGCCACCGTGCAGATTCTTTCTTAGGACTAATAAATCATTAATGTCGGTGCATCCCATGGCCTTTCACTCCGACTGAATTTTTTAAAGGTTTATCGCTAAATTTGGAGTCTCCTGTTCATTTGGATGCATATAACTTTCTTATCCTTGTTAGTTCCTGTGCTAAAGAAATTATCCAAATTATATTTTTAAAAAGCTTGATCTTAGGCAGCAGCTGTGATTTCTGCAATCCAACTTTCACATCTGCTATTTGCAACACTTGCTTCTGTGGAAACTCAGTTCACCCACTGAGTTGGAAAGGGTGCAGAGAAGATTCACGAGGATGTTGCCAGGACTCGGGGGCCTGAGCTACAGGGAGAGGTTGGGCAGGCTAGGACTTTAATCCTTGGAGCGCAGGAGGACGAGGCGTGATCTCATAGCGACTGCACTGTCCTCCGTCCCCCTGGTGGAGGGGTAGACCTCACGGCGCTCGACAACAGCACATTGCACTGGCTACTGCGCCTGGGGGGCGTTACATAATTTCTGCTGCCTCAAACGCAAGAAGAAGAGGAAGAAGACATAGAAGTGTACAAGATCTTGAGGGGAGTAGGTAGGATAAATGCATAGAAACATAGAAACATAGAAAATAGGTGCCCATTTGGGCCTTCGAGCCAGCACCACCATTCATTGTGATCATGGCTGATCATCCACAATCAGTAACCCATGCCTGCCTTCTCCCCATATCCCTTGATTCCACTAGCCCCTAGAGCTCTATCTAACTCTCTCTTAAATGAATCCAGTGAATTGGCCTCCACTGCCTTCTGTGGCAGAGAATTCCACAAATTCACAACTCTCTGGGTGAAAAAGTTTCTTCTCACCTCAGTTTTAAATGGCCTCCCCTTTTATTCTAAGACTGTGTGGCCCCTGGTTCTGGACTCGCCCAACATTGGGAACATTTTTCCTGCATCTGGCTTGTCCAGTCCTTTAATAATGTTAAAATACGTCTTTTATTCAGAGTAGGAGGAATCAAGAGCCAGAGGGCACAGTTGAGGTTAGTGTTAGTGTTCCCAAACACTTAAGTAGCATCTGCATGATTACTTGAAACGCCAAGACTTTATTTGAAACTGCAAGGAAAGACAAAGGGATTAGTATAGATAGATATTTGATTTAGTTTTTCTAGTTTGGAGATACAGCCCCGGAAACAGGCCGACCAGCGGCCCCCCACACATTAACACTACCCTACACACGCTAGGGTCTATTTACATATATTCCAAGCCATTTAACCGACAAACCTGTAGTTCTTTGAATGTGAGAGGAAACCGAAGATCTCGGAGAAAACCCACGAACAAACTATGTACAGGCAGCACCCGTAGTCAGGATCGAACCCGGGTCTCCGGCGCTGCGCCACTGTGCCGCCCGACATGGTCGGTGCGGATCGCCAGGTTCAAGAATAACTTCTTCCCAACAACCATCTGGCTCTTGAACATTACACAACACGAATCTCAACAATGAACCATGGACGGTCTTTGGTTGCACTAGTATTGGGGTTATTAATTTATTGATTTTTGTATTTATAATAGGTTATCTATTTGCATTGTGTTTACAGGCCTCTTATCTGCTGCAAGTTAGAATGGTATTGTTGCATTGTCAGTACACTTGACAATTTGTCCCACTGAGTTACTCCAGCATTTTGTGCAGTCGGAAGAAGGGTCTCGACCCGATACGTCACCCCATTCCTACTCTCCAGAGATGCCGCCTGTCCCGCTGAGTTACTCCGGCATTTTGTGTCTATCTTCGGTGTAAACCAGCATCTACAGTTCCTTCTTACACAATTAAACACTCTTGATTCTTGAAAGAAGGATCCTGACCCGAAACGTCACCTATCCATGTTATTCCGAGATACTGCCTGATCCAATGGGTTACTCCAACACTTTGTGTCATAAGGTCATAAGGAATATGAGTGGAATTAGGCCATTCGGCCCATCAAGTCTACTCCGCCCATTCAATCATGGCTGATCTATCTCTCCCCCCTAACCCCATTCTCCTGCCTTCTTCCCATAACCTCTGACACCTATACTAATCAATCTCCACCTTAAAAATATCCATTGACTTGCCCACCACAGCCGTCTACGGCAATGAATTCCACAAATTCACCAGGATATCCAGCAGGATATTCAGCTTCATGGAGTTCAATACATGTTTAAGAAACATTTAGACAGGTACATGGATAGGACAGGTTTAGAGGGATATGGGCCAAAGGGAGGCAGGTGGGACTAGTGTAGATGGGACGTTGGCCGGTATGGGCATGTTGGGCCAAAGAGCCTGTGTAAGACTCTATGACTCGCTATGACATGTTATGTAAGATGCAGGAAAAGTGTTCTGAAGAAGGGCCCTGACCCAAAACGCCACCTGCCCATTCCCTCCATAGGCGCTGCCTAACCTGCTGAGTTCCTCCACCATTTTGTGTTGGCAGTTATCTTGTTTAGCTTGAGACCCTGCCCATGTTCAGCGATATTCATCGACGATATATCATATCATATCATATCATATATATACAGCGCAGAAACAGGCCTTTTCGGCCCACCAAGTCCGCACCGCCCAGCGATCCCCGTATATTAACACTATCCTACACCCACTAGGGACAATTTTTACATTTACCCAGTCAATTAACCTACATACCTGTACGTCTTTGGAGTGTGGGAGGAAACCGAAGATCTCGGAGAAAACCCACGCAGGTCACGGGGAGAACGTACAAACTCCTTACAGTGCAGCACCCGTAGTCAGGATCGAACCTGAGTCTCCGGCGCTGCATTCGCTGTAAAGCAGCAACTCTACCGCTGCGCTACCGTGCCGCCCTATTTAAGAAGCAATCAATATCCAAGATAAATGAATAGTTTAAACCATAAACTCTACCGCCGCGTCACGGTGGCACGGTGATAGAGTTGCTGCCTTAATGCGAATGCAGCGCCGGAGACCCGGGTTCAATCCCAACCATGGGTGCTTATTCACAAAATGCTGGAGTAACTCAGCAGGTCAGGCAGCATCTCAGGAGAGAAGGAATGGGTGACGTTTTGGGTCGAGACCCTTCTCACGGAGTTTGCACGTTCTCCCTATGACCTGCGTGGGTTTTCTCTGAGAACTTTGGTTTCCTCCCACACTCCAAAGACGTGCACGTTTGTAGGTTAATTGGCTTCGGTAAATGTAAAAATTGTCCCTAGTGGGTATAGGATGGTGTTAATGTGCGGGGATCGCTGGTCGGCGCGGACCCGGTGGGCTGAAGGGCTTGTTTCCACGCTGTATCTCAAAACTATACTAAACTAAACTAAACATAATTTTTGTCAAAACTCAGAAGAATCCATGACATAAATTGTGGGTTTTAGTAAGTTTAAAGTTTCTTTCATTCATATATATATATACATATATATATATATATATCAGGTCTCGACCCGAAACGTCACCCATTCCTTCTCTCCCGAGATGCTGCCTGACCTGCTGAGTTACTCCAACATTTTGTGAATAAATATCAGCTACCTATATCTATATCAGCTATCTACAGGGAAAGAATATGGATTAGGTCCAGGCAGGGAAGAGTTGGTCGAGGGATCATGTTTGGCAAAGACGCAGTGAGCCGAAGGGCCTGTTCTACGTATAGTTTAGTTTAGAGATACAGCAAGGAAACAGGCCCTTCGTCCCACCGTGTATGCGCTGACCATCGACCACCCGTTCATACCAGCTCTATGTTATCCCACTTTCACATCCACTCCCCACACACTCGGGGGCAAACTGCAGAGGGCCGATCAACCTTCGAACCCGCCCGTCTTTGGGATGTGGGAGGAAACCGGAGCGCCCGGAGGAAACCCACGCAGGCGGGCGGTCACAGGGAGAACGAGCAATCTGCACGCAGCCAGTCCCCGAGGCCAGGATGGAACCCGGGTCTCCGGCGCTGCGAGGCAGTGGCTCTACCAGCTGGGCCATGGGGCTACTCTCTACGTTATCTCCATCTAGAGCAGCTTGCAGATACACCGACAGTCCCAATGTAGCGTGCACCAGTTTTCATGCTTTCTAATAATTAATTAATGGACTTTGATCTTTCATTGCTTTCCTGCCGCCTGTTTTTTACTTTTGCTTTGTCCCACGAAAGTAATGGCCCATATGATTCAGAAAGTGATATTTTTCACAGCTCATGACAAGAATTACGGCGTGCAACAGTTCGGCAGCTGGCACTGAGCGATATCATGTGTCTCGGAACCAACAGATGACAGGCTGGTGGTGTGCAGTTAACCTGCCACCACTGATGTGTGTCCAGAGGAGATATCCTGCTCTATGTCCCCCTGCTGTCACTGCCACAGGGCCACGTTCCCTCACACACTTGTTGAGATTTTTCCTTTCTCGGGGAAGCAGATAAAAAGATAAAGATATGACCTAAGACAGACACAACGAGCTGCAGTAACTCAGCGGGTCAGGCAGCATCTCTGGAGAGAAGGAATAGGGTCGAGACCCTTCTTCAGACTCATTATCTCCAGAGATGCTGCTTGACCCGCTGAGTTACTCCAGCACTGTGGCCTGGTGCAGCGGTAGAGTTGCTGCCTCACAGCGCCAGAGACCCGCGTTCGATCCCGACTATGGGTGCTGACTGTAAGGAGTTTGCACATTCTCCCTGTGACCACGTGGGTTTTCTCTGGGCGCTCCGGTTTCCTCCCACACTCCCGAGACGTGCAGGTTTGTAGGTTAATTGGCATCGGTAAAATTGTAAACTGTCCCTTGTGTGTGTAGGATAGTGCTAATGTGCGGGTATCGCTGGTTGCTGCCAACTTGGTGGGCCGAAGGGCCTGCTTCCGTGCTGTAATTCTAAAGTCTACAGTCTAAATTTAATGAACACTTTGGCTCATGTTATTGTTTGCCTCCTACAAGACAAATCTTTGATCTGTACGGAAACAGGCCTTTCGGCCCAACGAGTTCGTGCCAACCATCGAACACCTGTTCACACTAGTTCTATGTTATCCCACTTTCTCATCCACGGCCTAATTTTGACAAGGCCTTTGGTAGTAGGCTGGAAGATTAATTTGTATGGGATCCAGGAAAGCTCGCGAATTTAGTGTTCAATTAGCTCGCTCACACTGGATCCCATGTGAAGTGATCTTCCAGCCTACCAAAGGCTTTATTTCCTTTAGTTTAGTTTAGAGACACAGTGTGGAAACAAGCCTTTCGACCGTCAATCTCCCATTCACACTAGTTTATTCGATAGCGGAACGTGGCCTCATCTACTGTATCCGCTGTTCCAGGTGTGGACTCCTATAAATCGCCTACCTGATCTCCTGGTTGGTAAACACTTTAACTCCCCCTCCCATTCTCACACCGACCTTTCTGTCCTGGGCCTCCTCCACTGTCAGAGTGAGGCCTAACACAAATTGGAGGAACAGCACCTCATATTTTGCTTGGGCAGCTTACAGCCCAGCGGTATGAACATTGACTTCTCTAACTTCAAGTAACCCTTGCTTTCCCTCTCTCTCCATCCCTCCCCCACCCTAGTTCTCCGACTAGTTTCACTGTCCTCCTGATTAAATATTATTGATTGTACTCCTCGTTGTCACCTTCCCCTCAGCCAACAATGAACCATTCCACATTTCCTTTGAGCATCGTCCCCTTTGATCTGTGATTTCACGCCTTACCCTTCCAAACCTCTATGCATCTCCCTCTTAGACAATAGACAATAGACAATAGGTGCAGGAGTAGGCAATTCAGCCCTTCGAGCCAGCACCGCCATTCAATGCGATCATGGCTGATCACTCTCAATCAGTACCCCGTTCCTGCCTTCTCCCCATACCCCCTCACTCCTCTATCCTTAAGAGCTCTATCCAGCTCTCTCTTGAAAGCATCCAACGAACTGGCCTCCACTGCCTTCTGAGGCAGAGAATTCCACACCTTCACCACTCTCTGACTGAAAAAGTTCTTCCTCATCTCCGTTCTAAATGGCCTACCCCTTATTCTTAAACTGTGGCCCCTTGTTCTGGACTCCCCCAACATTGGGAACATGTTTCCTGCCTCTAATGTGTCCAATCCCCTAATTATCTTATATGTTTCAATAAGATCCCCCCTCATCCTTCTAAATTCCAGTGTATACAAGCCCAATCGCTCCAGCCTTTCAACATACGACAGTCCCGCCATTCCGGGAATTAACCTAGTGAACCTACGCTGCACACCCTCCATAGCAAGAATATCCTTCCTCAAATTTGGAGACCAAAACTGCACACAGTACTCCAGGTGCGGTCTCACCAGGGCCCGGTACAACTGTAGAAGGACCTCTTTGCTCCTCTTTGCTCCTATACTCAACTCTTCCCTGACTCTCAGTCTGAAGAAGGGTCTCAACCCGAAACGTCACCCGTTCCTTCTCTCCAGAGGTGCTGCCTGTCCCGCTGAATTACTCCAGCATTTGTTTTGTCTACCATTGGGGTAAACCAGCATCTACAGTTCCTTCATACACCTGGTAAAAAATCTTAAACTACAAACTGAGCTCACATGACAACTGCGAGAGGGAGAGCAAGAAGTGAAAAATAAAGAGAAAAGATAAGGTATTAAAACAAAATAGGAATAGATAATAGAGGATTAGTACAGAACATTGCAACCAACCTGTGCTCTGTGAAAAGACTTAAAAGGCAGAATGAATTGGATGACTTAAGGATTAGAAGCCATTTAAAAGTGGCAGGGAATATTTAAAATTTACATTAAAAGGATTAAAAGACCGTGGGAAAATGGATTGCTGATCGCAGAATGGTGGAGAAAATAAAGGCAACAAAATGTTAAGTAGTCGGCCTCAAGCAAGCTGGAGATTTGAAGAATTTCTTATCCCCTTCTGGGCAACGGGTGCATAAACATTGGGGGAATTTATCGTTTACTCAACAAAAACCAACTTGCTTTAGTTCGGTTTAGTTTATTGTCACGTGTACCGGGGTACAGTAAAAAGCTTTTGTTGCGCGCTAACCAGTCAGCGGAAAGACAATACATGATTACAATCGAGCCATTCACAGCGTACAGATGCATGATAAGGGAATAGCATTTAGTGCA